>NC_056726.1:1303037972-1303072972 GCF_019279795.1 Protopterus annectens
AAACTACTGCCCCATTAGCCTAACGAGCCTGGTCTGCAAGGCTATGGAGCGTATCATAATGGAACTTATAAACAATGACATTGGTAATCTCCAAACTCGGGACCCCACCCAATTTGGGTTTGTATAAGGCAGATCATGTCTCCTAAACCTGATAGACTTCTTTGAAGCAGTCACCAAAGTCATAGATGAGGGTAAGGTGGTTCACACAGCCTATCTAGATCTCGCCAAGGCTTTTGACACCATCCCCCACTCTGGAATTATAGATAAACTCACTAAACTAGGTATAAATCCCTGTGTCACAAGATGGGTTGCCAACTGGCTCACTGACAGAACCCACACTGTGAAAGTAGCAGACTCCAAATCCAGCTTCAGACCAGTGACAAGTGGAGTACCACAAGGTTCAGTCCTGGGTCCTCTCCTGTTTGGTATCTACTTCTCTGAAGTACAGGCCAACACAGAAGGTCTTTGGCTAATGAAGTTCGCAGATGACTGCAAACTAGGAGCCATACTCAAAACTCCAAAAGATGTGGACATCCTACAAAAGGGCCTTGCTGAGACAGATGCCTGGTGGCAAAGCCATGGCCTCAAGCTCAATGCCAAAAAGTGCATTGTCATTCCTTTTGGTAAAAACTCAGTACCCATGAAGTACCACATAGGTGGTAATCTACTTAACACCGAAAGTGTGATAAGAGACCTTGGGACACAGGTGGACAGGAGTCTCTCCTTTGATAATCACATCGCCACAGTAGTCAGGAAATCCTTCTATGTGGCACACCTCATCACAGAAGGTTTTTCATCCAGGAAAAAAGAGGTCATTGTTCCTCTCTACTCGTCACTCATTAGACCCATTATAGAGTACAATGCCCCTTTTTGGTATGTACCTCACAAGACATCTACAACAACTGGAAAGGCCAAAGAAATACCTCACAAAGAGGATTACCGGCCTCAAAGAAATGCCCTATGCAGACTATCTCAAAAACCTGCAGCTTTACTCCGTTGCATATCGCCTACTCAGAGGTGATCTCTGCCTAACACACAAAGCTATGTCAAACCTAGAGCTTTTAGACATGCTCCACTTAAAGAAATCCTAATCCCTACAAGCTACACGCTCTAGGGATCTAAATCTCGTCACCACAATAAACAGAACATGCTGGAGTGATAGATTCCTGTCCCAGAGACTTCCCATACTCTGGAACAAACTACCTATCTATATCAAACAAAGCTCTTCATTAGCACTGTTCAAGAAAAATCTTGATGATTGGATGGGAGATAAGAAATTCACCCCGGGGATCACTTCTGTGGCTCTGCTCGACAGTGGCACAGGAAAATAATTTTCTTGGGTGGCGAAAGCCAGTACCTTTGGCTAGGCTTATATAGGCCCTAGGGCCAATAGCCTAGTACCTACCTATGAACCTATGAACCTAAATGAGTTTTAGGTGAAGTGAACTTTAGGTGATTTGGTCTCTATGAAATCCCTGTCAGTCAAATGAGTTTTAGGTGAAGTGAAGTAGACCCATATATGTATATCTATATACACCTATGTACACACATATACACCAAAGTGTATATAAGTTTAAAAAAACAATATAGCTGTACCTCAGAATAAAGAGAATTGCCTGAGATATTGCAATCTGAGTTAACAATACGGTCACCATTTAGTGTTCACTCCCTGTATTGATCTCCTTCCTCCTAAATATGGGTATATATAGTGGCAGTATGGAGTCTAGTATGGTTTTATCTAATGAGTCTGATCTCTAGTGTATGCTAAACATTCAAGTAATGTTTGTAAGTAGAAACTAAAATAACCAAGATTTCGGATGCATAAATTCTCTTTAACATAATAGTTGTAATCTGATTACTTTTTTGAGGCTCCAAGGTTGGGACAACTTTTAAATTAACAGTTACTTTTCTAAAAAAAATAACACCAGCAGACAGGCTGGAAAAACATGAACTTAAGAAATTAAGTTATTTGGACTCAAAGAAAGGAGAAATTAATGGTGCCAGTGTTTGAATCCAAACTCCAGATTCTAGATCATTCAGTCTCATCAGAGAAATGTGCAGTATGCCTCTGTGCTGTTCATGTTCATTTGCACTTACAAAAGGCAGAATTCTTGTGGCACGATCTAGAGAATCTCTAGCACAATACACATAGCAGATGCAATCAAATTTGCATTGGAGACAGCTGATTGGATGATCAAGCTATTAATGACCAAGATGCAGTCTGTTAAGCACATTTCTGCCGATTTAGAAGCAAGGAACACCCGAAGTAATGTTATAACTACTACAGGCTGTCAGTGCAGCAACTTGCAGTCAGAAATATGATAGAATTATTTGTGTGAAGCACTTCATTTAGTAGCTGACAACAGTGAAAGCATGCCTAGCCCAAGGTATATAGGCAGGAAGGATGGGTTGATAACTCTTAAAGGTAAGAGGTGCTTTCATGCATGACCCTACTTACGAATTAAAAACCTAATTTAGAAAAATTGCTTGTGTGTGAGTTCCTCAGCTAGTATGTTGATTGGCTTCCTTTCTGGATTTGGCTTTTCTGCTTTTTTAAGGTGGATTTGTATTTTATTCTTAGTTTTAGATGTGCAGTGTTAATGAGTCTCAAGCAAAATCACATAACTTCTGGAACTATACAGCTCACAAGAGAACTGAGGTGACAGGGATGCATGAGAGATGTATAATGAAGTGATCAGAGTAAGACACAGGAATGTCATAGTTACAAAGGTACCAAACTAAGTGAAGAAGCACACAAATGTACATAAGGGTGTAGATACTCATACCTTTAACTAAAGCATTGATAAATATCACAGTCTTTAGAAACTAAACTAGTTGCAAAGACTGACTGCAGAAAACAGCTCAACAATTAATGTTTTATCTGAAGAAAATACAATTACCTCATCCATCTTATGGTGAAATACAAATATGAAAATGTTAGCACCTCCCTGATAATAACCTAGTAATACCTGATAGCTTATAGCTGTAAGTAATTATTTGCTTTGAACTTGCAGGCCATTCATTTGTAATATAGTCATAATATATTTTTGAAAATAAACTGAAAATAGAATTATAAACTGGGGGTTATTCAGAAACAAACAGTACACAGCATTATGTGAAATAGTGAGGTGATAAGCAACATGCACAAGACAAAGAGGAAGGAGATGATTCAGAGACACATATAGTGTGACCATTGGAGAAATAGCTCAGTATGCATCACATGCAAATGACTACATGATGACATGCAAATGGGTGTTAACACGCTAATAAGAGTAATTGCATATGCAAGTAATGAAATCAAATGTAGCAGAGCGATTCAGAAATGTGCAAATTTATCAGGATGAGATGTGGCAATTGTATTTTGAATTATAGATTTTTCAGTTTACAGGAGCTCCACTTGCATCTTGATGCTAAGAGTAGTGTTAGCGTTAGTTTGTGGTCACCTTATTTGGCATTGTCTCCAAACTTGCATAGAGTCACCCACTGCATTACAGATGGGTCCACCAGTGGCTAGCTTAACAGCATCTCCATGAAAGGGACATTGTTGATCATTACGAAATTAGCAGACATTTAGTTCCAACTTTATTTCCATCTCTACAATCCCCAAGAAATACCCTCAAACAAAACCTCTGCAGCTATAGCTAGGAAGCATACACTTCTGCACTCACTAACGTGAAGAACAAAGCCTCATTGGGCCCTGATAACATCCTGGGATGCCTCCTGAACAGTCTAAAATATGACTTATCAGGACCCCTGGTGTCACTAATTAACTATAGTCTTAAAAAATGCTTTGTGCCATGAGCATGGAGAACTGCAATGGTCATCCTCCTTCATAAGGGAGGACTTTCAAGAGATTCTGGAAACAACAGAGCCATTAGTCTGACTAGTCTTATTAGCAAAGTCATGGAAAGAATTATCACTGAAATTATCAACAAGGATATAGGAGACCTCTACATATTGGATCCATCCCACTTTGGATTTGTCAAAGGAAAGTCGTGCTTACTGAACCTCGTGGGCCTTTTTTGAAAAGGCCACTAAGGCAATGGATGCATGGAAAGCAGTACATACTGCCTACGTACATATACCTAAAGCGTTTGATACAATATCCCACCCAGACAATATGAACAAACATATGGAACTAGGCATAAACCCCTTTATAACATGCTGGGTGGCTAGCTGGCTACCAGATATGATCCAAGAAGTTAGGATTGGTGAGTCCTCCTCCATACATAAGACAGTCATCAGTGGAGTCCCTTAGGGATCAGTGCTAGGCCTGCTCTGCTTTGGCATCTACTTCTTAGAGGTAAAAAACAATGTCAAAGGCTTATGGATGACCAAGTTCACAGATTGTTGCAATCCAGGAGCAGTCACTGAATCCCCCCACCTCCCCAAGATAAGAATACCCTTCAGGAAGGTCTAACACAAACGCTTGATGTCCAAGCCATGGCTTACAATTCAGTGCTAAGAAATCCATTACAGTACATTTTGGGAAGTCAGCCTCCCAGGGTAACCAGTCATCAATTAAACACCCCTAAAAGTTGATTCACTAGTCAGGGATCTGGGAACTCATGTAGACAGTAACCTAGCCTTTGACCAACATGTGTCCAATCTAGTAAGAACATCCTTCTATGTTGCTCAACTTATAAGTAAGGGCATGGTATCTAGGTCCAGAGAGGCCATTGTACCACTGTATTCAACCCTCATCAGATCCATCATAGGGAATAATGCCCCCTTTGGTATGTAGCTGACTAGACATAAGAAACAACTGGAACAACCACAGAGGTTCCTTACAAAAATAATACAGGGAGTAAACAAAATGTACTTTGTTGATCACCTCAAAGCACTGTCTCTTTACTCTTTATCATACTGACTATTGAGAGGTGATCCTTGCCTGGCATACAAGGCATCCCTAGAACCTGCTTTGATGAACCTTTTGCACATCCACAAAACAAACCGCATCAGAACTACTAGATCAAAAAAACTACGTTTTACTTGAGACATGAGACACATTGGAAAGACAGATATGTTTCTCAAAGAATTTTAATTCTCTGGAACAGGCTCACCACCCATGAGAAGCATTGTTCCTCCCTATTTAACCACAATTTGAAGCAATGGATGGGTAATTAAAAATTCACCTCTGGTCTGGCACCTGTGTCTCTGCTGGGCAGAGGCAGTCAGCAAACCACCCCAATATAAATAAAATTTATGGGGCACATTTGGTTTGCATGGATAGGCTTATAAGGGCCCTGGTGGTCATTAGCCTAGCATACTCCTATGAACCTATGTGGACAGGGATACCTTACAAAAGTTAGCAAACATGAGCTCCCCTGACACAGAATCAAGGGAGATGCATGGACTATGCTTCAAATATGCCAAAGTATCTGAGTAAATAAGAGTTAAGTTAATATATGCAATGTGTCTGTGTTCTATATAGGCAGTTCCCTACATTTACACATCTAGCATATGTGTAACTTATACTAGCATTTTATGTGGGGTGACTTTCCACAGAGCTATGTAGCTGGTTTCTGTACACATTTCCACTCAAAGTCCTCAATATGTTGGCCCCATGAAGGTAGGAATCAGGCCTCTCATAATGCGGTCCCCTTTTGTGTATAGCAAGGGATGCAGGATATGCATTGTAACTGTGGCTAATGACCCCAGCCACAACTTCAGGCCACGATGTAGATGGATTGCAATGCCACATTATTATATACAGGGAACATTGCTGGACATGTACTGGATTTCTGAAGGCCACTTCCACTGATTGGATATATCAGGTGGAACATTGCAGTATGCAACATAGACCTACATCAAGATATATGAGGTCTGCCATGCTACACAATATGGTGCCATGACAGCAGTTACAATGCGGGGACTACTGGGCATTCTTTTAGGAGATGCAGCAGAGGAAGCAGGCAAACAGCTGTCAGAGGACCCTTTGGCTGTGTAATCCCATGCAAAGCAGAAACTGATGCAATATGTAGAGGCCCTGGCAAAGAGGTGACATCTAGTTTATAACTATGGACTGTGACAAGGACAACACAGAATAAAATGAATGCATGCAGAAACACACCCATACTGTGCAGTACAGTGCATTGACTGGCTACTTTGTGCATCAGACATTACCACACTCACACAGGCCACAGGAATGGGCATGACACATTCATCATCATTAGCACATGTGGGGGTTAGACATACAGACAGGAAATACCAATGCTAACATAGGTGGAACAGTCATGGGTGGTGGATGTGGTTCTCTCTTACATGGCTAAGAGGTTGAAAGGAGTCGGGGATCACTTTTTGCAGTGATGGTGTGGAGCTTCCATGAGTTGGAATGCCATCTGGTTGAAATGTATGGCCCTGAAGTATCAAGACTGGAGGCATCTTGTATAATGGATGGTCTGCCATATTGGAAACATGTTGCGACATGAGATGTGAGAGTAGAATATTAGCATCTTTGACCCTGTGAATGGCCCAGGAGGACTAACTATGCGATCATGACTGGCTTGCTATGTGGTGTGCTTCCATAGTGGAGCTGGAAGATCACAGACCATGACCACAGAAGGGATCACACTTAGGAATGAAAGCATCCATGGTTAGTGTGCACAGTGTTGTTTCATTTGCATAAGCCTAGCGTGTAACTGTATACCATTAATCTGTTCCCTATCACAGTCATGGCAGTTGCCTGCATTGTCATGGCTGTGCTAATGGGCCACTGCTAACTTCAAATGACATGTCTTCTCCAGGTTCTGTCACTTTGTATACACTGCAGGATGTCCCACAGTCTCTGAAGTAGTTGCACTTCCTCACAAAGGCCACACAGCACTCAGTGTCTCTGACATGATTTGAGTAGTGTCCATGTATGCCTGGATCAGTGTTCTACAGACACACACACACACACACACACACACACACACACACACACACACACACACACACACACACACACACACACACACACACACACACACACACACACACACACGTGCGCGAGCGCATGCCCACGCCTCTGATTGATGCTATGGTGACACCCAGGTGAGGTAATGTTTTGGAGACATGGTGGTGCTAGGCATCTACACACCTCTCTCCTATACTGGCTGAGCATAACTCATAGGCAGTACAACCCTCTGACATTGCCTGTGGTGGTGACACCTCTGTAGCATGGTTGGGGTGTCTTGGATGTGGCATGCAGCACTAAACACAGGGGATGCTAAAGATTCAGCTTGCCCATCCAGTGGTACTTTAGCTATATGTGATGCGAGTGTGCTATCCAATGTTAGCATTTCTGTCATATTGCTGTGTTGTTGGACTGTATCATGTGCATTGTGCCATCACTGTCCACCAAATGTGACCTGCTGACATCTGGCATGTTTCCGAATATTGTGCTGGAGCCTCTGCCAGTGGCACCTGTTAATGCATTTATATAACATACCTGTGGAAATGCTGGATCTTAGCTGTGACTTCCACCACCATATGGCACACAGACTGCTGTATGCCAATTGTCTACTTTGCCTAAGGACACATATGCACCTTGTGGTACAGATTGTTATTGTTACAGCCCTGATGCTACTGTATGATAGATATTTATATGTGTTTTTAGGAGGAAACATTTACAGTCACAGGACATTATCCTACCATAGTGCTGCATGCTAGTATTTACCAGTTCCAACACTTATGGACACCTGGACAGTCATCACTAGCCCAGTTCCAAAATCCATGCCACCAAATGGTATGAGAGATCTCTCATCTTCCAAAAAGAAAAATACCAGGAACTCTTCCACCTTCATAAGACACATTTTTTTGGTGATCTAGCCATGTGCTCAACCTGTTTCTGACAGTTTCTTGTGCCTTGGTCTAGGCATGTAGTATCATAGCAGAGATTCCATGACACACCTGTACTATTTCCTTATTATGGCCACCAGGACCACTGATGTCCTCTAACTGGTCCTTGCCTCGACTGTCACAAAAGTCCTTCTCTCCTTCACTTTTCTCAAAGGTACACATGCAATGTGTGCATATGGCCTGTAACATTTTATTTATTTATTTATTTGTCTTTGTTTACCAGGATAGTCCGAGTGGGTAATACCCATTTTCAGCAGAGGCCCAGGGAGAAAAGCTCCATTTGCTTACATTGCATTATACTAAGTTCCAGTCAAACACAGAGTACTTACATTTCTATTTACATTTATATACAAATAGTAGTTACATTTCTATTTACATTTATGCTCAAACAGTAGTTACATTTATACATTCTAAGATTTTTACAGAGGGGGAAATTACTAAATAGACATAGAACATGAAACAAATTCAGGCCATGTTACTCTCCTGATATGTGATGTTTGCAGCAGCATCTTACCATATGCAAACAGACTGCAGGATATGTTGCTGTGGATATGAGGCCTCCATTTCATTGGTCATAAACTGTGATATCACTGCAGATGTTCTTGCGTCTCTGGATGTACTTTTCCCGCTGTTGTTTTTGCTGTTCCCTTTGCCCTTTTCCCCAGTATAGTGCGATCTTGGAGCTGGTATATTTAGTTTGGGGGTGGCATTGGGGGAGGAGCCCCCCATTAGCATGGCTTTAATTTTGTTTTGGTGTTTTCTATTGTGTCCTGGTGGCCAAGTGGTTTGTTTCCTTGTTAAAATTATCGGCGGTTCGTTGCTTTGTTGTAATGAGGTTTCGGTGGAGTCATCTCAGTTATTTGGATTTCGGGTAAGTGTAATTTTGGTTAATGGCAGTAGACCTGTTATTCACATACCCCCTTGGTATTCCACTCTTACTCCTCACCACTTTTTCACTTTCTGTCAGTCTACATTTCTCAACATTGTTCTCTGATATGTTTGTATCTCCACTGTCAGTTTAGGTTAAGGAATGACAGGTGAATTTAGGTTAAGGGATTGAGAGTAGAATTTACGTTGAAGGAACGAGAGGGAAACTTAGGTGATGGAAGTGTGAGGGGAATTTATGTTAAGAGAGTAACAGGGGAATTTATGTTAAGGGAGTGAGAGGGGAATTTATGTTAAGAGAGTGAGACAGGAATTTATGTTAATAGTGGTAGCATTGTTGCCTCACAGCAAGAAGTTCTCCTGTTCGATTCTCAGCTGGAGTGCCTTCTGTGTGGAGTCTGCATGTCCTCCCCGCAGTCAAGTGGCCTCTGAAAGACATGCATGAATGGGCATGCCTTTGCTGAAGGTTGGGCATTGGGCTGGCAACTCGGCACTATAAAAATTGACTGCCAATCATTAGCGGACTGGAGTTCGGCTGTGGCGACCCCTAACCGGGAAAAGCCGAAAAGACAAACATGACTAACATGGGAATTTATGTTAAGAGACTGAGAAGGATTTCTAGGGTAGGGTTGGGGAGTCTGGTTTCAGGTTAGAGACCAGGTGGAAGTTTTACAGTTGTTAGAATTGTGAGTGGGTAATGTTGTTCACTAGGATTGGGTTAAGGAAAAGATATATAGTTTACTAGGATCAAGCTAATGGGAAGAAGGGCTGTTGCTGTTTTGAGCAAAAATCAATGAGCAAGTCAGATGCAAGCTGCTGGCATATGAGCAGTTGTACTGGACCTTGCCATTAGATTGTAAGACAGTGGTAGTTAGGCACAGTAACCACAGGACAAGATTAATTCATGATGCTTGGAACTACTGGGCCAGCAGGGACATTAAACAAAGATGAGAAATGGTAAGAAATATCAAACATGGATGCAGGAAATGTTGGTAACAATTAAAAAGGTTCACATCCAAGGTCTGCATTTTGTAGAGTAACTGACTACTAACCAACTGGGGAGAGGGTTACTGTAGGGTCTGTTAGCCTGTTTTATCTTTTCTGGGGGAGGGGGGCACCATGATTTGCCCAAACATACAATGTATTACTTTATGGAGTATATCAGTAATTGACTGCACACTGCCAAGGTTTGATGCAGGACCCTGTATCAAGAATGTGTAGTCTTGATGAGTGGATGGGAGATCGTAGGTTTACCCCGGGTATCACTTCTGTGTCACTGTTAGACAGAGGCACAGTATGCTAACCTCGAAAAAGGGCATAGCAAAATTAATGTAAAATGGGTGGCGAAAGCCAAACACACTCTGGCTAGGCTTATAAATGCCCTAGGGCAGATAGCCTAGTATGAACCTATGAACCTATATGACCAGATGTAATAATCTAGCCATGTTCAAAGTTGATCCCACACTGATGTTGCTCTACCACATGCCCCTCAGCCCCAACTATTCCATTGCTTCCTGCAGCCCTACCTTACTTTCAAGTCAGCAGCCACCACTGGATTGAATATAAGACATGAGTTCTTCATCTCCAAACCCATTATTGCTCTGAGTGATCTGATACATTTACTAAGCATGGGGCAGTTTTCACTTCTCCATTTTATCAATAGATATGTAGTCAACTGCCAATAAAACAGGTCCTAGCAGTTGAAACTATGAATCAACAAAAGCACTGTTACACAATGCCAGTTACTATACTGAACCTTCCTTACAGCTTTGACCACTGACACTTAGAGAAATATGTCAAGTAATATATTTTTGCAGAACACAAGCCCCTGCATCCCTGCCTGTTGGGTAACTCTCCTCCACAAACTTTGCTACTTGTTTATAAGTACTAACAAAAGTATTTAATAGCTTAATTCATATACCTCCTAAATCAAGTTTTTAAGTGTTTTTTTATTAGTATGTGGCTTTTGTAAATTCTTAAACAGAATGCTTTATTCAAGCCCCATTTATATAAATGGAGCCTGACCCCATGTGATTATTGTAACTCTTAATTAAACAACATCAAACAAAGTTGAATGTAGTCCTGAAAATACAGTATTATTTGTCTGATTAGGACAGCACCTACAATGCTATTGTTGGCTACCTTCATCAGAATATTCTTTTGTTACTCATTGCTGCAAGTTGGGTCACTTCATCCAGAGACCCTCCCTCTGAATTTGTCTGTGTGACATCTCAACCAGTCCTTGGTCTGTGATGAAAATGCTAGGACCAGAAGTGCATCACAGATGCCTCAGTCCCTCCTGCTTTCCCTCAGGAGGAGGCATGCAGGCTCTGTTCCTTCTCCATCTGATTGGCCCTCCAAAACCCTCACCCTGAATCAGTGCCCACAGCTTATGCCGGTGGCAGCAGAGGTATATTCCCTGACTTAGTGTCAAAAAGACAACACAATAAGTCAATTTCTAATGTGACAACGGCATGTTCTTTTCAGTCAGTGACAGTACTTAGGCAATTGGGGATGGGAGGTGTAGGTTTTCTTATATTACTGAGTCTAGGTTCAGTTATCCTTGAATATACAGACACACACACACTACTGAAGTTTGGAAACAAATTTGTAGCAGGACTGTATCAGTTCTGAAAGCTGGCACTAAATGGCTCTTACATTTTTACACATATCGCATTATTTTCATTGAACTTGAACTTTTTTCTGAGGCAAGCCAGCTCTGGCCTCCACTCCATCTGAGTCTAATGAGCAAAATATTTCTTTTCTTTCACATTAATTGGTAAAGCTGAAATCTAAAACAGAGCAGAACAGAAACTGCCTCATTATTTTCTGATTTAAATAAAAGAAATAAAGTGCCTTACAATATGCTTCGGCTTTAGTACATGTGGGCCTTCAAACTTCCGGAAATTATTGATGCGTGTAATTTTAGAAACTTGGAACAAATCTGGAGGAGAAGGAATGAGGTAGTCAGAAATAAAGTTACAAAGAAATGAAATTCCAGTTACCACAGGAATTTTCTCCAGTTCTCCCAAAGTTCTGCAACAAGTCACTAAAAGGTTATTCTGTCTCTCAGCATCTGATAGCAAAGTTTAGGCAGTTTCAGAGAGAGACAAGTGTCACAGTTCACTTTTGTCTGAAATGGACTCTGAGGTTCGCATCAGAGAGACAAGGGATGTTTTCTGCATAGCCCCGTGTGAAAGTATGGAATCAAACAATGCCCTTTTCAAACTGAAGAGGAGGCCTTGAGGGCTTGTAAGAGAGAAGACACATTGTTTGCTATTTCACACCAAAATGAGACATTCTGACTCAGAAAAGTATGTCAAAGGCTTCCCAGTTTGCTTCGGTTCTTCAAAACCACTACAGATGACAAATGTGTTGGAGTGCTGGTGATAGCACTCTGCAAACCACAGTGAAGAATAAAGGTAGACATATTTTTCTTCAGTTCAACTCATGCCTGTGAAACACTGAAGAAAATGTTTTTTACTGTTTCAGTCATATTTTTTTCTGCCTTTTACAAACTGAGAATTCATTAAATTGCTGATTGTGTATATTCTATAGTTTGGCAGACGTTCAAAAACAGGGTTATGTAGATAATGTGAATTTGAGTTTTCTGGAACAGACTAAAGGGGAAATCTGCAGATAGCACATTTATTTTGTCAGACTTTCTGCATTTTAGCCAAACTGCTATGTCCCTACTAACTGCAGACTGATTAGAAGTTCTGCTGTGAAATTAACTAGGAAAGACGAGATTAAACGCAGGGAATAATTAAATTTTTTCTTTAGGGACATTTCAGGGGGCTAGGTTCATACATGATATGCTATTCTATTTTGAAACTTTAAATATTAGGTCTTCTTTCTCAGCCACGTACATAACTAACTCAGATCTATCACGTCACACTCAGCATAATTTATCTATGTTGATAAACAGTTCTTTATCAAATTAACTATGTAAATTAATGTAAATGAGATGGAAATTACTTGAAATGCTTATTAAATATTGAGTTTTCATGCTGCTTCATCTATTATTTGAAAGTTTGTGATACTGTAAAATGATATTTTTTAGTTTTATGACATATAATGAGGGCCAGTTCGGAATGTTATGAGATGCTTTTTCAAGACTCATGCTGAGGTTGGATTGGCCAATATTGGTTATAACATTGGCCACTGATATCTACAATACATATTGTCCTCCAAAAAAAAAAAAGGGGGAGAGATAAAAAAAAAAAAAATACCCAGCATATTGCTAAGCATGTCATTGCACATTCCTTATATCTGTGATACAAATTATTTGTATATGCACGCT
Organism: Protopterus annectens; assembly: GCF_019279795.1. Classification (NCBI taxonomy): domain Eukaryota; kingdom Metazoa; phylum Chordata; order Ceratodontiformes; family Protopteridae; genus Protopterus; species Protopterus annectens. Next base: position 1,303,051,003 of record NC_056726.1, read on the forward strand.
GTGGTGGATTTTAAAAATTCATTGTATTCATTTTATTTGTTTGGGTACACAAAATGTGTATTGACTTGCATTATATCTGCTTGTGCTAAAATCAGGAATTGCATAGTAGATGAAGCCTAGGAACTGTAATATCAGATAAGTGCAATGAACTTATTCTGAAGCCAAATATAAAGGAAGTTAGTAGCCAGAATGAAGCAGGGTATCAGACAAACTGCATATTGAATGAATAATGCATATAAATGGAAATCAGATCTAAGAGCTCTGGAATGCTGATGAGGGAACTTTGAACCAATGTTTGTAAAAGGCCAAGGAAAATAAGGCTTTGATGGAAAAAGGCAGGAAGATGAGAAAGGGGCTCGAGCTGGCAGGTAATGAAGATAACGGGGGTTAAGAAACAAATGGAGAATGTCAGAGTAATGAAACATGATATAAAGGAATGCAGAGGATGGATGGATGACAAAAAAACTTGCTCCTTTTAAATGCAACAACTACAAGTATAGGGCAGTGTGATCATTGATAAAATGGAGTTATCTGTCCGTATATTTCTTATACACAAACACTGAATTTTGACTCATGGTCTCAAAATCCAGGATCAAGCCCAATAAGAGTCAGTATGAGAAAATAAGACACTGGGAGCCACACAGAGTAGACAGAGCGAGATGCTATTCATTCTGTGTTCCTTTTCTTTATTCTCTGAACTCACTGCCAGTGAGGCACTACAGTGTTTTTATTAATAAAAAAAAAAAAAAAAAAACAGAAAAGTGAACAGAAATTACCTTCCTGGTAATGCACTCACTTTGTACAATGGATAAAATAGTTTGACAAGCCATGTGACTGATGTATAATTTTGTTTATTAAAAAAGACAAGGTTGTCAGTCCACCTGTTTTGATTAAAGCTGACCATGGCCCTTCATATTAAACCTAAAATCAGTTGTGAATGTACTAACTCGATGACCTACATTTTCCTTTATGCAGTCAGTGTCATATTATTTATTATTTATTTTTTATCTAGTTGAATAAAACCACAATTACTACTTCTGTCAGCAAATATAATCAGGGTTGGGGTGATGTTGATGCTAAAGGAATCAGTCTCATATCATATACAACACAGCTGCATTAATCAAGTGCTGGTCTGCTGGGCACATTACGATTATTTGCCATGCTATTATCTGCTGTGGAATGTCCCTAGATGTTGAGACAGCAGTGATGTACTGTCACTGCACCTACTACAGGAAATAAGCATTTAACAAACAGTAAGCATGATGCAGCCAGGTATGTGACGCAGAGAGCAAAAACTCTGACTGCAACCCAGATGCACTGGGTTCAATTAGCCGCATGAGCATTACAATGGAGTGGACTGGTTCTATGTGTGCATGCTTGGGTTGAACATAATATCAGGCTCCTTAGTAAAGAGCATGCAGAGGCACTTGATACAAGGATCATGCTCTTCTGTGGATTATTTCACTTGAAGAAGTAGGTGACACCCCTTATGGGCAACAGGATGCCCTCATTAAGATTATATGTACATACTTGGGAAGCATCAGAGGTGTGTCAAAAACCCCAATCCACCATGTGGATGATGGTACCACTCTTGGCACTTGACTCACACCCTGAGGGGAATGGTGAATTAATGGGTTACTGGGCTCCCACAAGAATGGTTTATGGTAAAAGAGGGATTGGAACAAAAAATAGATAAAGAACACGAATAGGGCATGTAACATAGCTATCAGGGGACTACAAATGTATATACATAATATAGCCAACTTGATGAAAGGCACACATACACATGCCACACACGCAAGCATAGCATATATAATCAGTGTGCAGTGCATATGTATCCAGCATATAGTGACCATCACAGAATGTATAGCATAATAGTATAACAGGCAGAATAACCCAAACAGAAAGCATGAAACAAAAAGTAAATAAATAAAAATAAGTAGATTGTGCTTCTTCCAAATCCACAGTGACAGATCAGCCTAGAGGAAATGTGATGGGCAGACCATGAATTAAGGTGCCATGGAAGGTGGAAAGCACAGGGTCAGGAGTCAGCAGATTGCAGCCGTACCATGGATGTCAGGAAGCTCAGAAGACTGTAGATTCTAGCCCCTCCCCAGGTGCTCGGATCCATATTCCAGTACTGATACTGCAGCACATTGGGGAAGGGGAAAATGATGGTGTGTACCCTCCTTTGAATAGGATCTCAAGGTGAGGTGATATCTACCTTAGCTACTAGTAGTTCAGCTGGATGTTAAATTCCATGGCACTTTATTTATTTATTTACATTTGTAAAGCGAGAGAGTGAGTTAGCCACAGACAATGTTATACAGGAGGTTTATTCAAGCTAATATTGTTATTCTGTATAACTGTTGTATGGCACACAGCAACAGACGTATACCAGGCAAATCTGAGTTACAAGGAACATAACTGATTTCAAAAGCTTGCTCAAAGATGATGACACAACTGAATAATTGATATAAATGTTTATTCTTGCTTATTTTATGTGCTTTTTTTTCCAGTTGGGGCTGTTTGGTTGAGATTTTAATCTGTATCTTCGAATACATTCTAATAAAGTAAGTAATTTATTCCACCTACAGCATAGTGTGTACCTCGATATATCTAACAGTTTTTTTTTTTTGACTGGATATTAGTGTAATAGATTTAAAATGTAGAGTAGGCATGGGTTATTCAGAGTTTAGCAAGACATCTGGCACGGTACAAGAAAGTTAGTAAATAAACTGAACAGACTTTTGAGAGTTTCTCAGAGCAGTAACATGGGCAAAACAGTGATTATCTATAAGACAAATAAAAGGACAGTGATATGTTTCTACTTAGATGAAAGGATGTAAAGTAGAGATAATACACAGACACACACACACACACACACACACACACACACACACACACACACACACACACACACGCACGCATGCATGCACGCACACACACACGCACACACACACACACATTAGTACTGGGCCTGATTCTTTTTAATATGAGTAGCATTTTAGATGGTGTGGAAGGGAAACTATGCCTTTTTACTGATGTTAACAGGTAGCAGAACACTGCCAATACACATGAACTTGTAGAAAGGAAGAAAAGAGACTTACTAAGACTGAAAGAATGGTATAGAACATGCCATCTTAAATGTAGTACAAAAACAAAATATAAAATAATGCATCATGGAAGTAGCAACCCAGGAAAGGTGCATGCATCTGAAGGAGAAGCACTGTAAATAGGAGACAGCTCCCTCAACTGATCTTATTTTTGAGGAACACACATATTTTCAGGCCTGTTTTTGCTCTGCACATGATACACCAATTTATGGATGCATGTCCCTATTTTCAGGCTTGATTTAACTCTTCATGCAACTTTTTGAAATGCCCTCATCACACATGTTTTTTTAAAGCTGCCTAGTACACAAAAAAACATACTACACAACCAAAATACTACTGGTCTCAATAATTTAAAGACATAGGACACACAGCGTATATCTTCCTTTTCCCAAAGCAAAGATAAACAACCTTGTGAGGTAGAATTTTTCAATATTGCTTATTAAAATCTACAGATTTTACACTGAGTCTGATAATGTGCTTATATTTTTTCTATCATTTTTGTCACTCTCTGTTAAGTATGTTTCTGTGTAGCATCCCACATTCCCACTGGAAATGATAAAAGTTTTGTGCTATTTGGTACCCACATTTCATGCTAATTAGATGTTCAGATTTTTGGCTGGATGTACCTGCTTTTCAAGGGCCTTTGTTCCGATTTTGTCTGCAGGTTAAGGAGTATGACAGCAAACGTAGAAAGGAACCTGAGACAGCCATATCAGGTGACCTAAAGGTTAGCAAGTCATGTGACAAAAGCACAAAGAAGATTGATGGAATTCTTGGATTTATAATTAGAGGGCCAATAGCAGGAAACAAGAAGTTATCAGCCCTTGTTAAAGATAGTTGAAAGACCTAGTGTGGAATGTTGCATGCAATGCTGGAGACCTGCTCTTTGTAGGGACATAGACAGGATGGATGCTTGTCCAAACAACAAAAAAATATATATATATATATTGTAATATCTGCACCACAAACCATATAATGAGAGATTAGCAGTGCTAAAAATATTGATAGTGTTAAAGAAAAGAGGCAAACGAGACTGTGGCATAAGTATGCATGCACATCAGAAGAATCCACAATGTTCTACTAGGTAACACATAAGACATAATAATGTAATGAAATAAAAATATGATGTAAACTTCAGGGGAGAAATGGAAATATATTTTCAGTGAAGTGTGGTGGCATTAATGAAACAATCTTTTTAATTAAGTTATACTGTCAAAGTGCAAAAATAGTGATGGGGCTCAAAAATGCATGAAGAAATAAGTAACAATGTTGAAAATGGACAGAATATGAGTTATTAATTAAGAAGGGCATGTAACAGATCCATTTTTTAGGAAACTGTGGATGACTAGACAGGAGAAGAGGCCACATCTTGCAACAGAAATGAAACATTGTATGTTTCCTATTGAATGCACTCATTCACAGAAGGGTCCTGCCATAACAAACCTAAAATGCCACCAGGGTGAATAAACTACTTAATGTGGGAACAGAGCTCTGCAGTAAAGGCATGTGTGCTGCTTGTTGACCTGCTAGTGCCACAGTAAGCCTCAAGGATGGAACACTAGCAGGATAGTGGTACCTGTCATGTGCACACAGTTCTGCACCACACATACACCTCGTCAAGCATGAAATAACAGAGGAGTGGCACTAATGAATGCTATCATGTTAGACTGAACTGTGGACAGCTACTGTGCTCTATTACTGGCCATACATTATTTTGGGGATGACCATCATGTGTACAGCAGGGTATCATAAGGGGTCTATATTGAATCAGTGAACGCTTAAAAAAGTGAACGCTGATTCATCGACCCTATTAGAGTGAACGCTGAAAATCCAGAACACCCGGAACAGCGATTTTTTTTCTCAGGGAAAAAAATTGCTGGGCCAGTTTCAGGAGTTTGCCATTTCCTCCACTGCGGTGCAATCTCGGAGTTGGTATATTTAAGTAGGGGGGTGTGGGGGGAACAGCCTCCCACATTAAATACTGTTTTAAGTTTTTTTATTTTTTGGTGGAACAGCGATTGTTTTCCCTGGGAAAAAAATAGCTGTTCCAAGCATTCGGGATTTTCAGCATTCGGTGAACTAGGGTCGATCAATCAGGATTCACCTTTTTAAGCATTCGCTGATTTAATATAGACCCGTCAGAACATAGTACACAAATACAGATTTAAAAAATTCCTCAGTAGGTTTCTTGGAAGCTGTTCCATGTGCTATAATTTTCACTTTGGCCAAAGTACTTGGTGGCATATCCTGTTACTTGAAATGGCCTCTAAGTATGATACATCAGCATGGTACATTGTATATGTGCCAGTCATCCTGGTTAATTATCAGCAATAAATAAAATGAAAAGCCAACATGCCAATGATGCATGGTATGTCACAGATATTTTTCTGTGTTTCTTCAGTGGCACTGAAAGACAACATCATTGATGCTGATAGTTGTAGAATACACGTGATATTTACAGACACACACAGAGACATGCATAGATACCATCACATACTACACGTGATATATACAGAAACACACAGAGATATGCATAGGTACCATCACATACTACATGTGATATTTACAGACACACACAGAGACATGCATAGATACCATCACATACTACACGTGATATTTACAGACACACACAGAGACATGCATAGATACCATCACATACTACACGTGATATTTACAGACACACACAGAGATAGGCATAGATACCATCACATACTACACGTGATATTTACAGACACACACAGAGACAGGCATAGATACCATCACATACTACATGTGATATTTACAGACACACACAGAGACAGGCATAGATACCATCACATACTACACGTGATATTTACAGACACACACACAGACATGTATAGATACCATCACATACACACAGGCACACAGACACTCAGACAGACTGACAGACACAGACACACAGACAGACACACGGATTTGTGTGCACAGACACACACACACACACACACACACACACACACACACACACACACACACACACACACACACACACACACACACTACTTCAGTAGGGGGAGGGTGGAAGGCATAATATATGGTGGAACTGTTCAAACACATTATGGTTACAAACAGGGTACTACTGGCCCCATCCATCAGTGGTGGCAAAACAGGGGTTCATCAGTGTGCAAGCTTTTTAGAAGGATAAATTGTTAACTGACTCACTAATAATGTTTGGTTTTCAAACAATGAGTAGCAAATAAAAAAACAGAGCTTGCTGCGTGCTGTACACCTAAAGTCCATATGTATTTAAGTTTTGTGGAATGAAATGTTTTGTTTTATTTATTTTTTGTAGGCAGTAGGTGAAGGTAATCACACAAAGCTCTCTACCACAAACATATACCACGTACGTTACATTCTATTTTGCTCTAATTGGTTTAAAAACTGCAGGATGCATCAAATAAAACTTCATTTCTGAGAGAAACTGGATAAAAATAAATGTCCTCATACAAAATTACACATCACTGATGACTCACTGGTAAGATAAGTACTCAAAGCTTTGATAGTCCCTTCTTCCAAATAGAATGCAGTGTGTTTCTAAGAACACACTAATCCCAGCTTCCTCCCCACTTAACCAGGTAAGATATTGCCACCATATCTAGTTTTAATGCCTTCATATGTGCTGCTGATGTTTGCATTGTTAATCTATGCAATATGGGCACTGATGAAGGTGGTACACCATTTACTTTTTGGCTCTTAAAACTCTGGAGCAGGTTCCCTTCTTTGTATGGGATCCTCTTGGTTTTCTACATTTTAGTCCTGACATAAACAAACACTAATCCGAATGATATGTTACAGCTGAATAGGCTGACCTGTGGCCTGTTACTTCCTCCTCTGAACAGATAAACATCTGGACGTTTCTGAAGCTAATCAGATTACTAAAGTCCGTAGAGTGGCCCTTTTTAATAAGCATTTAAGAGCTTAGTCCCTTACCAAAGAATGATTTAAAATTAGATCTTCTGCACATCTTCTGTCTTCAAGACATTTTTGTAAGTACAAGTTTCTTTAACAATCTGCACAGCAGCTGATTTTGTTTCTTTTCACTAATGCCTGTGTATTGTCTCCATTTTATTTTTGATGTTTATTTATTTACTATTTGTTCACTGGCTAATTGGACTGGTCTATTGACCATTTTCAGCCATGACCTGGTCGAGAGCAGAAAATACATCACAGTCTTTTAATCAACAGTTATATATGGAAAATGAGTACATAGCAAAATTTAGAACACAGTAAGACTGAATGGAGCTAGGGTAAAATTAAAAATCCAATCAGAGTGCATTGAGGAAAATATATATATACAAATATATATAAAATGCAAGCTAAGATATGCATAAATGTAGAACTATTTTAATGTTATGAGCAATATTTAATGAATATGATCATTTTGTACAGGTTTGGCCTTTTATATATTGTTGTTTTCCAAATTTATATAAGCTGCTAGCTAGATATTATCTATAGTAGGTAGGTAGTAGGGTTTGGTTTTGTATTGTCATAATCTGTGTTTCAAATTTTTTTCATCTACTCTGACAACAACAGATTATTGATGCTGTGCACTTAACTGTGACCAGTGAAGTTTTCTACATAGGTTCATAGATGAGTACTAGGCTAACTGCCCTTGCAAGCCATTTTAAGCCTAGCCAATATCTCCTGTGAGATTCAAACCCTGTACCTTGTGTTTGCAGGGCAAACACCTTAACCATTAGGCCACCCTCCCAACCCTAACATTTATGCATGTCCTATTAGGTACCCTTCTGAGTCAAATATGAAAAGAGGGTGTCTCTGTACAGTGTACTATATCCATTATCAAACATCAGTACACAAATGACTACAGTTTCAAGGTTTGTTTTACAATACCTATCCACTTATCTTTGTTCTTAGAATCATGGTGTCCATAGTACTGCATCTCCAAACTGCCAGCTCAAGCATATTACATTACTAACTGTGTCTCAGAACAAAGCCACGAGGAGGTAGCAAGTTAAGGAGATGTCCACTTAACTCCTTGTCAACTAATCAGAAAGGAGCTAAGGGGAAAGAAGCCCCATTACTGACAGAACAAACAGCAGAGATATTTACACAATGAGCCTGTTTCTCAAGAAGACAGAGGTGTGCTAATGCAATGTCACTAATGACTGCTGTTGAAACCTCCTTAAGTTATTTCACAGAGCGTTTCAGCTATAGGAATGCAAAAAAAAAAAAAAAAAACAATCTCACAGTGAATGTTGTTTCCTGAGAACACTTTGGCAACTTCTTACCTCAGAAGTCAGAGATAAAGGCTAAAAGCTGCATGACAACAATTCCAAATGAGGGATATGGCTGAAAGGCTTGTCATTTTAAAGTTAATTTTGTGGTGGTGTTTTATTTTTCTTTTCATAGGTTTAAAATTCCTATGGTTTATTATTTATGCCATACAATATGGTTAAAGTCATCATATTAATTATTTATTTGACATTTGTTAATCAGGAATGTCCGACTGAGCTGGAGTCCTTTTTCAGTGGAGGCCTTGGGAGAAAAGCTCCACAAAAGCACACAAAAAGGTTACAATAATAGCAATAACAGCAACAATGTAGAGTGTAGTACACAGATTGGTTACAAAATGTTGCAACTGACGTGCATGCGCACAAAAACAAAAGACGGCATTCATTTGAGATCAATATAGAACATATGGAGTGAAGTACTCTGATTCCAGAAAGTAGCATCTGATGCAAAAGTACAGAGCAAGTAAAAAAAAAAAACAACTGTCAAGCTATTTACACATTACTATCCTAATTGTTTAAATAGATATATAATAAAAAAGTGGTAATATTTATTAGTCACAGTCAGGGTGGTAAAAGAGTCAGTATACCAGTTAGGTGATGAAGTTCAGGGAGCAGTTAAAACAAGGTGAGTTACAGACTGGGTATGTGAGATGGACCCAGCAGTAGAGTGGTTAATGATAGAAGTTAGAGAGGACAACCAGAGTAGATATGAGGGAGTGTTGTTTAGGGAGGAAAAGTTTTATACTAGGTTTTTACAGTGACATGTCTAGTCATTTAGAGATTTTTTGAATTTGTCTGCATGAGGCATTTTTCTGATGGACATGGGTAGTTTGTTCCAGGATAGGGCAGGAGAGTAGCTATATAGATTCTGGCCTATAGATCTAATGAGCTTATATATTTCCAAGTGTTGTTGGTCTGAACTCCTGAGGGTTCTAGATGGAGTATATAGTCGGATGAGTGACGAGATGCCTGGGCAGGTGAAGGGCTTGTTGAGGATGGAATAAATGATAGGAAGTTGAGAGAGTAGAAATTGATGGGGGGACTTTAACCAGCTTAAAGCTTTGAGTGAGTGGCAGTGATGGGAGCTTGAGGTCTGGTTAGCAGTGAGCCTGGCTACTTTGTTGTAGGTGGTTTCACATTTAGCTAGCAGGGAGGATTGTAGGTTAGTTAAGATTTGTGAACTGTAGAAATGGCTAGAGAGAGCCTAGAATCTTTTGCAAGGAATTTTATATTTCTGTAAAGCCTATTTTTGGTGGGTTTTTTTTATGCTGTGGTGGACATACAATTCAAGTTTGAGTTGATTGTCAATGATGGCTCCAAGAAGTTTGGTGTGAGTTTCGACATTTATGGCAGTGTTGTTAAGTGATGTGATGGAGAAGGTAGGTTTAAGATCTAGGACAGATTTTGGGAAGAATAGAAAAAGCTTGTTTTTTGGATAGAAAGTTAATTTTATGCATGTTTTTCTTTTTACATATTGTTGGTTTCTGAATTTAAGTAAGCTGCTGGCTAGATAGTATCTATTGCCAGGTAAGAAGATGTGGAAACAAGATGGACCAGATTTTGATTTTAAGGCAAAGCAAGACATCATTCTAATGGATGGACCCTCAGTATCAAGCATCCAGAAGTAACTACATGCTGCCAGAAAATTTGTATCTCATGTTAGTATAGGTTTATGAAATACAGTGTAATGCTGTTGAGAGCTGCATATAATGCAGTCACACTTGCACTACTTGGTTGTCACAGTCAAGGCATCATTGAAGTTGTTAACATATCTACAAAATCTCAGTCATTTATGAGCATTCTGATAAACAATATAAATGTTACCTAGAACCAGAAATTAAAATGTTTTATCTGATTTTGAACCATTGAACATTCTGAAGCTGAAAATTCATCTTTAAGTAAATATACAATTACAAAAAAAACATAGAAGCTTTGGACCCAGAAATTTGATCAGTTCCCTACTGCTAGCAAAATAGTCAAGACGTATAAAAAATTATATAGTTTCATAAACTTATGTCTGTTCGTTACTCAAAATAAAACATTTAGCAGTATTTTCTAATAGTGCTTAGCTGTCACAATTAAAACTGAAAGAAATGATCAGAACAAAAACGGGGAGCAGAAGGGCAATCAATCAGCTTGGCAAGCAAAGCACAGAATAAATAAACTGAGTATTGAATTTAAGCTTGACACATATACAGAGTGTAGTATTATGTTAGAAAGTACTTAGAAAACTCTGGGGCAGAGGTATTGAAAGAAGAGCAGTGTGCACATTAATGACATAGTCAGGACTTTAAGTAAGGTCAGTGTGTCTAAAGTTATTGACATAAGCCTAAAAATGCAAACTATGAAGTCTCTTTTCTAACAGTAGCAGTGTATCAGAAAGGTAATTATCCTAATATTTTGAGTAATTTGGCTTGTGTGACGTTAGCTGTAACCTACTCCAAATGAAAAAACACAGCACATCTAAATACAGCAGCAGTTGCAGAGTGAAATACATATTTTATATGCTGTATACAGCCTTAGTCAAGATATTTTGTGCAACTATGCTTATCTATTTGCAGGCTTTGATAGTTTTCCAGGATAATATCATAGTCAAGAATGTCCAGATTATGTGCCAGTAACACATGATCCAGGGAATGTAAAAGTAGCTTTCAGGCATACAACTAAGCAGGAATGAAAGCACATGGAAAGCTTGTGTGCCATTAAGAAGCAGACAGAGCCAACAGTATGGATGAACAGCATGTTCCCTCCTATGGGACAGGACAAGAATCACATTTGAACTGATCTTTATAAAGTGATCAAAAGAGTATTGTCCATTACTTAATGTTAAGTCAATGGTTTACTGTCTGCCAAATGTTAATTTTCATTAGTATTAGATGTAATCCATGGATTTTTGCTGATCAAGGTAGATAAAGAAAGTGGTATGTTGAGCAAATATAAATTTTGGTTAGGATGATACAGATTTCTGAGACATCTACTGCATATCTCATCACCTCCACAGGTATTTAGGAGCACCTGCTCATGTTATTAAAGGTTTAATAAGTATTATGAATGTAACTGATTACCTGTTAGTGTGGGGTTGGGCACAAGAAAAACATGACAAGAAACTCATGCTGTTGTTGAACAGACTGAAACAGTCCAATTTTAAGTTAAAGGTAAGCGCTGTATATTAAAATTGATAAGTCTTAAGTAGATGGGTAACATTCTAAGATTAGAGACATTGAAGCCAGCCTCAGAGAAACTCACATCAGTAGTGAAAATGGTAAAGCCAGATGATAATTAAAAATTTCTCAAAATACTGCAATATCGTGAAAAATCTGTGCCTAATGTGTCTGAGATAATTACACCCCTTAGTTCACTTAACACAGCTTTTTATTCTGTACCATACATACCTACAGATAACTCAGAGTCATCAGTCCACCTACCACATGTCTATGGGACATAAGAGTACTCAGTGAAAACACACATGAATACAGAGAAGATATACAGACTACACAGAAAGCACCTAAGCTGAGAACTGAACCATAAAAATTACTTGTGAGGTGACAATGCTCTCACATCACCCCTGCACCATCTATAGAGTAGACATTTACAAACTTCACAAATATACTTATGGAAAAGAAATAAAAGTGCAAACAGATTATAAAATCTTGTAAAACATATTCAGAAAGTCATGGTGTAAGACACTTTCCGTTGTAAAACACATTCAGAAAGTTATGGTGCAAGGCACTTTTATGATTGCAAATAATATTACTTAATCTGCTGAAATATATCTTTAAAAGTGAAACACACAGCAGGTAGAGAACTACATATGTGTTGAGTAGACCCTATTTACAAGAGCAGACAAAAGATATTTCTATAATAACAACTAAAGGTTTTGTTGTTACTGTAGTTTCTAATAATGGAAAATAAAGTAAAAGAATTTCAGAAGTACACTTACACTGATTGCAAAATGCAGTTACTGAAATAAATCATTGTGAGATATAGGTCAGAGCAAAAAGAAACCCAACCTCACTTTTCATTCAAGCCTGACACAATTATTATATCGAGTCAGTTGGAAGAAAGATGGTTCAGAGAAAACACTTACTGTGAATAGAAAGGAAGGCGCTTTTGATATAATACAGTAACCTCAGTGAAACAAATTTATCTGCAGAAGGGAAAGGGAGTTAGAATTCAGTTATTGCAGGAAAAAGTCAGAAAACTGAAGTTGTAGTTGTTGAAGAAAAGCAGCTAAACCTAGATCTTTTGTTGTCTGATGAGAAGATGGTAATTGCATAGAATGAGAAGAAGGTATCTATTCAAACAATTATGTGTAACCAAAAGGATATGTAACATGAAACACAGCACTACCCACATAAAGATGTACAACAGGAAATAGAAGAGTGCGAGCTGGAAATAAGTCTGTCACTCACAAGAGTTGTTCCAACGATAGAAGAAACTCTGACTGTCAGAGAAAGAGACCTGATATAAAAGAAAACTGACGTATAGCCCAGTCAGAAGATGTAGATATGGCAGAGTAAAAACAAGTCCAGATAGATTTAAGGTTAGTTCATCCAGTCTGATTTCCTGTTATGTATAAATACTAAAGATTTGCTAAAATTAATTATTTTGAATGTGTTTTCATAATGTAACAGTTGAATGACATACTGGTATAAAATTAAACTATTTTGTATCAATGTAAAGTAATCCATAACTACATCATTAATATACGACTACTTTTCTGTTAAAATATTGAGATGTGTTGCATATGTTAATTAAATTTAAATACTGGATAATGCTGTTGGGGATGCATTCCACACAATCTCACTTGCGGTATTGCCAGATACTAAGAGTAAACTTGTAGTGTGTGGTTCTAGTACTATCAAAATAGTTAATCCATATGTATATATATATATATATATATATATATATATATATATATATATATATATATATATATATATATCTATAAGGGTTTACAATCAAAAGACATAAAGTCAGTTAAATGACAGGCATCTCCTCGAACATGGTAGGAGCGACATTCAGAATGTCGACTTACAAGTGTCTGTCAGTTCATAAGGATGTAAACAAGGCAGGGACAGAAAGCATGGTTGGCAATGGCAACTGTTAACATTAATATCGACAAAACATTGTCGATGTTGCCATGTCGACCTTTGGACCTCCTTAATATTCATGAGTTGAGTATATGCGTCGGTAACATCACCGTTCACGCTTTACAATGTCACGTTTTTGATAGTAATCCATATATAAGTATACCAATATCTATGCTATCTGAGTTCATTGATAAAATATCTGTGCTAAATGTACATCAGATTTGTTCCAGGTTTGGTTTATGGCTTTGATAGAGTTTCTTTATTTATTGACATCTGTTTACTGGGAAAGCCTAATTGGGAAAATACTATTTTTCAGCAGAAGCCAGGGATGAAAAGCTCCATAAAAGTTAATGTACTGCATTAGTAACATTTAACTTCAAGGTCAAATCATTTACAGAGTTACATATGTATAAGTTTGTGGTAGAACAAGGTCAGTTACAGTAATAATTGCTTATTTTAGTAGTCAATGAATCGGGGTCTATATCACAGAGCTGAAGCTTTAGGTAGTCGAATACCTAAAGCTCGATCACTAAATAGTGAAGTCCAAAAATTGTGAATGGCTGTTTCCACACAGGGAAACAATTCTGCTGTCCATATAAAAAAAAAAAAGTATTAAACACAAATCAAGTGGGGGGCTTTGCCCCCCATACCCCCGATGTGGGAGGCTGTGCCCCCCCACACACCCCCAACTAAATATACCAACTCTGAGATTGCTCTACACTGTAGAAAAGGGCAAAATCTGCATAATGGCCAAATGAATTGTTTCCCTGTTTGGAAACAGCTGTTTGCGGTATTTGGACTTTGATATTTAGTGATCGAGCTTTAGGTATTCACAACCTAAAGCTTCGATCTTGTGATATAGACCCAATGAATCAATTAAAAAGTAAAATGGAATCTTGACTGCAATTTATGTAATAATAATAATAATAATAATAAAAAAAAAGACATCTGAGATGCAAAACTGGACAAAAGTCTGGACTGAAGGCAGTCAAAACAGCAGAATTAAAGGCCAAAATATTGCAGAATTACAGCAGATGGTTTGATCCCTCAGAAGCTATAATTTGCCCTAGATTATGTTGCATATTTCCTTTCTTCACTCTGTTAAATAAACTTGATAAGTGAAGTATTTATGGACTGAGAACTATAAAGAAACAGCCATCAAGACTAGCTACAGCATTCATATAGAAAATCAATTAATAAACAATCTTAGTTGGCCTCAGTATTTTTCCTTGAGCACTATGACTGTGAAAAGCTGCACATGCTATGTTGTGTCTATCCATTAGACCTTTCCCTGCAATGCTTTACATTTTTCAGCATTTATCACTGTGGCTTTTCATTGAACTTTCCACTGATTTTTTTCATATCAGCATGCCACATGCTATACATCATTGTTACAAGACATAATATGCACAGGAGGATTAACAATATATTGGGCCCTGTGTGGTTTTCAAGTCACACCCCCCACACATGTTTTGGGGGAGGGGCTATGAAAAATTCCCAAGTTGATTTGGATTTATCTTCCTGCTTCAAGACCATTTGAACCTGATGTCATTATAATCCACCAATGTCCATACCCATTAATTACAACCACTTGGCTGTGTATACCTCAGATGTATAACTGAGGTAAAAAATGGTCACAGTAAAGCATTCCAATCTGCTTTACAGAAATTCACATTAGTTCAGCTAATCCAGACTAATGACTAACTTGATCATAACACCTAGATAAGCCACTCTCACCCACAGACAGCCCACCATACTCAGCAATTACAGCCCTATTATTGATTGTGTACAACTCCGCTATATGATTGCAGTAAAAATAATAATTAGGGAGACAATACAATACGTCAGGTTTCACACAAACACATAATTGTCCAAGTAATTCAACTTATTCCCCATAAATGCAGATTAGTCTAGCAAAGCCAGACTGCTTAATCTGAATAAATAGCAAGAAAGTAAGTTACTTTCATTCACAGACCCTCCACACCCATTCAACAGCTATAGAAACTTTGGTGGGTATACCTTGAACTGTAGTAAAAATTAATACCCATCAGCCTCTTAGACCAAGAATCAGGACAAAGCCAAAAACTAATGAAGGACAAAGGCCCAGAAGTAGATGGATTTTAAATATTGATGTTATATAATCAAACTTACTTTTATGAGGAATAGGCCAAATAAGGCAAATTCAGTAACATTGTGCACAGTCAGGAAGAGGTTCAACTTGGTTCCACACAAGCAGTATCAAAAGCTTATTTCATATAACTGCACAATAATCTTGTAAATCCAGAATATAAGATGAGCAAATGATGAGAGGGTTTTAGTCCACAGCCACCATCCTCCCCCATTTAGTCACTGCAATATTCTAAGATCTGGCTGAAAACCATGCATTGTATGAAGAGTAGGTCAAAATTATAAGGCAAAGTGAGGTACATTCTCCAAAATCCTGAACAGCTCCAGGTTATTTTCACATAAACAGCACCAGAGAGAAACAATTCCAGCTTATTTCATACAAATGCATGCGATCCCTTAAAAGCCCAAATGTAATCTGGGCAAACAGCAAAAGGTTAAGCTGCAGAACAAAATACTAGGCCAAGACAAGGGCATTCTATAAAATCAGAGACAATTTCAAATTTGCTTCACAAAAGGATAGGCCACAGGCTAAATGTTCCAATGTATTTCACACAAAAAAGATACTAGTTCTTAATGCAAGACTTTAAACACAACAAAAGAGGGCAAGTTGTTTTCATTTACAACAGAGATAGTTCCACAACCTAGTTGCCTGCCACCTTAATAAAAAAGAGTAAATATGCCACTTTCACACAAACGTATACTAGCCCTTAATACCAAACTTTAAACTGAGCAAAATGAAGAGGGTATGTAACTTTCATCCACAGTACAGCTAACACCCCTCATCTGGTTTCTTTTCAGCATAATAGAAAATATATTGTAAATATTCCAATTTATTTCACACAAATGCACACTAACCTTTGAAGTTAAACTTTAAACTGTGTAAACGTGGGTAGGTTTCTTTCATCCTCAGTACAGATAAATCCCTTCCAAAAATATGGCTTCCTGTAAGCACTGAAAAAAGTAATTATCTTCAAATTGGCAATCCACTAATACTGTGAGCTAGCCAGATACACATTTCAATATATCCAATGAATTATTCAATGGCAACATACATGAAACTGTAGTCCTCTGGATAGAGTCACTGATCTGTGCATTTATTCTCCCAAGCAAAGAAACATTTCTCTATTTAAAGAAAAAATAAAAATCTTCCAAGATGAATCACTTGGCCATATTGCAAACGTGCAAATGACATGCAGGTAAATAACACAGAGTATCCAGTAGTGGCTGGTGACTTCAAATGAAAGGAGGGCTGCAGGAGACAGCGGGATGGGTGGGGCCAATGGGAAGGGGTGTGGCCAATTAGACAGGGGTGGAGCTATGCTCAAAACCACAACAATTGGAACTTTCATTAAATACACTGCCCTGGGTGCCAAACCATCATTACGAGAATCCAATCAGGACAAAATGAAGTGTAGAAGAAAAAATATTTCAATACATTGGCTACATGACAACTTACTTAATATCTAGATGGAAACACAAAGGTTGTGAGGCATGAAAAAAAAAATAATTTTTAAATACATTACTGGAATGCCAGTCAAAATCAAGTATAAAAAACAAGCATCCCTCAACTCAAGCCACTTCTCCTTGCACTGCAGTTCTAATTATAATTTATATTCAGCTTTATAAAATTACCAAGTAACATGCTGAAAGTAGCAAGCTCTGTAATACCCCCACTTATAAAAATGTTTCTTATCCGAAAAAGACCTGCTGCCTGACAACAACTATCTACTTGTTTAATGGGGAAGACATGATCAAAGTAAAAAATCAACAGCAAACAAGAAACAAGCTCAAGATAAATTGCTTAAAGGATTACTGCACAAGTTATGGACCACACAAGATAGACTGGCATTCTGTTTAGTTTACGGGTAAAGCCTGCAAAGATGAGTGCAAGTCTCCAACAAATGTAATGAGCTTCTGAAAATACTGTAATCCTGTGTTTTATTACAAATACTGTCATATGTATTTCAATACCTAAGGCTTATACGTTATCTAGTTATGTAAATATTCTCTGCATGGCAACAACGAAAAGACTTTCAATGTTGGGAATTCTTTAACAGTATGCTTATTAAAGCTTACTTGCATCTTACAATCTCCGACAAGCTTACCTGATGGTCATTAAAGCATTGCTACTTAAACACAAAGCAACAGAGCACTGCGACAGCATGCATTTTCTGAATAATAAGAAGCATAAATCAACATAAAAATATGACAGAAAACCAGAACATTTTGCAAAATCAAGGACAGATGAAAAGCTACTGTCGTACTTGTGGTCTACCTTGGATCAGGGAATACTCTGCACACTTAACTGCATAACTGTTCCTCGCCTTGCTTGGACACATCCAGAGCCACTACAATGGGAAGTGGGGTGCAACAAGTATGTCACAATTTGAAATGTCTCTGGCTGACGGTGATGGCTCTGACACTCATACCTTTCAACCTCAGAGCAAGAAATATGGATAAAGCCATACATAGAAGTGGGACACAGGCCCAAAAATAAGGAAAATGTTTAAATATTGCTCTTATAAACTTAGAAAGATAATAGAATAGTAGTAGGTCTTGCATTAGTATGAATTTTCTGAATGGTATGAAATCTGAAACTCAAATGTCTGCCATTATTTTCTAACTTCAGTCTTTAATGATTTGCCACTGATTTGCCAGAAAACCACAATTTTATGAAAAACAGACCAAAAATATGATGCAAAACTATAAAATTGCCACACAATACAGCTGGGATCCTGTCAAAGAAGGAACACCTTTTTAATATTAGTACTGTTAACTTGCAGCTGACAAAATAAGAGCATCTACATGCATTTCTGAAATAAAAGTAATAATTCAGTTATTGCAGGAAAAAGTCAGAAAACTGAAGTTGTAGTTGTTGAAGAAAAGCAGCTAAACCTAGATCTTTTGTTGCCTGATGAGAAGATGGTAATTGTATAGAATGAGAAGAAGATATCTATTCAAACAATTATGTGTATCCAAAAGGATATGTAACATGAAACACAGCACTACCCACATAAAGATGTACAACAGGAAATAGAAGAGTGCGAGCTGGAAATAAGTCTGTCACTCACAAGAGTTGTTCCAGCAATAGAAGAAACTCTGAATGTCAGAGAAAGAGACCTGATATAAAAGAAAACTGACGTATAGACCAGTCAGAAGAGGTAGATATGGCAGAGTAAAAACAAGTCCAGACAGATTTAAGGTCAGTTCATCCAGTCTGATTTCCTGTTATGTATAAATACTAAAGATTTGCTAAAATTAATTATTTTTAATGTGTTTTCATAATGTAACAGTTGAATGACAAACTGGTATAAAATTAAACTATTTTGTATCAATGTAAAGTAATCCATGACTACATCATTAATATATGACTACTTTTCTGTTAAAATATTGAGATGTGTTGCATATGTTAATTAAACTTAAAAACTGGATAATGCTGTTGGGGATGCATTCCATACAATCTCACTTGTGGTATTGCCAGATACTAAGAGTAAACTTGTAGTGTGTGATTCTAGTACTATCAAAATAGTTAATCCATATGTGTATATATATATATATATATATATATATATATATATATATATATATATATATAAGGGTTTACAATCAAAAGACATAAAGTCAGTTAAATGACAGGCACCTCTTCGAACATGGTAGGAGTGACATTCAGAATGTCGACTTACAAGACAGGGACACAAAGCGTGGTTGGCAATGGCAACTGTTAACATTAATATCGACAAAACATTGTTGATGTTGCCATGTCGACCTTTGGACCACCTTAATATTCATGAGTTGAGTATATGCGTCGGTAACATCACCGTTCGCACTTTACAATGTCACATTTTTGATAGTAATCCATATATAAGTATATCAATATCTATGCTGAGTTCATTGATAAAATATCTGTGCTAAATGTACATCAGATTTTTTCCAGGTTTGGTTTATGGCTTTCATAGAGTTTCTTTATTTATTGACATCTGTTTACTGGGAAAGCCTAATTGGGAAAGTACTCTTTTTCAGCAGAAGCCAGGGATGAAAAGCTCCATAAAAGTTAATGTACTGCATTAGTAACATTTAACTTCAAGGTCAAATCGTTTACAGAGTTACATATGTATAAGTTTGTGGTAGAACAAGGTCAGTTATGGTAATAATTGCTTATAGTAGTAGTCAATGAATCGGGGTCTATATCACAAAACTGAAGCTTTAGGTAGTCGAATACCTAAAGCTCGATCGCTAAATAGTGAAGTCCAAAAATTGTGAATGGCTGTTTCCACACAGGGAAATGATTCTGTTGTCCATATCAAAAAAAAAAAAAAGTATTAAACGCAAATCAAGTGGGGGGCTTTGCCCCCCACACCCCCGATGTGGGAGGCTGTGCCCCCTCACAAACCTCCAACTAAATATACCAACTCTGAGATTGCTCTACACTGTAGAAAAGGGCAAAATCTGCGTAATGGCCAAATTAATTGTTTCCCTGTGTGGAAACAGCCATTTGCTGTATTTGGACTTTGATATTTAGTGATCGAGCTTTAGGTATTCACAACCTAAAGCTTCGATCTTGTGATATAGACCCAATTAATCAATTAAAAAGTAAAATGAAATCTTGACTGCAATTTATGTAATAATAATAATAATAATAATAAAAAAAAGACGTCTGAGATACAAAACTGGACAAAAGTCTGGACTGAAGGCAGTCAAAACAGCAGAATTAAAGGTCAAAATATTGCAGAATTACAGCAGATGGTTTGAGCCCTCAGAAGCTATAATTTGCCCTAGATTACGTTGCATGTTTCCTTTCTTCACTCAGTTAAATAAACTTGATAAGTGACGTATTTATGGACTGAGAACTATAAAGAAACAGCCATCAAGACTAGCTACAGCATTCATATAGAAAATCAATGAATAAACAATCTTAGTTGGCCTCAGTATTTTTCCTTGAGCACTATGACTGTGAAAAGCTGCACATGCTATGTTGTGTCTATCCATTCGACCTTTCCCTGCAATGCTTTACATTTTTCAACATTTATCATTGTGTCTTTTCATTGAACTTTACACTGATTTTTTCATATCAGCATGCCACATGCTATACATCATTGTTACAAGACATAATATGCACAAGAGGATTAACAATATCTTGGGCCCTGTGTGGTTTTTAAGCCACACCCCCAAACATGTTTTGGGGAGGCGCTATGACAAATTCCCAAGTTCATTTGGATTTATCTTCCTGCTTCAAGACCATTTGAACCTGATGTCATTATAATCCACCAATGTCCATACCCATTAATTACAACCACTTGGCTGTGTATACCTCAAATGTATAACTGAGGTAAAAAATGGTCACAGTAAAGCATTCCAATCTGCTTTACAGAAATGCACACTAGTTCAGCTAATCCAGACTAATGACTAACTTGATCATAACACTTAGATAAGCCACTCTCACCCACAGACAGCCCACCATACTCAGCAATTACAGCCCTATTATTGATTGTGTTCAACTCAGCTATATGATTGCAGTAAAAATAATAATTAGGGAGACAATAAAATACGTCAGTTTTCACACAAACACATAGTTGTCCAAGTAATTAAACTTATTCCCCATAAATGCAGATTAGTCTAGCAAAGACAGACTCCTTAATATGAATAAATAGCAAGAAAGTAAGTTACTTTCATTCACAGACCCCCCCACACCCATTCAACAGCTATAGCAACTTTGGTGGGTATACCTTGAACTGTAGTAAAAATTAATACCCATCAGCCTCTTAGACCAAGAATCAGGACAAAGCCAAAAACTAATGAAGGACAAAGGCCCAGAATTAGATGGATTTTAAATATTGATGTTATATAATCAAAGTTTCTTTTATGAGGAATATGCCAAATAAGGCAAATTCAGTAACATTGTGCACAGTCAGGAAAAGGTTCAACTTGGTTCCACACAAGCAGTATCAAAAGCTTATTTCATATAACTCCACAATAATCTTGTAAATCCAGAATATAAGATGAGCAAATGATGAGAGGGTTTTAGTCCACAGCCACTATCCTCCCCCATTTAGTCACTGCAATCTTCTAAGATTTGGCTGAAAACCATGCATTGTATGAAGAGTAGATCAAAATTATAAGGCAAAGTGAGCTACATTCTCCAAAATCCTGAACAGCTCCAGGTTATTTTCACATAAACAGCACCAGAGAGAAACAATTCCAGCTTATTTCATACAAATGCATGTGAGCCCTGTAAAGCCCAAATGTAAGCTGGGCAAACAGCAAAAGGTTAAGCTGCAGAACAAAATACTAGGCCAAGACAAGGGCATTCTGTAAAATCAGAGACAATTTCAAATTTGCTTCACAAAAGGATTGGCCACAGGCT
>NC_056726.1:1303077972-1303150472 GCF_019279795.1 Protopterus annectens
TATCTGAAGCAAAACTCAACAAACTAGACTTCTCTGCTAGCAGCAACAGATCCCACAGCAACTGGCCTGAAAAGAACGGACAGCTTGCCATGATCCTCACTTACTCCACTGATTTCCTGGCCCTAAAAAAGATAGCTAACAGTATCTGGTGCATTATTAAAGACAACCCCACCATCGGTCCTTTATTATCATGACAAACCCAATTTTTGTATCAGGAGAAACAAAAACTTATGACAACACCTCGAACAAGCCAGTAAAGACACAGATACACTGCCGAGAACAAAAGCGGCAACATACCCATACGGAAGAGACGGTTGTGGTTATTGTAACCTACTCAGCAAGTCTGATCATTTTATCGGTCCAAACATGGGCAAAACTTACAAAAGTACCAAGACCAGTAATTGCAACACCGAATGCATTGTATACAGGACCAAATGCATCTCGTGCTCTACTTTTCAATAGGGAAGACTACCAGAAAATGTAAAGTCAGAATTGCCCAACATCTTCATGATTTGAAATACCTTAATCCCAACAACACTCTAGTAAAACATGCCAAAGACAACCTAAATCACAATAAATTCCACTTCCACGTGGTCGACTCTCTAAACAATGGTCTACTGGAGGGTTCCACCAACTCACTACTGGAAAACAGGAGCTTGAGTGGCAAATTAGACTTAACGCTAACAAAGGTTTCAGTCTAAACACCCATCTTTCCATCAGATGCTTTTAAACTTAAGAAAATTTAATCATCATGACTTTTATTAACAGCAAGCCTCAGAACAATTTCAAACAAGGCTCAATGTGGAATTTATTAGGTTATTGTATTGGGTTATTTTAATGTTCATCTAGTGTGCTTTTTTGGTTTATCTTTTAATGATTTCCATTGCATTTTTTAGTGTTTATTTTTGTGTTGCATTGCTCACTCTCATTCATGATTATTGTATTTCTATACTGTTTAAATATCAGTTACGCTCTTCCCAACAAGTTTTATCTAACTATCTTTTGACAACAAAGGTTTTTTTCATGAGCAGGTAGGTTTGAAGAAGCCAACCAGGCAAAAGGGCATTCCTGGGAGCAAAAATGGCCCCAACACACATGGCAGTTGGGTTGATTTTATTAACTGCCTGCCAAAATGCATCTACCAACTCCTGGATATTCCAATATGAATGGCGAACAGTGGGACTTTTACTAACAAGGCCCACTGTGGACAATATGTAATGTCTTCTGTGCAACATTCAACTACACATGCCCCCATCAGGCCCGCTCATAGGTTCATAGGTTAGTACTAGGCTAACTGCCCTTGCGAGCCATTTTAAGCCTAGCCAATTATCCCTTGTGAGATTCAAACCCTGCACCTTGTGTTTGTAAGGCAAACACCTTAACCATTAGGCCACCCTCCCAACCTCCCATGCTCTCTCCCTATTGGCCAGCACTACTCAGCATTTTGCCTTTCACAGCCGCTACCTAGCTATCCCTATCAACTACATTCGCACCCAAATAGCCCCTCCCCACCCACTCACAACACACCAATCATCACTCATTACTGACACGTCATACCTTTGCACACACCCTCTATCATACAGTGCTATTGCCACACCTCCCATCATCTCTCATTTGCCAATCATTCATACACAGACATTCCCATGTCCACTATTGGTATATTGATAGCTAGCCACAACCCTTCGATACCTTGGCACCACCCGCACCACCAAACACTCCCTTCCACTTCACTATAGGTCAGAGTTTTTCAAATCTCTGCATTTTATCCAATCACATTACTCCCACATTCGCATTCCCCTCCTACACACTAATCTGCATGACCACAGTCCCAAACCAGAAGATCTTTTTATTTTATTATATTTTATTTAATGAATTCTAAATAAAAATGTATATTTACAATAGACTGACTAATGAGTGAATTAAAATGACTGGATGATATGTTCTATATTTTCATTTACCCATCATACATTTAATTGTTACTAACTACTTGATGTTATTTAAAACACCAAACTGGTTCTCCCATAATATGAAACTGGTTCCCATACGAAAGGCTGTAAAACAAATGGAAACAACCAAAAGAAAATGCAAATTGACAAAAGAGACATCTTCATTTTGTATAAAACACATAACAAACAATTCACTGTTATTTTAAAGCTTTTTATTTACTTTTATTATTTTACTTGTATGCGCTCACCTACCGGACAGAAAAATAAATATATTTATTGACGGAAGAACCTCGGAGTTTTATTTGTTATTAATCTATGGATAAAAGTTTCACCTTTATTTCATTATTTACATGTTTTTTTCCTACAATTAAGCTTACGAATTTGAACAGAAAAAAGGTTTTCTTCTAATGGATTTTGACTACAGCAGCTTTCGTTTTAGGGACAACTTGGCTTTTCACAGAGATAGCACTATTGGTACCTTGCTGCCAATAGATTCTTTACCTTAGTAGAATACTAGAACAAAGGAAAAAAAGTCTGGCCAATAATAAAATTGTTGAAAACTGTTGAAACAAAACAACATTAAAGCACAGCTGGCCTTTCCAGCCAAGATAAAAATACTTTTTGACAATGACATGAGAATCTTTAATGACTTAAAATAAGCTACTATATTCATCAAAAAGAACAACATTGTATCTATCCTAGAAGAAATGGAATGAATGGCCCTTATTCTTAAAAGAGTAAAAGAAACAAATCCTTGGAGGTAGGTCAAGATGGGTTACTATTTACATTATATATAGGCCAAACAAAGCAACATATAATATAAACATAGAAGTTTCTATTCCCCTACTTGAACTCAATGAATACT
Source organism: Protopterus annectens (assembly GCF_019279795.1). Classification (NCBI taxonomy): domain Eukaryota; kingdom Metazoa; phylum Chordata; order Ceratodontiformes; family Protopteridae; genus Protopterus; species Protopterus annectens. Next base: position 1,303,080,784 of record NC_056726.1, read on the forward strand.
TATCTTGTTCATTTTTCATTGTTTTTACTTATAATAATTTAAGTAATTAATTAACTAATTCAACAAGGTACCATTCATCAGAGTTCAGACTCAAATGTAACAAATTAACATCATATATAATAGCAGTAACAGTAGAGTGTTTTGAAAAAAAAATGTCATGGAGACTAATGCCTTCTTCAGTTAAAGTATGATTTAGAAATGTCATGTATATCCTGGTTGAGTAATAGTAGCAAGCTCTTAGTACAAATGTCATCATTATTCTGTCTAAATATAGTTAATCTCAATTATGGCATGTATCACAGCTACTAGTGCTGTTTGATCAATCCTGATATGGTGTGCATAGATGGAGCTCTGTCTGCCAGCTAGTGCAAATGTCATTATTATTCTGTCTAAACATAGTTAATGTCAATTATGGCAGGTATCATAGCTTTGAGTGCTGTTGATCAATCCTGATATGGTGTGCGTGGATGCAGCCGTGTCTGGCAGCTAGTACAAATGTCATTATTATTCTGTCTAAACATAGTTAATATAAATTATGGCAGATATCATAGCTTCAAGTGCTGTTTGATTAAGCTGGATATCGTGTGTGTGGATGCAGCTGTGTCTGGCAGCTATTGTATGTTGCCGTTTTCGTCTCCGGGAAGCTGTGGGTTGCAGCTTGTGATCGAGGTTTACTGATGCTTGTCTATTAGGAAGAGACATTTGGTGTTTTAGCCTGGATCCAGGGGAAGGGGGGGTGCATAAAACTGTGATTTAGGATGTCTTGACAGAGAATAGTTTGTTTATACATCTGCTGAGTGAGAGGTGGGAATGCTGGAAGAATGTGTTGTCTCTTGTTGTGGCGGCTTGTTGTGAGTTTTTTTTTTTTTGTGTGTGACCTGTTTGCTCTCTGTTCTTTTCCTGGCTGTTGCCTCACTGAAAGGGAGGTAATTTAGGCTTGAAGTTACAGTGAAGTGAAACTTTGCTTCAGGTGCATCGCGAGCCTCTGGTATGCAGTACACAGACACACTAACAGAAACAGACACTCCCAGGTTGCTATGGTAATGGAGACAGAGTGATGATAATGTTTAATGGCTCTGACGACCCTCCAAGATGATTCTCGGCAATGTTTTTCATTTAAAAAAAAAAAAAATATATATATATATATATATATATATATATATATATATATATATCATAAAAGGGCTGATTTAAACCACACGTACACATATTGATTTGTCACCCAACAGTTCGTTTAGCTCATTAAGTTGATGGACTGTATAAATATGCTTGTAAGGAGCTAATAATAAGAATAAGCATTACAGCTTGTGGTCTCTCAAATAACTAAGCAACAGCCAAAAAAAAAAAACACAAACACAATAGTTATGTAATGTATGATTTTAGTAAATGTAGACATAAAATATATAATAGTCATATAAGATGAAGCAGTCTGCTGAATGTAGATATTAAAGACAGGATTTAATAACACGGGCTTGTGTATAATAACACTACCGTTTTAACTTGTCATAAATGACATACACTACATTGAATATCAAGGGGAAGCATGATGATTTTCTTATATAAGTAAATATATGCTGGTTTGAATGACCTGAGACGTACCTCCCTGGACTACATGAAAAGATACATAGAGGAGTTCTCTGAGCATGTAGCCCAGGCCGGTATGACCCTGACCTTGAGTAGCATCTTACTCTCACCAAGAATGATGCCACAATATGAAGACAAGATGATCAATTTCAACAACTGGCTTAAGTATTGGTGTCATTCAAAGGGGATCCAATGCCTGTCAGCCTGGGATGACATGCTCGACAAGCCACGATGCTTCGCTAGGGACGGCTTGCACCTGTCACCCCTGTGCTTTCGGATATTCACAAAAGCTCTTGCTACCCCCATAGTGCCTTTTTAGGAAAGGCTCAAAAGACAAACCCACATCCATAGGTATCACAATGGATAAGAAACTAAGAGTAATGCTACTCAACGCCAGAAGTCTAAACCTCAAGATGCACGCACTCAAAACTCTCCTTAGCATGGAGAACATCGATATCTGTGCAGTAACAGAAACCTGGTTCAAGGCTCCCGAGAGCACCCCAGCACTACCAGGTTATACCTCATACCATGCTTTTCGGCCCCAAAACTTGGACCAAACCACAAAAGGAGGGGGAGTATCAATATTTGTCAAAGATACCCACACTTCCAGGTTGGTGGCACAGCATGAAGCATCAGAGACTATCCATGTGCAACTAACAGTGGGTAAAACTGCCTTCCAGTTTATAGCCTGCTACAGACCACCCTCCCAAACCCAGGAACCCCACTTGGCCTTCCTGAGAATACTGGAAAATATGAAGGTGTTTCCAAACACCATTATATTGGGCAACTTCAACTACCCAAACATAGACTGGGAGCATTACTCTAGCTCCAACACCCTATCCCAAAGGTTCCTAGAATTTATAAACTCAAATGCTATGGAACAACTTGTTACCACTCCCACAAGAGGGGAAAACATACTGGACCTGATCATCACCAACATGGGGACTCTATGCTCCAGATCAGAAGTGTATCCTTCACTGTTAAGATCAGACCATAAACTAATCTCACTGGATATTCACATCCCGACTCCAACCCCTGGCCTGAAAACCACAGTGAAAAACTTCTCTAAAGTAAATTTCACACTCCTCAAAACTGAGGTGGAATCCTTCAAAGCCCCCGGGCCTGTGGAAAATATGGCCCAGACCGCAGAATCCTTTATAAACGCATTCTATGAAAACCTCCAGGAATGCTTGGATCATGCAATCCCAAATAAAACCAAGACCCAATCCTCCAAAGGCAGACGTCCTTTCTGGTGGACCCCAGCCATAAAAAAACTATACAATAGAAGGAGGAAGCTACTACATGATAGAGTAAAATCCCAAAAAGGGAAGGCATCTCTGATCAGTATTAGCAAAAAACTACGGGCACTCATAAAATCGTCTAAGGCCAGCTTCAAAAGAAAAATTGCACAGGACACTAAGGATAATCACAAGGCTTTCTTTAGTTATGTTAGGAACCTGGGTGGGAATTCCCAGATATGCTCAGAATTAGTCCAAAATGACAAAAAATGCACCGAACCCACAGACATTGCCAACATCCTAGCTGACAGGTTTAGCAAACTTCTCCCCACCAAAAGGGCAAATATCTATCCCAGCAGAGTGCTGCCCCCCTGACATCTCAGATGCTCAGGTAAGAGCTGCCCTCTCCAAAGCAAAAAACACAGCATCAATGGGACCAGACGGTGTCCCAGGCTGCGTCCTACATGAACTCCAAGAAGAGCTAAACCCAAACATAAAACTACTGTTCAATCTCAGCCTTACTACAGGATATGTACCCAAAGAGTGGCGTACAGCAACAGTGGTCCCTCTCCACAAAGGTGGTGCCTCAGCGGATCCTGGAAACTATCGCCCCATAAACCTGACTAGCTTGGTCTGCAAAGATATGGAAAGGATCATCATGGACCACATAAATAAAGATATTGGGGACCTGCAGACACTGGATCCTACTCAGTTCAGCTTTGTTAAGGGCAGATCCTGTCTCTTAAACCTGGTTGATTTCTTTGAAACAGTCACCAAGGCCATTGACGAGGGGAAGGTGGTCCACACAGCCTACCTAGACCTCGCAAAAGCCTTCGATACAATACCCCACTCGGGCATTATAGATAAGCTCACCAACTTAAATATAAACCCCTATGTCACTAGATGGGTTGCAAACTGGCTCAAGGACAGAACCCACATGTTTAGAATTGCTGGAGCCATGTCAGACTCCAAACCAGTTACAAGTGGCATCCCACAAGGCTCAGTCCTGGGGCCTCTCTTGTTCAGCATATATTTCTCGGAGGTACAGGCCAACACGGAAGGACTGTGGCTGACCAAGTTCGCAGATGACTGCAAACTGGGCGCCATAATCGACTCTCCAGCCAACACAAGCATCCTCCAAAAGGGCCTCATAGAAACAGACAACTGGTGCCAGAGCCATGGCCTCAAGCTAAACGCCAAAAAGTGTATAGTCATCCCCTTTGGCAAAAACAAAGTGCCCACAAATTACCACATAGGTGGTAATCCATTAAGTACAGAAGAAGTCATTAGGGACCTGGGGACCCAAGTTGAAAGCAATCTCTCATTTGACAGCCACGTGGCCAAAGTGGTTAGAAAAACATTTTATATAGCCCACCTAATCATGAAGGGATTCACATCTAGATCAGGAGATCATCGTGCCTCTTTACTCATCCCTCATCAGGCCCATAATTGAGTACAATGCCCCTTTGGGATGTACCTTACCAGACACCTGCAGCAACTGGAAAGACCCCAAAATTACCTCACCAAGAGGATCAAAGGGCTCAAACAGATGCCATATGCTGCCCGGTTAAAGAAACTCCAGCTCTACTCAGTGGCATACCGCCTGCTCAGAGGCGATCTGTGCCTGATGTATAAAGCCATGTCCAACCCAGAATTAATGGACATGCTGCACCTCAGAAAATCCAAATCCCATCGAGCTACGCGCTCGAGAGACTTGAACCTCAGCACTGAAATAAATAGGACATGCTGGAGGGACAGATTCATAACCCAGAGACTCCCTTCACTCTGCAATAAAATCCCAGTCCAGGTTAGGCAGAGTCCCTCATTGACTCTCTTCAAGAGAAATCTTGATGAGTGGATGGGAGATCATAGGTTTACCCCGGGTATCACTTCTGTGTCAGTTAGACAGAGGCACAGTATACTAACCACGAAAAAGGGCATAGCAAAATTAATTTAAAATGGGTGGTGAAAGCCAAACACACTCCGGCTAGGCTTATAAATGCCCTAGGACATATAGCCTAGTATGAACCTATGAACCTATATGCATAACAAGTCATGTAATTGCTTTAACTTGAATTGTAGTTTTTGTAACCCATCTTAACCATATTTATTTTATTTATTTTCCATTTGTTGACCGGGATAGTCCGACTGGATACATGTCCATTTTCAGCGGATGCCTGGGTAGAAAAGCTCCAAAGGTAGTTACAAAAGTAAACAAAACATAATACAAATTAAACACAGTTTAAAGACTCTGTTGAGGAGTATATGTTATACAATTTCACAAAGTTATGATATGGCTTAACAAATTAAAACACAAATAAGTTCCAGTTAAAAATAGTACTGCTACAAAAGTATAACTATAGATTTAGTCAGGCTTGGAGCAAGGACATAACCACTGTGACTTGAAATAATGCTTGAGACTTTTCTTGGATTGAGATAGGGTAGTATTTAGGGTAATGTCAGCAGGCAGTGAGTTCCAAGTTTTGCAAACAGAGTTGGCGAACAGGGAGTCACTGGCTGAGTTGTTGGACTTGATAGTTTGTACTACCAGTCTATTAGATGAGCGAAGTCGTCTTAGGTTGGAGTGGGGGTAGATAATGCTTTTTAGTGCAGGTGTATTTTCAGGTTGATTAAGTACTTTATGAGCCACTATCAGTTGGTTATATTGAATTAGCCTGGGTAGTTCAAGCCATCCAAAATTATTAGGTTTTTACAGTGATGTGTTCTGTAGGGAAGGCCAGTGGCAAATCTAGCTATGTGTTTATAGCAGCTAGAGAGTTTGTTATGTTCAGTTTTGTTTAAGTTGGTAAGTAAAGGGGAGGCATAAAAAATGGTAGAGAGTAGATGGGAGCAGGCAATGGCAGTTCTAGCAGGTGAGGTTAGTAATGGCTTAATACTATATAGTGAGCCAAGTCTTTTATTAATGGTTTTGATAGTTTTATTGAGAGGCACATCAAATTTAAGATTGTTGTCTACAAAAACACCTAGGAGTTTCGTGTGGACATCTGGGGAGATTATGGTACCATTATTAGACTTAATGGAGAAGGATAACAATGGGGACCTTCGAGTGGGGGAGAAAAATAGTAGCTTTGTTTTGTTGGGATTTAAACTCAGACAATGATCAGAAAGCTAATTTTCAACTAAGTTAAAAGTACTCTGAGGTAATGTTTGCAAATCTGGCTGGGATGTGGCAGAGCAGATCAACGTGGAGTTGTCCGTATATTGAATGCAGTTTGCTTTTGGGATGACAGTGTGAAGGTCATTAATGAAAATGGAAAACAGAAGAGGTCCCAGAACAGACCCCTGGTGGACACCTAGGGTGTTGGGTAGGAGGTTGTATAGTTTGTTCTGCCATAGGATGGCCTGTTGTCTATTACACCGATAAGATTGAAACCATTGGAAAGAGTGATTGCCTAAAGACATTGTTTTCAGGGTGTGGATGAGTAGATGGTGGTTAACCATATCGAAAGCCTTTGAGATATCCAAAAAAATAAAAGGCTGAGGATAATTTGGTATTGTTCGTGTTATAGTTTACAGCATTGGAAAAGGTGAGGAGGGCTGTGGTGGTACTATGATGTGGCCTGAAGCCTTGCTAAGCATTAGCCAGTAGGGTATTCTGGATTAGATAGTGCAGAAGCTGTTTATGGATGTACTTTTCCATAATTTTAGCCAGAGGTGACAAGATAACTATGGGTTAAAAATTAGACAGTTCAGTAGAGCTACCACATTTATGGAGGGGTATGATATTATATATTTTCCAGATAGAGGGGACTGTAGCTTCTGATATGGTATGATTGATTAGAATGGATATGGGGTAAGTTATGGTATCTGCAGCTTTTTGCAGATATTCAGCAGGTAGAAGATCAGTAGATGGGGAAGTAGGTTTTAATTTTTTGATTAGGGTATGAATGAAGGATGTAGAGACTGGTTGGAAGCTAAAGGAGAGCTGGGTACTAGGGATGGCATCCTATATGTTAGAGGAGTTGAGAGGTAACTGGCTAGCTAGGGCCTGGATAGTCTCGGTGAAGATACTATTGAAGGTGTTAGCAACATCCTCTGGTAGTTTATCAATACAGGCTGAGGGAGTTGGAGTGGTGGTTTGTCCTGGGTGCAGTAGTTTATTTATACCTGCCCAGAACTTTTGAGGGTTATTTTGATTTCTCTGCTAGAGATGGAAGTAGTATTTTTTTTATCTAGTAAAATGGATCTTTTTGTCTCATTCTTTAATTGCCGAAATTTAATTTGATCTAGAGGGGTTTTAGTAGCATGCCATGTAGCCCATGCCTTATTTCTGAGTATGATTTTTGATTTGGTATCTTTAGAGAGCTATGGTGTGATTTTTGTTTTGGTCCTAAGGGAGCGAGCAGGAGCATGAGAATAGAGGATGGTAAGGAATTTATTGTTAAAGTAAGCAACGGCTTCATCCAGGCGCAAATATTTTAGGGCAGATGAATTACATGATTTGAGTTTGTCCTGAAACTTGATAAGATTAAAGCTCCTATTATTTCTTACTATTCTATAAGTGGGCTGATGGGAATTATTGGTTTTGTGTTTACAAATAAAGGTAAGAAAGTGATCACTGAGGTCATCAGGGAGGATCCCTGATGTATACATTTGGGGGTGACTATTGATTAGTATACAGTCTAGTATACTTTCTTTGTGATTAAGTTTACCTATCCTGGTAGAGCTGGATATGACTTATGTAAACTCATATAGGTTTACATGGGTTGTAGGAGATTGCAAGGAGCAGGTGTTCCAGTCAATGTTAAAATCTCCAAGTACTATGGTTTCTTGTGGATAGGTATCAGCTAATCAGTGGAGGATATCTTCCAGGGTATTGGCATTATTCCCTGGGGTAATGTACATGCATACAATAATTATGCATTTATCTGAAATTTGGTAGAAAGTAGTTCTGCATTATTGACCTGGGGTGGTTGTATGGGGTCTAAAGTAACAGTGTAGATTTGAAGAGTACAGCTACCCCACATCCCTTCCTAGTAGTGCAGTCAAGTCTAATTATAGTATACCCAGGTGGTAAAACTTCATTATCTGAAGTTGATGGCTTTAGCCAGGTTTCAGTTACACACAGTATATCGGGAATGGACTTCTATGAGGGCATGTAAGTTATGTACTTTATTGTTTATACTTCTAATATTTAGATGGCAGACCAGGATGGATTTGGGTGACCTATTTATAGATGGTGTTTTGATAGGGTTATTAGCATATGAGGTTGAGGTATCTAGAGTGGATGGGCTAGGGTTTAGGTGAATATCTCCATCCATCGTGAGGTTATATTGTACGTTTATAGTAAGCTTCAGGAATTTGTTTATTATTTTTTGATAATGTTTACATTTTGAGCCAATGTATCTAGAATTAATAGGCTGATGGTATATTGTGGTTAAGGAGTTGGATATAGGAGTAATTATTGGGTGACCTGCCATATTTGATACAACTGGGGTGGTTTGACATTTTGTGTAGTGAAATCCTAGGTAATACTGATTTTCATAAGTAGAGAGGAGATATGGAATTAACATAAGGGATAGCAGAGAACTTGTGACACTTGTTTTGGATGGTGACATAGTGAGAGGCAGAGTTAATGTATTTATTATAATGTCACCAGGATTTGGTGGACGGATAGGAAGTGGAGGGGGAGGTGATGGGCTGGATTAAAATGAGGAGTACAATACTGCTTGGATTAGATAGGAGGGGTGTGGTTTTGTGGCTTTAACGTTAGCAGCACTGGGGGTGTGTGGGAATTGGGGGCAGGGAGGGGTGCAGAATGAGCCCAAGCGCAGCGAGGGCAAGTGGAGCAGGGTTTAACCAGACACAAGGATCTTAGAGCCTGCAAATATAGGTAAATACACTGGGATTTTATAGTAAGGGATTTATAGAAGGATTTTTATGTTTTAGTTTACTGCTTAAAGTATACCTTTAGCAATTTAGGGGTTGGTAACACTTTTTTTATGCTTGCAATGTAATGCATAATATAGGGGGAATACTTGTTTAAAGCATCCAGTATTCTTTAAGGATAACTACTTTGATTTAGCCAATATATTAGAGTTTTAGGGGGTTGGTTCAGTATTTAGGGCTACCTAATAGTGCTGTAGACCCAGGTCAGTATAAGCTGTGGTACAAACAGAGAATTTAGAGATAGTAACTGTAGCAGGTCTGTTTAGTTGAGGGACAGTTCAGAGCAGGTTTTCAGCTTAACTTTCTACAAGGTAGTATCCTTCTTATAATACAAGCCTTGCAGGACAGCTGTTAGAAGGGAAAAGATTAATTAGATAACATGAGTATCTAGTATAAAGTAAAGCAGTTTCCTTAATTTAAGGGAGTCATAGTGCCCCAAATGCTAAAAAATGCTAAATTAAAGCGGCATTTCAGATAATTTCCTAGTCAGTATTCAGTAATCAATCAACTTCATATATCGCTCCAAGTACAGGTAGTTTCAGGTTCAAAACACTTTAACAGTGCATTGTTTTATGTTCAAAACAGACAAATATAAAATTACAATGTTTAAGACAATTCAGTACAGAATATTATAGACTTGTCACTAACTAGTATCCAGTAGCTAATAATATTATGTTCCTGTCGCTAATTAATTACTATAGCTGCTACTTGTATATCTTTACTCACAGTGTCATTTCAGTTGTAAAACAATGCTATGCTAACAGCCATAATGAAAACAGTGAATATACTAGCCTTCTAGTTGCTATATCAATACAGTAAACAGACAAGTTTGCTAGTCACTATAAGGCATTTTTTTTTGCTATGATGCTATACAATACTTAAGCGATTACCAAGGTAACTAATGTTTATACATGAAATCGAACTGACAAAGTTGTTCATGAGTAACAATAGAAGCCTGAATTTGAAATGTCACAGAATTTAACAATCATATTCTGAACAAATAGTATTAAATTGACAATAGACACTCAGTTTAATAACATGGGCTTGTGTACAATAACACTACGGTTTTAACTTGTCATAAACGAGATACACTATACTGAACACCAAGGGGAAGCATGATGATTTTCTCATATAAGTAAATGTGCATAGCAAGTCATATCAGCAATCCACCAAAAAGGAACCAAAAAAGTTCTGGTCTACTATCACTAATCTACTTACCCCAGGCAAAGTAGTTACACCAAACCCACAGGATTTAGACCCTGAAAACCCCTCGTTAATAGCTAACAACTTCAATACCTTTTTTACTACTTCCATACAAAGTCTAGCTAACCACTTATCTCCGGATGCTTCACAACTGCTCCTAAGTAACTTAAATAACTCCCTTCCTCCCCTCCAACTCCAACCCATATCCACCTCATACATTCAATCTCTCTTACAAAAACTTAAACCCACTACACCCTCAGCAGACAAACTTCCTGCTGAATTCCTTCAAATAGCAGCTAAATCTATTGCCTACCCTGTTTCCATCCTAATAAATAGATCCATACAAGAAAGTATATTTCCAACTATTTGGAAGATATCATATATAATACCCCTACACAAAGGAGGCAAATCCACTGACCTTTCTAACTATCGCCCTATAGCACTATTATCTCCACTAGCTAAAATCATGGAAAAATGTATACATAAACAACTACTTAACCATCTCCTTCAAAACAACCTACTAGCTAACACCCAACATGGATTTAGACCTTCACATAGTACCACTACTGCACTACTTTCCTTTACCAACACCATCAACTGTAACCGTAATAACAACAAACTAACCTCTTCTCTTTTTCTAGACCTGTCTAAAGCCTTTGACATGGTCAACCATACACTTCTTCTTCACATATTAAAATCCCTTGCCTTACATTTCTCTTCCTTAACCTGGTTCTCATCCTATCTTGAAAACCGACAACAAGCAGTACTATGGAAAAATTCTCTATCTGCTCTACTACCCATCTCTAGGAGTACCTCAAGGATCTATACTAGGCCCACTCTTATTCTCTATCTTTATCAATGATCTTCAATCATCTATCCAAAACACTACCTGTATACAATATGCAGATGATTCCACAATTATTTGCACAGCCTCCACTCAATCTGAACTCCAGTCACTGACACAATCTACCTTTTCTACCGTCGAACAGTGGTTCTCTAAAAGATGTCTACTACTCAACCCCAAGAAAACAAAACTTTTACTATTCTCACCTACCCACAAATCTTCTCTACTAAACTTTACTATTACCGCTAGTGACAACTCCGTCATCTCCCCTGACTCCACTACCAAACTGCTTGGTGTCACTATTGATAATAATCTCAGCTATGATTATCACATCAATAACACTATAAAAGCAGTTAATAAAAAGATCGGTTCACTGTACAGAATTAAACCCTTCCTTACTCCAGAATCACGGACCACCTTAGCACAATCACATCTTATCTCTACCCTTCTGTATGCTTCCTCCATCTACACCAACCTCTCTAAAAGCAACCTTAGGAAACTGACTACATCCTACCACAACATAGCACGTTTTGCTACAGCATCTCAGTATAGAACACACCACTGTATAAACCTAAAACAGTTACACTGGTTGGAACTTCCTAATAAACTTATCTATCAACAACTAGTATTAACACATAACATTCTATATCAACCATCTAAGACACCTGCTCTGAGTAACCTCTTGACCCCCTATAATAACTTGAAACAACTGCGCCCAAAAGCTACAAGTCAACACCACCAGGATCACAAATTCTGCAGGTAACTGCCTTTTCTCCAACTCTGTAGGCAAAAGATGGAATAACCTCCCCTCACACATTACTGCTCTTGGCTCCTTACATCTTTTTAAAAAACATCTTTTTTTACATCTGACCAACTTCTGGCTTTGCTCTTGTACCAACCCAGACTAATCTACATTATTCTTTTTACTATCAGAATTTCTAATTTCAAAACTATCTTTCTCTGTCAACACAAATGACATTACAACTGTATGACTATACTATTTCTATTGCTCTCAAAAAAAAAAAAAAAAAAAAAAAAAAATGTAGTTGTCTGTTATAATTATGTATATACATTTTAAAATGAGTAATTACCCTATTCTCATACAATAGTACTGTAAACAATTAATGCCTTTCTCAATACGTAGATATTACCATATGTTTGTATTACTTTATCTAATCTAATATGTATGCATTGTTGCCCACTGTCTGAGTTTCTCACATTTATTGTAATTGTTTAATCTCTATTACCTTATTTTAATCTGTGGAGCTTTTCTCCCCGGGCCTCCACTGAAAATGGAAATTATCCAGCTGGACTAGCCCGGTCAACAAATGTAAAATAAAATAAATAAATAAAAATAAATAAATATCATTGCTTTAACTTGAGTTGTGGTTTTGTAACCCATCTTGATCATGCATAATACTTAAGCTGTTACCAAAGTAACTAATGTTTTATACATGATATCAAACTGACAAAGTTGGTCAAGGGAAACAAAAGAAGCCTGAACAGAGGATGTCACAGAATGTAACAATCACATTCTGAACAAATAGCATTAAATTGACAATAATCACTCAGTTTAACCGTTGCTGAGTATACAAAATAGAATGTTGCCATTTAAATCTAAACACTTTCAATGTATTGGGTGATTTCAATTACGCAAACATTAACTGGGAGAACTACTCAACTCCCTTGCCAAACATTTCCTAGAATTTATAAACTCAAACGCCCTGGATCAACTGGTCAACACTTCCACCAGAGGTGACAACATATTGGACCGGGTCATCACCAACATGGGTGACCAGTGTTCCACACCAGAGGTCAACCCCTCAATGGTTAGATCTGACAATAAACAAATCACTTTGGATATCTACATTCTGCCCCCACACCCGGACAAGGAAACCACCATGAAAAACTTTTCAAAAGCAAACTTCACATTACTTAAGTAGAGATGAGGGAAAGGTGGTACATACAGCCTACCTAGATATCACAAAGGTCTCCGACACCATTCCCCATTCTGGTAATATAGACAAGCTCACCAGCCTGAACATAAACCCGTATGTCACAAGATGGGTTGCCAACTGGCTCACGGACAGAACCCACATGGTGAGAGTTGCGGGAGCTAGGTCTGACTCTAAACGGGTTACAAGTGGCATTCCCCAGGGCTCAGTCCTAGGACCCCTCCTGTTCAGCATATACTTCTCAGAGGTACAGGCAAGCACAGGAGGACTATGGCTGACCAAGTTTGCAGACGACTGCAAACTAGGGCTATAATTGACTCTCCGGCTGACACAGACATCCTCCAAAAGGGTCTCACTGAGACAGATAACTGATGACAAAATAATGGCCTCAAGCTAAATGCCAAGAAGTGCAGAGTCATCCCCTTTGGAAAAAACAAAGCACCCACAAACTACCACATAGGTGGTAGTCCACTAAATGCAGAAGACGTAATAAGGGATTTGGAGACCCAAGTAGATAGTAATCTCTCCTTTGATAATCACATTGTCAAAGTGGTTAGAAAATCCTTCTATGTGGCCCACCTAATCACAAAAGAGTATGCATCCAGATCAAAAGAGGTCATTGTGCCCCTCTACTCATCACTCATCAGACCCATAATAGAGTATAATGCCTCATTTGGGATGTACCTTACAAGACACCTGCAACAGCTGGAAAGACCACAGAAGTACCTCACCAAGAGGATCACTGGCCTCAAACAGATGCACTATGCAGCTCGAATGAAGAAACTCCAGCTGTACTCGGTTGCATACAACCTACTCAAAGGTGATCTCTGCCTGACATACAAGGCCATGTCAAATCCCAGAATTAATGGACACGGTCCACTTAAAAAAGCCATATTCCCTCAAGACACACACTCTAGGGATCTAAACCTCACCACAACAATAAATAGGACATGCTGGAGGGATAGATTCCTGTCCCAGATACTTCCCATCCTTTGGAACAAGATTCCAATCTACATTAGGCAGAGCTCCTCGCTAACACTCTTCAGGCGAAACCTTGATGAGTAGATGGGAAACAGAATGTTTACCCCGGGGATCACTTCAGTGGCTGTGCTGGACAGAGGCACAGGGAACTAATCTATGGGGGTGGCGAAAGCCAATATATTCTGGCTAGGCTTATAAATGCCTTTGGGCAGATAGCCTAGCACCTACCTATGAACCTATAAAATGGAAATTTATGAATATGGAAAGAGAACTTGTAATCATTAATCACAATAAGTGAATTTGTTGTTTTTAACCTATAATTTCACTCATTTTATAATAAAAAATGACAGCTATGAAATCCTTATGTGTAGGAAATGGGGGAAGAGGGATGCACTGATAATTAAAATGCACTAACTTTCATCAATGTACACATAAAACAAATTTGTTGGTTTAAGTAAGTTAGCAACAAAGTGATTACTTAAATGCTGGCAAACAATAAAATATAACTTTTGATATATCCAGTAAAATACATTGTATTATAAACATTAGGTATAAATATTATTACCATCTATTTATATTAAGTAATAAGGTTTGAAAGACTTCATCAATAAAGGTGAGTATGTTAAATAACTGTGTGCTAAATCTTTTACTGAGGTTTTATATATGATACATCCTACTTTACTATGATTGAATTGCTTGTCATCTGTCTTTCATGTAAATATTAATTGCTTATACAATAAGTAGACATTTATATTGTATTAGAAGTCTGTATAACCTACAATAGTACTATATATGTTCAAAATAATATAAATATTGCTTATTTCTATTACAAATATTCTCCATATGATAATTCAATTTATGGAGCTCAGATGTTCTGGATTGTCAAGGTATGAGTGATAATCTGATGGAATTAGGTTTATCTATCAGCTTAGGAATGATTTTCATTCCATGGCTAGTGTGGATTTTAGTTTAGTTAACATTTATTGATTTCAATTTATTTCACAAAAACATTTTTAGTATGCCTGACCAAAACATTACTTTATTGGTAAACACTCAAAGTATAAAACTGATAATTTCCTTTAAAAGTTCAAACATATACTTTATAGTTATCAGAGGAAAATGTTTAATAGTCACAGTAAAACAAAATACACATAGTCTAAATAACCTAAGATGCATTTATTATCTTCAAATACCAATGGCTTAAACAATCCTAGCAAGAGATCAAATCTACTGAAATATTTAAAATTGAAAAAGCACAAATTGTCTTCCTTTATGAAGCTCATTTCAAAACAAATGACAATTACAAATGGAATCCTACGGAATATATGATATTGGCGCAATCCACTTATAAGACAAAGACAAAAGGGGTAACAATTCTATGGAAAACAAATGTGATTAACCCAGATATCATTTATAAGTATGAAGAGAAAAAAGGCCTTATGGCATTAGTAATAGTTAAATATAATAACAGATTATGGACTCTAGCCAATCTATACTGGCTCTATTTCCAATAATTATAAAAGCAACTTAATATTAGTAGGAGATTTTAACTGTATATTTGATATTTCTAAAGCTACAAATAAAAGACCGCTACATACATCTGCTGTATCAAAAGCTTTAAACAAGTGGGTAGAATCATTTCATCTTGTAGATTCTTTCAAATTTAAAGAAGATAAATCTTTGTTGTTTTCCAATCAAGATCACAAATTTGGTACCTAAACTAGAATAGATAAAATATTTGCTGCCCATGACTTGCACTCTAAAATCATGAATTTCTCAATAACTTCCTGCCCCTTTTCAGACCACAATGTCTTATAGGTTCATATGTTCATAGGTAGGTACTAGGCTATCTGCCCAAGGGCATTTATAAGCCTAGCCAGAATGTGTTTGCTTTCACCTCCCCTTTAAATTAGTTTCCTGGGCCTCTGTCTATCAGGGCCACTGAAGTGATCCCAGGGGTAAACCTATGATTTCCCATCCACTCGTCAAGATTTCTCTTGAAGAGAGTCAGAAAGGGGCTCTGTCTAACATAAATTGGGATTCTATTCCAGAACGAGGGAAGTCTCTGAGACAGGAATCTATCCCTCCAGCATGTCCTGTTTATTGTTGTGCTGAGGTTTAGTTCACTGGAGCGTGTGTCTGGAAGAAATTTGGTTCTCTTGAGGTGGAGCATGTCCATTAATTCTGGGTTGGACATGGCCTTATATGTCAGGCAGAGATCACCTGTGAGCAGGCAGTAAGCAACCGATTAAAGCTGGAGTTTTTTTAGACAAACTGCATAGGGCATCTATTTGATATATATATTTATATATATATATATATATATATATATATAGATATATATATATATATATATATATATATATATATATATATATATATATATATAAAAAACAAAAGGCACTAAACAAGAATGTCCCATGTCACCGATTCTATTTGCTCTCACTATTAAAATATTGGCAGATTCAATTTGTAACAAAATAAAAATCAAAGGAATAGATGTTTATGAACAATACAATTCTAAAGTAATGCTATTTGCTGATGACATATTACTAACATTATCTAATACAAAAGAGACATTAGAAGAATTAAATATATTAATTGACAAATTTCACATGACTTCAGGACTCCATTTCAATAAATCAAAATCAAAATTTTTATTTTTAAATAAAAAAAAAAAGAACTGCAGACTATAGGGGATCACATCATAGGGAAACAATAATCTACCTTAAAATATCAGGAATTGAGTTATGCAAGGATAATAACGAATTAGTCTAAAAAAATTACAATAATATCATGAATAGAATTTAAATATTTGTGGAAAAATGGAACAAAATAATATTAACATTTGAAGATAGACTACAGTTAATAAAAATGTTTTTACTGCCCAAGATCCTATATATAGCCTTGGCAATACAACTGTTACCAGAAAAGAATATACTTAAAGAAATACATTCACGCCTAATAAAATGTTTATGGTCTCCCAAAAGAAACAAAATAGCTTTAATACATCATATCAGACCATGGAAACAGGGAGGATTAAACTTTCCTGATACAGAAACATATATAAAAGCATCAATATCTAAAACAATCTCAGATTGGATAAGTCCAAATTACTCTGCAAATTGGAAAGAATTACTAACTGTAATATCAATAAATGAATTTGATTTACAAAAGAAAATGTCAAATAGATAAAAACAATTTGCTATGGAACATATGTATTAGTATGCAATATAGCACAACTAAACCCACTAAAACTCGTATGATTAATCATTACATTGACTTATTTAGGAAAATTATCAGTGCAAATATAGATTTTAAAATCTGGTTTCATCTTTTAACATCATTTATAGTCTCAAAGATCTTTCCACATAAAATATATAGATAAATTATTAATTCTTGGGAACAGAAAGGATTTGTTTGTTGGCTCCAATGTATCAAAGAACTAAAAGTTTTAGATATGCAAGTAATAAAACCAACATACAAAATTCCACAACAGGACTGGCTACCTTTACAGAATATTCTGTCATATTTGCAAGATTTAAGTAGAATAATTAACAATTCTTCATTTAAAGAAATACCTAAATTTACGAAATATATATATGAAGTCATATATAATGACTTTGACATGGGAAACAGTATTTCAACATTTTACAAAATGTTGATAAACTATAAAACAATGCCCAAAACCTTATGTTGGAAATATATAACAAAAGGACACGCAATACAGTTAACTGAAGATATTAAAACAGATATCTTATTATCAATAAAATATACATCCTTTACACAATGCTGGAAAGTTTTTAATTGGAAATGCTTGCACAGAGCATTCTTAACCCCAGATAGAATCAGTAAAATTAGTTCTTCCACAAAAGGAATATGTTGGAGATGTGAGCAAATACAAAATGCAGATTGAAATCACATTTTTTTTGATTGTGTTAAAATTAAGCTATTTTGGAATGGTATTAATAACTTTCTACAAGCTTTATAATCATTTTATTTAACTAAAGCTCTTATATTATTAAATGTGAACGAACGTCCTCATTTGAATAGGTCAAACATGTATCTAGTATGGACTATACTTGCAATTTCAAGGAAGTTTATAACACGAAGATGAAATACAAGCACAATACCAACTTTGGAAGACTTCTACAGCCTACTGAAGATCACAGCAGTATTGGAAATTAAAATTAAAGAATTATGAATGTATCCAAAACCATTTATCAACAACACTTGAGGAAAAGTCATACCGTTGATTGACACTATACAATAACTGATCAGACACTCTGATAATGGATTGGACATACTTATAAAGTAACTGTATACATTAAGATCTGTTATAGTGTCAGGCTAATGTAAATAGTGTACATAGTTATTTAAGATTTTATGTATAAATACTGGAATTCATTCAAATGTATTTGAAAAATAAAGAAAAAATTTGAGGGGAAAAAAAAGAAAATGACACTGGTTGCCTCTTCCATTGGAACAGTGTGGTGTTGTACATTGAGAACATGTAACACTGTGGATAAAGAACTATCTGCTTCCAAGCCAGCTTGTGTACCATAGAAGGATAAAGCTCTGACTGTGAGCTAGGTGACCTGAGTTAATTTAGTGGCTTAGGTGCATGACGGAGCTGGCAGGGGCCCATCATGGAAAAGATGGTGATATGCAGTCAGATATGCAGTGCCATGGTCCTCCTGCAAAGGTGCTTATCTTATGTATGCCACTATAGTTTGATGGGTGGGAGTCTGATGGTTTGTAACTGCTATACTGACTCTCCAGGTCAATTCAAGGCAAGGATTTAGTGCAGACCCTATAAACTATCTCAGACTCAATTACATGTGTTCATATGTCTGAAGTATCTGAGCAATATGTAGTATCAGGCAAATATTGATGGCTATTCATGTTTAGGGCAATGAAGTCTCCAAAGACATTTCAAGAAAAAGTGGTGGATCTGCTTTCTCTAGATTACTTTTTTGTTTGGTCACTTACTAAGATCTAAGTGGTGCATTTTCTTCTTTCTTTTGAGTCATTTTTTCCCGTGACTCACCATCCATGACCCTTATCTCCACAGACGTTCACCATAGAGGCAGATATCATGATTTTTTGATTATATCACTAAACCCACCCCCTGATGATTGCCATTGGGCATTTATTTTTCTTTTCCTGGTATGTGAATGGTTCTACACACATGCCTGTTAGGGTTACTTTTACCAGTCTGGCCTGTCAATTCCATATCCCCTGCCCCCTGCCGGTTTATTATTAAAATTTCGAAACAAACTCCATGGACTGTACTATTGTCGAACACGGAAGTTCAAAAATGGTAACATCGATGACAAAAAAAACAACCTAGGAACGGGTTTTAACATGGGTCAAGATATGTGTTCAGTGTTATTCTGAACTACAAACATCTCTCCTATCTTGACCCATGTTAAAACCCATTCCTAGGTTGTTTTTTTGTCATCGATATTACTGTTTTCGAACTTCCGTGTTCGACAATAGTACAGTCGACGGAGTTCATTTAGAAATTTTAATAGTAAACCCCCCCCTGCCATACAGCCATTGGTGTCACGCAAACTTGCACTTGCACAGAAGCAATATGGCTGACCAGGGTCACCATTTCCTTCACCCTTAGGATGTACAAGCTGGCCTAAGCCACTCACTCCCATCCACCCCTGCTTGGCTGTTGCAGGACTTGAGTCATCAGTTGAACAAAACCTATCTGTTACATAGTCAGGGCTGCATCCCGTTACAACATAGACCTGAGTTTCATAAGTGCTTTTTCTTCATTTCTCTGGCAATCTGTAGTTTTAGTTAAGAGAGCTGGTTAAAGTTGTACAATACACAGAAAGTCATTGGAATCTAACCCAGGTCCGTAGGACGAATCCCATCTACTTTTCTTTGCTTTTGTCACTAGAATAGGCAGACAGGTGCGTAGCAAGATAGTTGGTTATTTCTATAGAGAAAGAAGCAGCTGCTTTCCACCTAGTCTTCCTTTTTTTGTGCTCATTTCTGCTAGAGAACAACAATGCTGGCGTTCTCTCCTAGTGAAGCAGAACCCTATATTTACACTAGAATGAGACTATCATAAACTAGTTCATTCCATTATTTCCAGCTAGTTAACTGTTATATTTGACAAAAATTAACTTTTTGTTAGCTTTGAATCAGAGATGTGCACTTTCCATCTGTGATTCAGGCCAGCATTGCTTGACTAGTTTCCCTGGTACTAGATGCATGTGCAGGGAATGTTTGGGGGAGGGGTAGATTTGAATGGCCAGGAATCACCTCTATTGGAGGAGTGAACAGGAATAGCTGTCACTTAACCTAATTGGAGATATAAGCAAAACAAGCAGCTGCCCATATACTGCATACACAGGAACATGTGCTATTCCTATCACATCACTGTATGATTGCATCCCAGGGGTTGCATGGGCTAGGCTATAATGAGAAAATCCCAACCCAGAATATATCAGACTTACCCTGCACCATCTTACCACCACCACCGAGTGTTGGGAGACTAATTCCATTAATGTTGCAATAACCTACATATTTTTCTGTAGAAAGGGGGTACAAATGCATGCCATGGTAGAAAGAGGATGCACAGAATAAGAAAATGGAAGAAGCCAACCAAAAACTGTTAGGGCATACATTATGGTTGTTGGGTTAGACAAAACATCGTGGGGCATCAGAACAGCCATTATTAGCATTCGAGAGTAGTGATAAACTGCCAGCTCATGAAAAAGAGTTTTGTAGTTATCAATGATAAGTGAAGAGCCCCTGGATACCTCATGTTTTATAAAACTGAACTGGTAGGCACACATTAGCAGACACACTTCTGGCGCAGACTGAAATAACTGACACTTTCAGAAGTTCCCCATATTTTTGTTCTGTGGCCTTAGTGTTAAAAACTTAAAACTTTGGGGGATGGTGGTGTTACAGACAAAGCCCTCTGCAAAAGGGTGGGAGATTAATGACAGTATTTCCTTCATTTTTGTATGAGCAAGATGACAGTATTTAGTAACCACTGCATACTCTGGAAAGCCTCCTCGTGCAGTCTGTGGAGTACACAAGACTAGCCCCTGAATCTTAAATTTCTGCTGCTCAGCTCTGTATTAGCTCACAACAGAGCAGTTAATTTTTTCTGCAAGCTGCAGGAAAATAGTAGAAATCTGTGAGTGTAGATTATGGAAGTTAAACATTTGTGGATTACAGACATTTTCACCACCAAAGTTGTACAGAAGAAGAAATCAAAGAACTAGTGCTATGCAAGTTGTGTGTAGGGTGCACATGGCTATTAGCCATGTTCAAGTAATTAACCTAACAGGCAATGCTGCTACTAATTTGCAGACTAAAGCTGTGCAGCTTGGTGTTACACAACTATAGTCTACTGAATAGAGTACCTCCCTGTGGTTGTTGTAAATGCATGGTAGGGAATTTATAGTTATTCACTGCTGAGACTTAATAGAATTCAGGGGCCTGATAATTAGGCATGTGTTAAAATTGCATTATAGCTGAGCAATGCAGCTTTATCAAATGAACCTAGTATGCGTTTCAGCTCTGGCAAATGACTCAGGGCACAAACAAGTCATAATTTATTTACTTACTTTCTTACCTTTAGTGCTCAAGTGCATGGAATACAAGTGAGCATTTTTATGTATGGTGGGCCCAAGCAATGGGAAATAATGAAGCTTTACAATATTTTCTGCTGCAGATAAAGTAAAAATTATTTCTTGTGCATAAATTGCAATACTATGCAAAAAAAGTGTGGGACGCAACTGCAGTAATATAACATTTAATATGACCTCAACTTGTAAGAGATAAAAGCACTTTAATTAATTTTAATAAATTTTGTTTCTGTGTTGCTTGGTTCATCCAGCATTAAAGATAAATATTGTAGGAAGTCTCATGCTGTATATAAATCTGACAAGTCGGTGTAACTATGTGACCAGTAAATGACAGAGTTGGGAGTAATCTGCCACCAGGCATTTAAATAAAATCTATTTATCCCTGTCTTTATTATCTTTATTATAATGCAAGATGAGTTTCTACATTCAGTTTATGTGAGTCTTTTCTCAATTTCAAGAATCATAGCTTATAGACTTTAGCAGGTAAAAACTTTAGAACTACAATGACAGCTTCAGTAGGACTTTCACTGTTGACTTGGTCATGAGTGTACAAGAGAAGACTGAGGTCAGGACTCTCACAAGTAAAGCCCTTCCTAAATGAGGAGATCGACAGTGTCCCAGTGACAGAATCCTGTGGTGCACCTTATATGAAACTGGCTGGAGATGACAGAGCATGCAGAATACTGATGCAAACATATGTTTAAGAACGAATAGTGTACATATGATGGGAGAGAAGCTCAGAAAATGTCATTAGTAGCTGTAGCTGTAGCTGACAGGTAGAGTCAAAAGATTAGGTAATATCCATTTAGTTCAATTCTCAGTTGGGGTGCCTTCTGTGCGGAGTCTGCATGTCCTCCCTGTGGTTGCATGTGTTTCATCCGGGTGCTCCAATTTCCTCCCACATTGCAAAGAGATGCAGTAGGTGGATTGGACACTTTAAATTGGCCATAAGTGTGTGTCAACTACAGCGGCAGGGCTAGCCATCCAGCACTGTAAACCTTGTCTCAAGATGATTGTCACTGTTGAAGTGACACTCCAACCCTCTATGCAAAATGGGAAAAGGGGTTGAGGATGGATGAACAAACCCATGTCCATACTGACAAAAATGGTGTTTGGCAGGCAAGCA
The DNA here is from genome assembly GCF_019279795.1 of Protopterus annectens. Lineage (NCBI taxonomy): Eukaryota > Metazoa > Chordata > Ceratodontiformes > Protopteridae > Protopterus > Protopterus annectens. The sequence continues at coordinate 1,303,103,250 of NC_056726.1, forward strand.
CCCTTGTGGGGTCTTGTTGAGCTTTAACACATAACATGGGCAAGACCCTCACAATTATGCTCCTGTTTTTAACATTTGCAAGTAGACATTTTTGTCTCATTAAGAAGGATAAAAGATTCAGTCTCTGTTAATGTGGCTATATGATATATCCAGTAGGGCTAATCAGTGTCAGTGGTACAGCAGGTAGCATACTCATCTTTGGAATAGAAGTCTGTGGGTTCTATTCCAACACCTGGTAGGTTGATTGCTGAGACTGCAGTAAAGTATATGGGGGTACTGCCTTCCTGAGTGTGCCGCACTATGGATGAGATGATAAACCTAGATCTCATCTGCTTGAATTAGTAGTATTTTTCCTGCATAATTAAAAAAATCTTTTGTAATCAGTGTTATTGAGTGTTTGGGATCTCCAGCTGGATAAATTAAATCTATCCTCTTTCTTATATACACATTTTAAAACCCCATCACAATCAGCAGAGTATTTAATGCTATTATCAAGCCAGTCATTTAAATAGACAAAAATGTTTTTTTTCTAAACTAATGACTTCAATAAAAAATGAAAAGAGTACATCGCCTACACTAGTAGATGTATTCTTAGAAAGAGATTTTATGAGCCTGTATAATTCAGCCAAGGATATAGGTAATTCCAGAAACTCATTATAAACTTTGTTTGCTTGTAGTACTTCCTATGCTCTTGTGCAGGTTATTTTTTAGCATGCATATGAGATATATAATTTTCAACATATTCCCTAATAGTATCTTCATTAACAAAAAGTATGCTGTCAAAGACCCAGTAAGGTTATTATATAAGTAGTCTCATGTTTTGTAATTCTCCCTAGAAAATGGGAAACTTCTGCCTTCATCCCTTGAATGACTTATTTTTGTTTATATAATGAAGAATGATTTTTTTCTTCAATAATGTCTCGCATGGGCACGTGTGTAGAAAAGCAGAAGACAATCTGGTGAGGAAGATTTTGGACAGACAGGAAGAAGATAAGAGGAAGCAAGGATATCCAGCAAAGAGGTGGATGGATTTTGTGAAAGAAGATCAGGCATGAGTCTTGAAGAAGGCAGGAGTGTTGCATTGAATCAAGAGAGTTGGTAACAGTTAACACGATACCCCGACCCCATGTAGAAAAATGGGAAGAAGGGGGCTGATGATGATGAATGTCTTGCAACTTTTTTCTAAAACCTGTATAGGGTGCACATTTTATATTGTACAGCCGATTAATATTCCTGTAAGAAATTGCCATTTAGTGTTTTATAACGAGTCCATATATCTTTCTGCAATACACAATATAAAGTTTTACGTTTTTGCTTATAAAGAAGCCACCTGTCAAAGAAGCTCTTACATCTGCCAAAGTCACATGTTGTTGCCAAAATTCTACACTCTCCCATTTCCAATAAGCTGTATCTAGAAATTTTCCCAGTCAATTACTAATCCCATTACCTAATAAGGTTTGTTTATTAAATTGTCCTGGGACAAAAAAATAATGCTTTATGGTCCAAAATACCAAACTTAAGGTGTTTATATTCGCATAAGGACCAAGTATTTGTATAAGCAAATTAATCAATCTCAGTAGCAAAATATCTCCTCACATAAGTGTGCCTTAAAGTTGACCCTAGTTTAAGTTTACCTCTCTGCAACATCTGCAACATCCCCAAAACATTTAATATCATTAACCTTTCCAGTACTTTTTTGTAAGTGACAATTTAGATTGCTAACAAAGATAACAGGTAAAGGGATCACTAGATAGGCCTGCAAGAACCTAAATACATTTTCATGCTATTTTACAACGGTAGGGGCATTTACAGAAATGAGACAAAATACACCAAAAGAACAGCACAATTCATAAACAATTAAATGGTGTTTGGTAGGCAAGCAATCTTGCAACATATTTGTAAATTATCCCTTTCCCTTTTTGGCAGTATGTTTCCTACATTTTAACTTGCATATTCTAAAGATGCTTATGAAAGGAGGAACTGTAACAGACAATAGTTTCAAATATTTTTCATATAATATTGCAATGCCGCAGCACAGGACTTTCCAAAAGACCAGTAATCATTATCACCCCAAACAACTGATACTTGTCTCTGTTGTATTTCAGTTAAAAATCTGACATCAAGTAAACAAATCATAGGTTCATAGGTTCATACTAGGCTATCTGCCCTAGGGCATTTATAAGCCTAGCCAGAATGTGTTTGGCTTTCGCCACCCATTTTAAATTTATTTTGCTATGCCCTTTTTCGAGGTTAGTATACTGTGCCTCTATCTAACAGTGACACAGAAGTGATACCCGGGGTAAACCTACGATCTCCCATCCACTCATCAAGATTCCTCTTGAAGAGAGTCAATGAGGGACTCTGCCTAACCTGGACTGGGATTTTATTCCAGAGTGAAGGGAGCCTCTGGGTTATGAATCTGTCCCTCCAGCATGTCCTATTTATTTCAGTGCTGAGGTTCAAGTCTAGCTCGATGGGATTTGGATTTTCTGAGGTGCAGCATGTCCATTAATGCGGGTTGGACATGGCTCTATACGTCAGGCACAGATCGCCTCTGAACAGGCGGTATGGCACTGAGTAGAGCTGGAGTTTCTTTAACCGGCAGCATATGGCATCTGTTTGAGCCCTTTGATCCTCTTGGTGAGGTACTTTTGGGGTCTTTCCAGTTGCTGCAGGTGTCTGGTAAGGTACATCCCAAAGGGGCATTGTACTCAATTATGGGCCAGATGAGGGATGAGTAAAGAGGCACGATGACCTCCCTAATCTAGTTGTGAATCCCTTCATGATTAGGTGGGCTACATAAAATGTTTTTCTAACCACTTTGGCCACGTGGTTGTCAAATGAGAGATTGCTATCAACTTGGGTCCCCAGGTCCCTAATTACTTCTTCTGTACTTAATGGATTTCCACCTATGTGGTAATTTGTGGGCACTTTGTTTTGCCAAAGGGGATGACTATACACTTTTGGCATTTAGCTTGAGGCCATGGCACTGGCACCAGTTGTCTGTTTCTATGAGGCCCTTTTGGAGGATGCTTGTGTCGGCTGGAGAGTCGATTATGGCACCCAGTTTGCAGTCATCTGCGAACTTGGTCAGCCACAGTCCTTCCGTGTTGGCCTGTACCTCCGAGAAATATATACCAAACAAGAGAGGTCCCAGGACTGAGCCTTGTGGGACACCACTTGTAACTGGTTTGAGTCTGACATGGCTCCAGCAATTCTAACCATGTGGGTTCTGTCCTTGAGCCAGTTTGCAATCCATCTAGTGACATAGGGGTTTATATTTAAGCTGGTGAGCTTATCTATAATGCCAGTGGGGTATTGTATCGAAGGCTTTGAGGTCCAGGTAGGCTGTGTGGACCACCTTCCCATTGTCAATGGCCTTGGTGACTGTTTCAAAGAAATCAACCAGGTTTAAGAGGCAGGATCTGCCCTTAACAAAGCCGAACTGGGTAGGATCCAGTGTTTGTAGGTCCCCAATATCTTTATTTATGAGGTCCATGATGATCCTTTCCATAGCTTTGCAGACCAAGCTAGTCAGGCTTATGGGGCGATAGTTTCCAGGATCCGTCGAGGCACCACCTTTATGGAGAGGGACCACTGTTGCTGTACGCCACTCTTTGGGCACATATCCTGTAGTAAGGCTGAGATTGAACAGTAGTTTTATGTTTGGGTTTAGCTCTTCTTTGAGTTCATGTAGGGGACACCATCTGGTCCCATTGATGCTGTGTTTTTGCTTTGGAGAGGGCGGCTCTTACCTGAGCATCTGAGATGTCAGGGGGGCAGCACTCTGCTGGGATAGATGTTTGCCCTTTTGGTGGGGAGGGGGGGGAGAAGTTTGCGCTGAACCTGTCAGCTAGGATGTTGGCAATGTCTGTGGGTTCGTTGGATTTTTTGCCATTTTGGACTAATTCTGAGCATATCTGGGAATTACCACCCAGGTTCCTAACATAACTAAAGAAAGCCTTGTGATTATCCTTAGTATCCTGTGCAATTTTTCTCTTGAAGCTGGCCTTAGACAATTTTATGTGTGCCCATAGTTTTTTGCTAATACTGATCAGTGATGCCTTCCCTTTTTGGGATTTTGCTTTATCATTTAGTAGCTTCCTCCTTCTATTGTATAGTTTGTTTATGGCTGGGGTCCACCAGACAGGACGTCTGCCTTTGGAGGATTGGGTCTTGGTTTTATTTGGGATCGATGATCCATGCATTCCTGAAGGTGTTCATAGAATGCGTTTATAAAGGATTCGGTCTGGGCTGTATTTTCCACAGGCCCGGGGGCTTTGAAGGATTCCACCTCAATTTTGAGGAGTGTAAAATTTGCTTTAGAGAAGTTTTTCACTGTGGTTTTCTGGGCAGGGGTGGGGTCGGGATGTGAATATCCAGTGAGATTAGTTTATGGTCTGATCTTACCAGTGAGGGACACACTTCTGGTCTGGAGCATAGAGTCCCCATGTTGGTGATGATCAGGTCCAGTATGTTTTCCCCTCTTGTGGGAGTGGTAACAAGTTGTTCCATAGCATTTGAGTTTATAAATTCTAGGAACCTTTGGGCTAGGGTGTTGGAGCTAGAGTAATGCTCCCAGTCTATGTTTGGGTAGTTGAAGTCGCCCAATATAATGGTGTTTGGAGAGACCTTCATATTTTCCAGTGTTCTCAGGAAGGCCGAGTGGGGTTCCTGGGTTTGGGAGGGTGGTCTGTAGCAGGCTATAAACTGGAAGGCAGTTTTACCCACTGTTAGTTGCACATGGATAGTCTCTGATGCTTCGTGCTTTGCCACCAACCTGGAGGTGGGGGTATCTTTGATGAATATCGATACTCCCCCTCCTTTTGTGGTTCGGTCCAAGTTTTGGGGCCGAAAAGCATGGTATGAGGTAAAACCTGGTAGTGCCGGGGTGCTCTCGGGAGCCCTGAACCAGGTTTCTGTTACTGCACAGATATCGATGTTCTCCATGCTAAGGAGAGTTACGAGTGAGTGCATCTTGAGGTTTAGACTTCTGGCGTTGAGTAGCATTACTCTTAGTTTCTTATCCCTTGTGATACCTATGGAGGTGGGTTTGTCTTTTGAGCCTTGCCTAAAAAAGGCACTATGGGGGTAGCAAGAGCCTTTGCCAATATCCGAAAGCCCAGGGGTGACAGGTGCAAGCCGTCCCTAGCGAAGCATCGTGGCTTGTCAAGCATATCATCCCAAGCTGACAGGCATTGGATCCCCTTTGAATGACACCAGTACTTAAGCCAATTGTTGAAATTGATCATCTTGTCTTCATATTGTGGCATCATTCTTGGTGAGGGTAAGATGCTACTCAAGGTCAGGGTCATACCGGCCTGGGCTACATGCTCAGAGAGCTCCTTTATGTCTCTTTTCATGTAGTCCAGGGAGGTGCGTCTCAGGTCATTCACACCAGCATGGACAATGACTGAGTCATATTTGTACTTGCCTTGGAGTGACCTGAGTGCTTGTGTTATGTGGCGGATCCTAGCACCCGACAGGCTGCTCACCGTGACCCTCTCCTTGTTCAGCCTAGTGTGCCTGACGATAGAGTCACCTATTACAAGTGTATCAGGTGTGTTGTTTAGTCTTAAGGGCTGTGACTGTTTGGCACACTGGCTTTGTGAGATATGTGTTGCACGTGTTTTGTTTTGGGGTAGCGGCTGCTTGGGTGTCTGCTTTGGAGGTCTCTGCTGCTTCAGATCTTTATTTAGAGCCTCCGAGTATTTTTTGTGTGATTATGTGTTTGGTTTGCTGTCGTGGTAGGTCTATGTGAGACTGGAATTGTAGTGAGTATGGTTTCCTTCTCCTCCTGACTGGTTATGCCAGTACTGAGTTGAGAGAGCTTAGCCTCCAGTTTGGCTATATGGTTGCATCTCTCACATGTGTTGGAATTTGTTGGGAGGAGGAGAGGGTTGTCTGTGTACATGAGGCAGTTGTAACATTGCCTCAAGATTCCCAGATTCACCAGCTGGACCGGAGAGGAGATTGACAACTGACCTTTGGACATGCTAGAATAATATTGGGAATTCCTTAATAATTGAAAACCAGGGCCAGTGGGGAGTGAGGGTGTGGCTGGAAGAATGTTATATTTTTCTACACCTGTATTTGTTTATAAAGCTGTTAACACTGAGACAACATATTTGTAAATTATCCCTTCTCCTTTTTTGCAGTAAGTTTCCTTTTACATTTTAACTTGCATTTTCTAAAGATGCTGAAATAGATAGTTCCTCGCAAACCTCAGTAGTATTAATCATATCAGTATTGCCATCACTGGCATTTTCTTTAATACATACACTTTTACCAGTATCCCTTTTTGTGGGTCTCTGTTATAGCATTGAAAGAACAGTTAATTGAATGGCATTTTGAATGGCATTTTGTTGAACACGTTATTTGCTGAAATTGCATTACCGTAGCGGATCAGGAAATTTGTCCTTTCCCCACTGTAGTGCAATCTTGGAGTTGGTATATATAATTAGCAGGGCATGTGGGGGGGGGTTCGATGAACTGCTTTTCCGATGAAATGCCATTTGTTGAACTGACATTCCAATGATATAATCCTGTTTACTTTTACTATATACAGAATTGTATAAGAAATATTCTGACCAATTCACTCTTAAAGCTAGGTACACTTTAAGTAGCCTAATTTCTCTTTTTGTAACTAACTGTTTACTACTACTTTGTTTTGCTCTGTAATGTTGTCAGATTATGTTATGTTTGAAATGTTCTCAAAGAGTGTTATGCTTGGTATTTAATCTTTGTGTCTGTGTAGAGCTTTTCTCTCCGGGCCTCCTCTGAAAAAGTGCTCTAGCTCAGTCGGACATTGTCAGTGAACAAATGTCAAATAAACAAATAATAAATAAATAAATACATAAATAATATAGACCCCCCCTTTTCCATTTAATTATTAGAACCCATAATGCTGTTTAGCGTCTATATCATATTATCGTACGATGTAAATAGCGAACGCTATTTCATCATTCCGATAATATCAAAACAAAATATCAAACAAACGGAACAGCGAATTTTTTCCCAGGGAAAAAATTTCTTGCTCCATAAAAAAAAAAAATAAACTTAAACACAAATTTAAATGGGAGGATTTGCCCCCCCACAACCCTCCTACTTAAATATACCAACTCCGAGATCGTACCATAGTGGAGGAAATGGCAAAGTCCCAAAGACGGACCAATAAATTTTTTCCCTGGGAAAAAATTTGATGTTCCGTGACTTCGCTATTTTGCCATTTCAACAGTATCAGATCGACTAAATAGCATTTGCTATTTAGTCCACTCAATAGCGTCATATAGACCACGCTGTTTATTTACAGCTAACAGTAGCATTTACAACTTCATTCTCAGATGTAGGAATCTCAGGTTTTATTAAAGCAGAAGAGGATAGGTTTGGTTTATTAGCCTCTTGAACCTAGGCACAATTGAACCAAAAATGATCTATTCCCTTACATGTCCTACAAGACCTAACACAATTCTGGGAAGTATAGTCTACATTCCCACAATGAGGGCATTTCCTTTTAGTACAATTTTGAATTAACTGATAATGAGAGCCACAAAAAAGCATGTTTATATTGCCCTGCATAATTCACATATACTTTTAACCCATATATATGAACAATACAAGGAGCATGAAAAAGTTTTTCTGCGACATCTTCAATATGACCCAAAACTCCCATGCACCATACCAAATGTATCTATCATCATCATCATCATGTATTTTTAACATCGCAAACTGACTTGCAAAGACAAGAAAAGAATTTCTTAACATTTTCAGCTTGAATATCAGCGGTACAAAACTGCACTACAACACAGCTCTTTCGTTGAATATTTATGGCTATTATGTCTTTATCAGTGAACCTTAGGAGATATAACAGTGTCCCAAACAACATACCAGTCACTTTGCTGGCCTGAAACTGATGAAATTTGTACAGCAGGTAACCTTTTAGCCTAATAACCAAAGGCTGTAGTTTGTTTGTTTGTGTCTTTTGGCTTTTCCCGGTAAGGGGTCGCCACAGCGGAACTCCGGTCCGCTAATGATTGGTAGTTGACTTTTACATGTCGAGTTACCAGCCCTGACACACAACCTTCAAAGAAGGTACACCCATTCATGCATATCTCCACGCAGAAGACGCTGTAGCTGAGAATCGAACCGGACAGCGTCTTACTGTGAGGCGACAATGCTACCGCAGCACCACCGTAAATTAATCTATTTTCTGAAGCACATTTTCATAGGTTATAAGGCTTTACTTCAGTAGATCATAAACAGCACTTGTTCCATGCATATCAGAGGAACAATCAGAGTGTGAGCAGGATCCATGCTTTATAACCTCTGACCATGATTGCATAACATCCTGTTCACTTTCCAAATTGCAGTAATCCATTATATATCTGAAAGAAGCAGCAGCAGCTGTTGTAGCATCATTTTCTTCCACCATTGTTAATAATTTGTCATCTATCAAGCCACTACCTTCCAAAACTGTTATTAGAATACTATCTCTCTTGGTAACACTTGACTTTAACTCCAACTCCATTTCTTCTCAGTGGCACTGTGGCTGCCTTCCAGCCTGTCACGGTATCAGGAAAGAGCAGAGGTCCTTTATTTACATGCACAAAGAAATCTTGTTTACAAAATATTTACATATTTATAAATATTTACAAATATACAAATATATAGATATACAAATCTGTTTACAAATATTCATAATTTCCTTTACAGTCATACTAAAGTTCATTCCTATTAGACCCCCACTCCTTTTTCCATAACCACCATTTAATTTGACTTAATATTATTGCTAAAATCCATTTACCATTAAACATAATTTCATTTATTCTTTCATTCCATATAACCCATATAGCAAAATAACTTTTTATCTATTCTTTTAACATATTTTTTACTTCTATTCTTATAATATCCATATTTAATCATATCCATGTTTATTTTATATACTTCTCTTATAGCTTCAGAAAAATCTTCTTTACATAGTTTTCCCCAGAACGTTTTTACTCTTTTACATTTCAAAAACACAAGTGCCATACATTTTTCTTATTGACAATGTAAACATGCACAGGGATTCAATAAACTCTGTGTATGCTCTGTGCACAGCCTACATGGAGTTTATATTTGTGTGCGGCGGTGCATGGCAAGTGTCAGCATTCTCCACCACACAATACTTATTAATGACATGCGTCATGTCTAGGTGAGGTTTTTTTTGTCTGGCAACAGTGTTGCAGGACAGGAAACCATGTAAGTGAATGCAAATAGCAATTCTGTTTAAAGCAGAGCACATATGGACTGCAGATTTGCGCGGAATGCTACAATGATCACCAGGGCTTCACAGATAGCTGTCAGTCTGTTAGTGCAGCGCATCTGCACATAGGCCAACGTAATGCAGGGACAATTACCCAGAAATAGGGACATACTTGACATAAATGTCACATAGAAATGTGGTAGAATGAAACTCAAACATACCTCTCAACCTCTTTGAGCAAGAAATCTGGACAAAGCCTTAAATAACGGGGATAAAGGGCCCAAAATAGGGAGATATTCTAATACTGCTCTTCCATGCTTAGCAAGGTGATAGAATAATACAGGTTGTACAGTAGCATGAATGTTCTGAAGAGCATGAAGTTTGAAACTCAAATGTATGTCATCCGTTTCTGACTTCAATCTGCAATGACATGTAAATAAATTGCCATAAAACCAAAATGTTATGAGAAAAATATCAAAAATATGAGACAAAAACTGGACATTCTGCACAAATCAGGACAGTTGAGAGGTTGCATATGACTCCAGTTAAAATCCAGACCATTAAGTAGGTGTGATACCCTGAAGAATAGCAGATGTCTGCAGAACTTACTTTTGCACACTGTTATAACTCCATTTTTTTACTGTAAACCCCTGCAGCCTACAGATAATATATTATTTTCCTAGATCAGGCATACATACCATATTGTAATGAATGTGATGCCAAATTTTGTTAGCATAGTCAGTATCAGTTGGTAAAGTTTATCACATTCCCTGAATTAGTGAGTTCTTAAAATACTGTTATCAGTTGCAAAATAAGTATGTTATTCTCTAGAGGTAATATGTTGCAGTGATTTAATGTTTTATTATGTCTGTAGTAAGATCTAGACTATTACAACAAGGCATCTGTAAACCTAAACATTTATTTTAGTAGAGGATAGAGTTGCATATCCGCAAGTCAAGCTCCACTCAAGTAACCCGCACGTGAGGCCTCATCCTGGTCTGTGACATCAACAAGACTTGTTGACGGGACAGATTTGTGTCCCAGAGACTTCTCCATCTATGGAATAGATTACCTTGCCACATCAAGCAGAGTACCTCTTTAACCCTTTCTAAGCCCAGTCTGGATAACTGGATGGGAAACAGAAAATATACCCCTGGGATTCCTCCCATGTCCCTGCTGGATAGGGGCATTGGGTTCTGATTTGTCTAAACATGAGCTAAACTCTTGGCTAGGCTTATAAAGAACTCAGGGCCAATAGCCTAGTAACCCCCTATGATCCTATGATCCAAACAGAGAAAGGGAATGACTCCCTTTCAGCTGTTTTGTACTTATGCACATATGGAAACCTAGTTCTTCTAAAATGAGAATAAACAGACTAAGGTATTAGACATCAGGGCTTGAATTCCTTGCAGACATCATATCCCTGATTTGTATTTGAAGAATGAAATGAAAACCACGTAAAAGGCATAGCAATGTCATCAGGGATATTATGCTTAACACTGAATATTGCAGGGCTGTGCAATATATTCATACCTGTTTAATCAACTAAAGACCTTCTACTAAGAATTCATGACTGAGTCCATAGCAAGAAGTTTTGGAATTGCACACCATCTTCCAAAATGCAGCCTCCCTCCTCAACCTCTGAAAAGTGTAAATGTACCCCCTTCAACTCCTGAGATAACATGTTTAGTCACTCTTAAAAACAATCCTGAAGTGATAGATGTAAGCAAAAAAATAAATAAAACAATATAAAATAAAATGAAATTTACTAGCCAGGTGCTCTGAAGTAAATATGTCATTTAAATAACTAATTTTAGTTCATCACTTTGAACAAAATAACTACATTATTAAAAATGTACTGACATGCATGGCAAATGCCTTTGACATTATTCATATAGTGATTCAACAATGCATCCCTTATTTCAAAACTGTGAATAAAAGATAATATCTACTCACTCAGAGAAATGCAGGATAGTACGGTGACCCAGATCAGACCTAGATTCAAACTAGCCATAAGTAAAAAAGTATTTACCAAACTTGGACCCAACACTTGGAACCATATCTCTTCCACATAAGGAATCATTTCATCTTAGATAGTTTAAAGGTAGATCTGCAAGAGCACTTTCCAAAGCAATCAACTTGCATGTACATAAGTTCATAGGAGATTACTTGGCTAACAGTTTGAAAGCCCTTACAAAACTAGCCAAGACCACCCAATGTTACCCAATATATGGCCCCTAGAGGCAAGAAGATGTCATGGGTTTGTTCCTGTGCTTTGAGTATCTTACAGATTTCCTTAGTCCATAAGGGGACATAGACACTACCCTATGTGTGAATTTGCATTCCCCATCCAAATTGTGTTTGAAGAGAGCTAGGGAAAGGCTCTGCTTAATGTGAATATGAAGCTTGACCCAAAGAAGGAGCAATATTTGAGACACATATCTGTCTCTCCAGCATGTTTTGTTTGAGTTGCTGACAAAGTTTAGATCCCTAGATCAGGTGACCCTTATTTTGTTTGACTTGTGGATGTGTAGCAGCTCCATCAGGGCTGGATATTTGAGTGCCTTGTAGGTCAGGCATAGGTCACCCCTTTATAGTCGGTAGGAGACAGAGTAAAGGGATAGGGATTTTAGTCTATCTGAATAGGACATGTTCTTTCTACTCTGTATTTTCTTTGTGAGTAACCCCTGAGGTTTGTAAGTGCCAGGACAAGTACTTGCCAGATGGCACTGTGTACTTGGTTACTGGTCTAATGAGGGCTGGACAATAATTTCCTTGGATGTGGATACCATGCCTTTACTTATAAGTTATGCCACATAGAAGGACTTCCTCACCACTGTGGCTACATGGTGGTCAGAGTTCAAGCTACTACCTATCTGTATACCCAGAACTCTCACCTCTGAGTCTACTCTTAAGGGTGTGCTATTGGTGCTGTAATTTGCAGGGGTATTTGACTTCCCAAAGGCTATGATAATGCATTTTTTCATATTTAGTTTTCATATTTAGTTTTAGACCATGGATCTGGCACCAATCATTTGTCTGATCTAGACCCTATTAAAGGATATATACCTCACTTGGAGACTCAGTGATTGCCCCCAACTTACACTCTTTGGCAAGCTTTGTCATCCAGGGGCCTTCCAAATTAGCCTCGACTTCAGAGAAGTGTATTTCAAACAGGACTGGTCCCAGCATTGATCCTGTGGCACACTGCTGGTAACTTGCCTATTGCTGGATCTGGATTGTCCTATTTTAACCATGTGTGTCCTGCTTTGAGCCAATTGGATATCTATCTGGTGACACAGGGATTTATGCTCAGTTTTGTGAGTTTATTTATAATGCCTGAGTGGGGAATTGTGTCAAATGGCTTGGCCAGGTCAAGGTATGTACTGTTCTAACCTCATCCATGGCCTTAGTGACTTTCTTAAAAAAGTACACCAGATTCAGTACGCATGACCTCCCCTTGACAAAGCTGAATTGGGTCAGGTCCAGTATCTTTGGAGGTTTCCTGTGTCATTATTTATCTGGACCATGGTTATTCTTTCCATGACCTTACAAATAGGACTAGTGAAACTTATGGGTCTATAATTTCCCGGGTCAGTAGATGGTCCCCCTTTATACAGAAGGATGACTGTTGCTGTCTTCCACTCTGCTGTGAAAAAGCCAGTTTGGAGTCTGTGGTTAACTAGATATCCTAACCGACTTGATAAGTCCTAATTTAAGAGGCAATCTGGTATATCATCAGGCCCCAGTGAAGCTGTGTTTTTAGCTTTAGAGAGTGCTGTGGCAAACTGTTCTTTGGTGATAATTGGCAGTGGAGTGGTGGAGGGTATTTCTTGGGGAAGAACTGGGGGTGAGAGGGAGGTGAAGTTTGACCTGAATTTTTCAACCAGAAGATTTCCTATATCTTCTGGTTGAGAATAGGTGATGCTATCTACAACTAACTTCACACATTGCTGGGTGTTGCCCTTAAGATTGTGGACATAACTGAAAATGCCTTATGGTTATCTTTAGCTTTGGAGGATGTTTTTACCTCAAAGTCTGCATTCACAGACTTAATTAGTTCCCTGATTCTCTTGTTTAGACTAATGAATGACTTTTTGTTCTGTTGTGCACATTCCCGCTTACTTGTCAACAAGATTTACTACGGGTCCACCAGGGTGGCCTGTTTTAGCAGTTTGACTTGGGTTTATTTTGGTCTAGTACTACTGTTTCTATGCAGTTATTTATATATTCATACGGGCAGTGGTGGCTGGTGAGTTCAAATTAAAGGGGGGCTGCAGGAAACAGCTGGATGGGTGGGGACAATGGGAAGGGGTGTGGCTAATTAGAAAGGTGTGGAGCTATGCTCAAAACCACAACAATTGGAACTTTCATTAAATACGCTGCCCTGGGTGCCAAACCATCATTATGAGAATCCAATCAAGACAAAATGAAGTGTAGAAGAAAAAATATTTCAATACATTGGCTACATGACAACTTACTAAATATCTAGAAGGAAACACAAAGGTTGTAAGGCATGAAAAAATAAATTACTTTTTAAATACATTACTGGAATGCCAGTCAAAATCAAGTATAAAAAAAACAAGCAGCCCTCAACTCAAGCCACTTCTCCTTGCACTGCAGTTCTAATTATAATTTATATTCAGCTTTATAAAATTACCAAGTAACATGCTGAAAGTAGCAAGCTCTGTGATACCCTCACTTGTAAAAATGTTTCTTATCCGAAAAAGACCTGCTGCCTGACAACTATCTACTTGTTTAATGGGGAAGACATGATCAAAGTAAAAAATCAACAGCAAACAAGAAACAAGCTCAAGATAAATTGCTTAAAGGATTACTGCAGAAGTTATGGACCACACAAGATAGACTGGCATTCTGTTTAGTTTACGGGTAAAGCCTGCAAAGATGAATGCAAGTCTCCAACAAATGTAATGAGCTTCTGAAAATACTGTAATCCTGTGTTTTATTACAAATACTGTCATATGCATTTCAATACCTAAGGCTTATACATTATCTAGTTATGTAAATATTCTCTGCATGGCAACAACGAAAAGACTTTCAATGTTGGGAATTCTTTAACAGCATGCTTATTAAAGCTTACTTGCATCTTACAATCTCTGACAAGCTTACCTGATGGTCATTAAAGCATTGCTACTTAAACACAGAGCAACAGGGCACTGCGACAGCATGCATTTTCTGAATAATAAGAAGCATAAATCAACAGTATAAAAATATGACAGAAAACCAGAACATTTTGCAAAATCAAGGACAGATGAAAAGCTACTGTCGTACTTGTGGTCTACCTTGGATCGGGGAATACTCTGCACACTTAACTGCGTAACTGCTCCTTGCCTTGCTTGGACACATCCAGAGCCACTACAATGGGGAGTGGGGTGCAACAAGTATGTCACAATTTGAAATGTCTCTGGCTGACGGTGATGGCTCTGACACTCATACCTCTCAACCTCAGAGCAAGAAATATGGATAAAGCCATACATAGAAGTGGGACACAGGCCCAAAAATAAGGAAAATGTTTAAATATTGCTCTTATAAACTTAGAAAGATAATAGAATAGTAGTAGGTCTTGCATTAGTATGAATTTTCTGAATGGTATGAAATCTGAAACTCAAATGTCTGCCATTATTTTCTAACTTCAGTCTTTAATGATTTGCCACTGATTTGCCAGAAAACCACAATTTTATGAAAAACAGACCAAAAATGTGATGCAAAAATATAAAATTGCCACACAATTCAGCTGGGATCCTGTCAAAGAAGGGACACCTTTTTAATATTAGTACTGTTAACTTGAGCAGCTGACAAAATAAGAGCATCTACATGCATTTCTGAAATAAAAGCAAACTATAACTCTGATCATTACAGTTATTTATAATTGTAAACCCTCCACATTTTCTTCCAAAATTCCCATTTTGCACAGGGATTATTAGGGGGAGAGCAACATTTTGATCCAAAATTGGGGATGGTTGAGAAGTTTGGATATTCCTAATTCTATAAAGCGATTTAGTTGCACATACCTCTCAACTTCTTAATGCAGGAAATCTGGACAAGGCCAAATATATTGGGGGAATATACAAACAGGAATAAAAATTGCTCTTGTATAAACTTAAGACAGTTGATAGAATAACAGGTCTTGCTTTAGCATGCATTTTTCTGAAGGTTATGATGTCTGAAACTCAATGTCTGTCATTATTTAGTGACTTCATTCCTAAATGATTCTGCCAGAAAACCACAAATTTTATGAGGAACAAACCAAAAATAAGAAGCAAAAATCTATTCATTCTGCAAAAATCTGGACAATTGAGAGGTATAGTTCAGCCGGGGCTGTCTGAGTTTGCTGCCCTTCTCCCCTCACAAACTCATGGTCAAATGGAGCTTCCCCCCTGCAGCCATTCCAATGTCCCATTCCTTGGTTATTTCACCCCATTTACCATAAACACTGTAATGTGCATACTGCTTTACATCTGCGATAATTTGGATTTCATTTGAAAGTTTTATTTTGCATTTTACAGCACAAACCCTAATAAACATCTGCTAAACAAAGCAATGCAGTCTCACAATGAAAATAGACTTAGCATTAAAACTTCTCTGCCCTTGAAATTCACATTCATTGAACCAGCATTGAAACCCACATTCAAAGAAAATACATTTGTCAGTGGCAGATAAAGATTAACTTTGAGCTGTTTTCAAATCATAGGCCCCTTGAACATAAAACATACACATGCTCTTTGATACACCTTCCTGACCTTGTACAATACAGTACAGTTGTTAGACGGCATTTTACATTTATTGTTTTGAACATTTTTCTAGTAAACAATGAAACAAAATTCATGCACCAATAATGACAAAACTGCCCAATTCAGAACATTTCCATCATGAAAGTCTACTCAAACTTCTACAGTCCACCAGTATCAGTAAATATGCACAATCTCTGAAGAAGTAAAAGCCATTTAAATAATTCCACATTAAAGCAATGTGTAACTAATGTAGAGGTTGCTGCTAGCAAACAACTTTATATGTCATTGTTTAATCTACAAATAAAGTGCCTGTTGCCCTTGAGGAATAAATTGCCTATGTTGCATAAAAATGATAAGCTAGTAATATTGTAATAGGGAATGGATGGCAAACTGATAACAGGTTCATAGTTACTAGGTATCTTTGCCAAAAAGGAATGCAGCATCCACCCCCTTTACAAGGCAGTACAGTATCAGCAATGCATCTACCTACTGTGGACTAGAACCCACACCCTTCTGCATCAAAAGCAAATACACCACCTGTTGTGCTATGCAAGCAGACTCAGCATAATCAACACTAAACTTTTGTTCCCCTGCAGCTCTCAGCTCCTTGTAAAATCTACTTGCCACTCATCTGTATCTCTGAACTTTGCAGCACAATAAATCTGGAAAAAAACAACATTTATTGAGGGGGGGGGGCAAAAGCCCAAAAACCAGGGGCACATTTTAAACATTGCTTGTATAATGTTGGAAAGACGCTAGAACAAAATGTTGTGTTACCACCATACATTTCACTGCCAAGTCTTGAACCCAGGGGACCCTTTACAAAACAGTCAGAGCAACATACCACTATGCCAAATCAGCTGTTTTGTGAAAGAGAGGAAGACTCAAACTTAAATGGCTACCATTTAGTGAATTCAGTTCTCACCATAGCTCTCAACCTCATAGCAAAAAACACGTGGACAAAGCCAGTAATGGGGGAATACAGCCCCCAAACATATTCGGCAAATTCAGTTCTCACCATAGCTCTCAACCTTAGCACAAAAAACCTGAATGAAGCCCATAATGGGGGAATACAGTCCCAAAAATAGGGACAATTTTCAAATATCCATGTTATAAACTTAGAAAATTGCTGGAATAAAAGGTTTGTGTTACCATGTACTTTCTGAAGAATATGAAGTCTGAAATTCAAATGCCTGTTATTTTTATTTAACATTTGTTAACCAGGAAAGTCTGACTTCGATCAAAAGCCAGTTTTCAGCAGAGCAGGGACAAACACTCCAGACACATGTCTTTGTAAGATGGGAGGACACGCAGACTCCACACAGAAGGCACCACAGCCAAGAATCAAACCAGAGAACCTGTAGCTGTTAGGCAGCAATGCACCACTGCACTACTGACTTTGCAAGTTAAAACAAACATACAGAAACCACAAATTTTATGAGGAACAGAACAAATATGAGGCAAAAGTCTGCAAACATTTTACAAATGGTGGTGGGTGTGTAAGAACTTCAGGCCCTTGCCACCTGCACCCAAGGTACAGGGTTCAAGCCTAAGTATTCTCTACCCACCATCATGTGTTCTCTAGCCATCAGTATATAGCAACTGGGGCATTACACACACACACACACACACACACACACACACACACACACACACACACACACACACACACACACACACACACACATCTCTTCTCCATAGCCTGCAGTCCTTACCTGAAGAATTAATGGCACACACCTCTTCTCCATATTACCTGAATAATCTGCAGCAGCAGAATCAATGGCTGGTTTCCTTCTCCTTAGCCTGCAAACTAATGGCTTCACACATGTTGTTAATCTGGTTGTAGCAGCAGGTTTCCTTAGCCCGCCTGTGCAAACTAATGGCTGGTTGGCTCTGAGAGTAGGCTGGGGTTTCCTGGCTCTGTGAGAGTAGGCTCCAGCCTGTGGGTAATGCAGTCTGGTGGCACTGCACAGACTTCTAGGGCAGAAATGACTTTCTCCCCTATCTGGACTACCTAACACAGCAGTCTGTAGTTCTGAGTTTCAGGAACTCCAAGCATGCATGTGTGGAGTTCTGGGACTTGTGATTTTTTTTTAAATTTTGTATTTCATTTTTTATTTCTACAGGTGGGGGGCTGCAGTCCTGCAGTCCTATAGCATGAGCCACCCCTGCATACGGGGCTTTAGTTTGCACCTCTACATAGGTTTATGTGTTTTCTGTATCTGGAAGAGCTTGGCAACTAGCTATGCCATTCCTTAATAGGGGATCATTTACCTTAGTGAAGTTCTTAAAGTTTTTGGGATTAGGTGGGGGACTAGTTTTACCTATATTTCAAGGGAGACCTCCTTGTCATTTAATCTTACTGGTGAGGACATCATATTGGTGGTTGGGTGGTGCAGTGCTCACTAAGAATGTACTATATTTTCATGGTCAATGTTTCTGGCAGGTGCAGGGTACAGCAATGGGAGCATATTTTGCCCCCATTTCTGCTGACTTATTTATGGCATATTTGGAAGAGGAACTTATTTATGACCCTAACCACAATATATATCTTGAGGATATAGACATATGGAGACAGTATCTAGATGATTGTTGGATGGTGTGGAAGGCTGATAGTGTCTATTTACAGGAATTCATTGGGTATCTAAATGAGAATAAGTGGAGTATTGAGTTTAAAGTTAATTATCATTTACAACAGATTACCTTTCTGGATGTTTTGGTTATCAGGAATACTTATAATACTTTGAATACTCAAATCTATCGCAAATACCCCCAATGTAACTCACTACTTCATGCTACCAGCTTCCTCCCTCAACATATCATCCAGAACATCCCCAACTCACAATTTCTTTGTGTTAGATGGGTATGTTCCGATTCACAAACTTATGAACATTATAGGCAAGATCTTGTTCATATATTTAAGAGTAGGGGATATAAAGATGGAAATATTATTTCTGCCAGCAATTGGACCTCCACTCAGGATAGGAAGAATTTGTTAGGTTACAGGGTACATCAACTTGCGGAACCATCCAAACTGAGGTTAGTCACGACTTTTGGTAGAAATACTGGGGTACTAATGGATATTGTTAACAGACATTGGAATATTTTATTGGCGGATCATAAATTGTCTGAGATCCTTGGTGACAAATATTCATTTTCATTTTGGAGAGGTCAAACATTAGGTTCACACATCATTCATTATAAACATTATCAGGATTCCATCATTAATTACAAACAATGTACTATCACAGGTGCTATACTATATGGTTGTACCCCCTGTGGACACTGCACATACTGTCCTAGGATAACAAAATCAAAAGAATTTACAAGCAGGAATACTGCTTAGGTTTTTGATATAAAATTTCTAACAAATTGTAGCTCCAATTGAGTGTTTTTTCTTGCCACATGTACATTATCTGTCTTTGGCATAGCACTCTTGTGTGGGGTCATTTACTGCACTGTTATAAGTTGCTGATACTTGTTAACCTCTGCTATCTCTGAAAAACAAAAAAACAAAAAAAAAAAATCTTGCTTTTTTCCCACTTTTCTGAGATTTAAAAAAGTTCAGTTACAGGCTTGCTGTTCTTGAACTGTTTGTACGTTTCTGTGAGGCCATTTTTTGCTTGGGCTAAAGGAAAGTCTCTCTGTTAATCAGTGGCAGTGAAAAACATTGAGCAGCCTGCCTGCCCCTGTGGGAGTGGTTACTGACTTGAAACTGTAGTTTTATTTGCCATTCTGGGTCAATTCCAAAACTCCTTCATCTTCCTCTCTTAAAACCCTCTTTTGCGTGGTTTGGCGCGTTTTTGGGCATAGCGCAACAACGGGCAGCGCCACCTAATTGGGTTTAAACTATTCCTGGCTCCACAAAGTCTGCTCTTCACTTTTTCCCTTAGAACTGCTCTATCTCTCAATTTAAACACCATATTCTCATTCTAAGGCCCTTCACTGGTCCAATTAAGTAATCCTACAAGTTAGCACTATTAAACCATAAGCACTACTTACTCTTATACTCTCTACGATTACCCTGTCCTCTATTGGTCCGTCTTAAATTCAGTTTCCCTATTACCCTAGCATGTCCAAAGGTCAGTCAATGGTTTCCTCTCCAGTCCAGCTGGTGAATCTGGGAATTTTGAGGCAATGTTACAACTGTCTCATGTACACGGACAACCCTCTCCTCCTCCAAACAGGTTCAAATATATGTGAGAGATGCAACTATTTAGCCAAACTGGAGGCTGAGCTCTCTCATCTCAAAACTGGTGTAACCAGTCAGGAGGAGAAGGTAACCTCACACAACACAATTCCAGTATCACATAGTCCCACCACATCAGCGAACCAAACGCATAAATACACAAAAACATACTCGGAGGCTCTAAATAAAAATCTACCTAAGCAACAGAGACCTCCAAAGCAGACATCCAAGCAAACGCTACCTCAAAACAGAACACACACAACACATAACCCACAAAGTCAGTGTGCCAAGCAGCCACAGCCCTTAAGGCTGAATAACACACCTGATACTCTTGTTATAGGTGACTCTATTGTCAGACACACTGACGTCCCGCTCACCAGGCTGAATAAAGAGAAGGTCACAGTGAGCTGCCTGTCAGGCGCTGGGATCCACCACATAAAGCAAACACTCAGGTCACTCCAAAGCAAATACAAATATGACTCAGTCATTGTACATGCTGGTGTGAATGACCTGAGACGTACCTCCCTGGACTACATGAAAAGAGACATAGAGGAGCTCTCTGATCATGTAGCCCAGGCTGGTATGACCCTGACCTTGAGCAGCATCTTACCCTCACCTAGAATGATGCCACAGTACAAAGACAAAATGATCGATTTTAACAATTGGCTAAAATTTTGGTGTCATTCAAAGGGGATCCAGTGTCTGTCAGCCTGGGATGACATGCTCGACAAGCCACGTTGCTTCACTAGGAATGGCTTGCACCTGTCACCACTGGGCTTTCGGATATTGGCAAAGGCTCTTGCCACCCCCATAGTGCCTTTTTTAGGCAAGGCTCAAAAGTCAAAACCACCCCCATAGACAGCACAAGGAACAAGAAACTAAGGGTAATGATGCTAAATGCCAGAAGTCTTAACCTCAAGATGCACGCACTTGAAGCTCTCCTCAGTATGGAGAACATCGATATCTGTGCAGTGACAGAAACCTGGTTCAAGGCTCCAGAGAGCACCCCAGCACTACCAGGCTATACCTCATATTATGCTTTTGGCCCCAAACCCGGACCGAACCACAAAAGGAGGGAGTTTCCATATTTATCAAGGATATCCACACCTCCAGGTTAGTGGCATTGCACGAAGTATCGGAGACCATCCATGTGCAACTAACAGTGGGCAAGACTGCTTTTCAGTTTATAGCATCCTACAGACCACCCTCTCAAAGTCAGGAATCCCATTCGGCTTTCCTGAAAACATTGGAGAACATGAAGATCTCTCCGAACACCATTATATTGGGCGACTTCAACTACCCAAACATTGACTGGAAGCACTACTCAAGCCCCAGCACCTTAGCCCAAAGATTCCTGGAAATTATAAACTCAAATGCTATGGAACAACTAGTCACCACTCTCACAAGAGGGGACAACATACTAGACCTGATCATTACCAACATGGGGACTCTATGCTCCACACCAGAAGTATATCCCTCATTGGTAAGATCAGACCATAAATTAATTTCACTGGATGTCCACATCCTGACCCCACCCCAGCCCAGAAAACCACAGTGAAAAACTTCTCAAAAGCGAACTTCACACTTCTCAAAACTGAAGTGGAATCCTTCAAGGCCCCAGGGCCAGTAGAAACTACAGCCCAAACTGCAGAATCCTATATAAATGCATTCTACGGACATCTCCAGGAATGCATGGATCATGCTATCCCAAACAAAACCAAGACCCAATCATCCAAAGGCAGGCATCCAGTCTGGTGGACCCCTGCCATAAATAAACTGTACAACAGAAGGAGGAAGCTACTACATGATAGAGCAAAATCCCTAATAGGGAAGGCATCTCTGATCTGTACTAATAAAAAATTACGATCCCTCATAAAATCCTCCAAGGCCAGCTTCGAGAGAAAAATTGCACAGGACACCAAAGACAATCATAAGGCTTTTTTCAGTTATGTTAGAAACCTGGGATGCAACTCCCAGACTTGTTCTGAGTTGATTCTAAATGACAAAAAATACACTGAACCCACAGACATCGCCAGTATCCTGGCAGACAGGTTCAGTGCAAACTTCTCAACCCCCTCCCCCCCAAAAGAGCAAATATCTATCCCGGCAGAGGGCTGCCTCCCAAACATCTCAGATGCTCAGGTGAAGGCTGCCCTCTCCAAAGCAAAAAACACTGCTTCCATGGGACCAGATGGCGTCCCAGGTTGCGTCCTACATGAACTACAAGAGGAACTAATCCCTCAAATAAAACAGCTATACAATCTCAGCCTCACTACAGGATATGTGCCCACAGAATGCCGTACAGCAACAGTGGTCCCACTCCACAAAGGTGGAGCATCTACGGACCCTGGAAACTATCGGCCCATAAGCCTGACTAGCTTAGTCTGCAAGGCTATGGAGAGGATCATCATGGAGCTCATAAACAAAGACATTGGGGGCCTACAGACACTAGATCCTACCCAGTTCGGCTTTGTCAAGGGCAGATCCTGCCTTTTGAACCTGGTTGACTTCTTTGAAACAGTCACCAAAGCCATAGATGAAGGGAAGGTAGTCCACACAGCCTGTCTGGACCTTGCAATGGCATTTGACACAATACCCCACTCGGGCATCATAGATAAGCTATCCAGCGTAAATATAAACCCCTATGTCACAAGATGGGTCACAAACTGGCTCAAAGACAGAACCCACAGAGTGAGAGTTGCTGGAGCCATGTCAGACTCGAAGCCGGTCACAAGTGGCGTCCCACAGGGTTCTGTCCTGGGACCACTCTTGTTCGGTATATACTTTTCCGAGGTACAGGCAAACGTGGGAGGACTATGGCTCACCAAGTTCGCAGACGACTGCAAACTGGGTGCCATAATCAACTCTCTAGCTGACACAAACATCCTTCAAAAAGGTCTCACAGAGACAGATAACTGGTGCCAGCGCCATGGTTTAAAGCTAAATGCCAAAAAATGTATAGTCATACCCTTTGGCAAAAACAATGTGCCCAGAAATTACCACATAGGCGGAAACCCATTAAGTACAGAGAAAGTTATTAGGGACCTGGGGACCCAAGTTGATAGCAATCTCTCCTTTGAAAACCACATTGCCAAAGTGGTTAGAAAGACCTTCTACATAGCCCACCTCATCACGAAGGGTTTCACATCTAGATCAAGAGAGGTAATCGTGCCCCTTTATTCATCCCTCATCAGGCCCATCATAGAATACAATGCCCCTTTTGGGATGTACCTTACCTGACACCTGCAGCAATTAGAAAGACCCCAAAAGTATCTCACCAAGAGGATCAAGGGTCTCAAACAGATGCCATATACTGCTCGGTTAAAAAAACTTCAGCTCTACTCAGTTGCATACCACCTACTTCGAGGCGATCTATGCCTGACATACACAGCTATGTCAAATCCAGAATTAATGGACATGCTCCACCTCAGTAAATCTAAATCCCTTAGAGCCACACGCTCGAGGGACTTGAACCTCAGCACAGAAATAAATAGAACTTGCTGGTGGGAAAGGTTCATAACCCAGAGGCTCCCTTCACTCTGGAATAGAATTCCAGTTCATGTGAGGCAGAGCACCTCACTGAATCTCTTCAAGAAGAATCTCGATAAGTGGATGGGGGATCGTAGGTTTGTCCCAGGGATTATTCCCGTGTCACTATTAGACAGAGGCACAGTAAACTAAACCTTAAAAAAGGGCACAGTATACTCAAATCAAGGGGTGGCGTAAGCCATACAGAATCGGGCTAGGCTTATAATTGCCCCAGAGCAGATAGCCTAGTATGAACCTATGAATCTATGAACCTATGTTCTGCATTTTATGTGGGACAGACTTCTAGACCTTTACAGTTACATATTACTGAACATGTTAGCAATATTAGAAATAAAATGCAGTCTAACACCATTTACAAACATACATTAAAACATAACACTGCCTTTTTTCGGTTTATTGTTATTGATAAGATCAATGGGGATAGAAGCAATACATCTCAATGGCATTCCATTCTTAATTCCAAGGAGAAAAAGTGGATAATAAAGTTGGGTGGTCTTTTTCCACGTGGATTGAATGAGTATTTTTAACCAACCAATGGGAACTTGTGTCTATCAATTGCTTTTGTATAAATAACCATGTGCTTTATCTTTTGGTTTGACACTGAGGAAGGCTAATAAAGCTGAAACCGGTCTGATTTTTTGGGGGTTGGGTTCATATTTACCCTCCCTTTATGTGTTTAATTTATCACATGTTTATGAGATATTAAAAAAATTGTTTGGTTTCACCACACTGTTGTGTTGGCCCTTTTTTGAACTTTACGTGGTGCAGTGCTCTCCCATAATTTTTGAGTACTAGATCTAAGATATTTGTTCCCCTTGTAGGCATGCAAACTAGCTGTTCTAGGGTATTTGAATTTACAAAGTCAAGAAATCTTTGGGCCTACATGTTAGTGGTCATGTATGCCTTCCAATTAATGGAGGGGTAGTTAACGTCAGCCATGAGTAGGGTATTTGGCTAGATGGTGAGTGATTCTAGTAACTTCAGGTATGATGTATGGGTTTCCTGGTTCATGATGGGGGATTTGTAGCTAGCAAGAATATGGTAATGAATTTTTCCTATGGTAAGTGGAACATGGATTAGCTTAACTATGTCATATTGTTTGACCAGCTGTAAGATGTGCTTATCCTTTATGTAGATAGACACACTTATGCCTTTTGCTCTTTCATGTTCATTGAGTGGTTAGAATTTATGAAAGGCGGTTATAGCCATGCACTGCTGGAGTGCTTTCCATGGCTTTGAACCATGTTTCACTTACTGCACAGATGTTAGCATTCTCCAGGTTGAGAACAGCTTCTTGGGAGTGCAATTTCTTGTTGAGACTCCTAGCATTAATCAGTAATGCCTTTAGCTTGTCCTGACTAGTATTTGTTATGATGGAAGATTTGTCTGTTTGGAAATACCTAAAAAAGCATTATAGGGGTGGATAATGGTTTGGACAATATCTGAAAGCCTAGATGGGACAGATGAAGACCATCCTTGTTAAAGTAATGTGCCCTGTCAACCATTTCCTCCCAGGCTGACAAGTACTGGACCCCTTTGGAATGATACCAGTAATTAAGTCATTTGTTAAAGTAGATCATTTTCTGCAGCCATTATGGCATCATCCTTGGAGATGGTAGAATGCTGCTCATTGCTAGGCTCATACCTGCTTAGAGCTCAGTCATGTCTCTCTCTTCATATAGTCCAAAGAGGAACATCTCAGGTCATTCATGCCCACATGGACTATGACTGACCCATACTGGTACTTAGGAGTAAGTGACCTGACTGCTTGCATGATCTGGAAGATCCTGCTAGTAACAATAGCCACCTACCTGGTTACTTGGCAGATGACTAACTGAAACCTTTTCCTTATCCAGCCTGGTAAGAGGGACATTGGTATGTCTCACAATGGAGTCTCCTATTAACAGAATATTGGGTTGTGGAGTATTTTGCCTTATGGGTTTGGTAGTCGAGACATAGTGAGATGTGACTTTATGTGTTGTGATGCAGATTGCCTTGTTTGTGCATACAAAGTTTCTGCGGACTGCGCCTGAGAGTCCTTTGAGGTTTGGGTAAGTTACATTTGATTGCTTCCACATATGTGGGTCTATGTGTGTGGTCCTTTGTGGATGAGCACATCAGTTAACTCCCTGAGATGTGTAAGTCTCTGACAACCTCTTTGTTGCTTTTTGTGTCTGTATGTGAGAGTCTAGCGTCCCATGTTAATGTGTAACTGCATTCTTCAGATACTGTATTTGTCTGTTCGAGAATTAAGTGATTGTCGATGTACATAAGGCAAGTGTTACATTGCCTCAGGATGCCCATGTCCACCAAGCTGGATGCAGAGATAGCAGGAAAGTGCCTATCCATGGTTAAAGGTCCTTATGAGTACTTAGAAGAAAGAGGAGTGGAGGGTGTTTATAACCAGACAAGTGAAGTGTGCTTACTTGTTGCAATCTGTAGATAACCTAACCAGCACCCAAACCAGATGCTCTCTGAGGAGTGATAGTCCTGGGTGGTAAAATAAGGCAAGATAGACTTAAATAGTCCTAACTAAATGCATAAATACTGCTCGCCATGCAAAATCATTTCCCTGTTAGTAATGCAGGACTGAGGTAAAGTTCCAACATGTATTTTATAGGGAAATTTCAACTTCTGGTTATTGTGTATACACAAGACACCAGTAAACGCCAATCAGGTAAGCACACAATGCACTTTTCACCATCAATTCCCAGCTCAGACAGGTGAAATCAGCCCTCTCCTGCCACAAGAGTGCAGACGTTGACTCTCTTAATATAACTAACCTTAAAAGGGCTATCTTCTGTGACCTATTATACAGAGGCACAGTCAACTAATCTAAAAGGGTGGTGAAAGCCAAACACACTCTGGCTAGGCTTATAAATGCCCTAGGGCAGATAGCCTAGTATCAACCTATGAACTGATAAAATAACTGGTTTGGAGACCAAGTGTTATAGAACAACAAAGATGCCTAATACTGACTATGAAACACTAGATACAATGTATTTCAGTGCAGAACAGCAGCCCTTACAGCAGTTTGAAAATGCAACTTTAAACTTTAAAGAAGTGCAAAAAACCCAACAATAAATAACATGATAAACTTTCACAATATAATGAAAATAAGCAATGCAAGTGCAAAATGATACTTAAATTCATTTGTCTTGCCAAGAATGGCTTCAGATGTTAGCAACATCTGTCAAAGTCTCTTTCGTCATCAACAGGTGATGAGCAGTTCTGGACAAATGAGTCAAGAGTCGCACAAATGCACATGTGCTTTAATGATGCGGGTTAATCATCACTCAACTGTCTTTTATTAAAATGGTAAAGAAACTGACTTCTATATATAGACAATTTATGTCTACGTATATTAAGGAAATAGATATTGCATGTTCTATCATTGTACTTTTACTAAATCAAATCAATTTCTTGTATGTACTACATTTTTTGCTGCTGCTGCTCACTTAAGCATGGGTTATGGCTGAATACCAGCAGCTGCGTAGCCACCTACATGGTTACTAAATAAATAAATAAATCAATAAATACACTCATGTTTATAATAAAGGCAGATCTTGTCTTTTTCTTATTCAGGAATTATATAAATGAGCTTAGAATGAAAAGTGTGTGCCCTCCAAAAGTCATGCTATCATCTTACAGCCTTTGGTCAGATCTGTAATATATACATGCAGGTGCTGCCTTTCTTACGTATTAATGGACATACTCCTACTTTTTCTTTGCAGGTAAGAGTTAGCAGGCTGAAGAAGACAGAAATTAAATGAGCAAAAAGGAATTCATAGAGGATTGGTGCTGTAGCCAATAGGTCATAGGTATGGTCTTATCAGGTGCGGGTGAGTACAGACTGCAAAGAGCAGAACAAAGTAGCAGGTACAGGGGAACAGAGTGGGCTTAAGAAAAGCAAATTGCTTCTGCTGTTGCAGTAAGGCATCATAGTATATAAATGATATAAATTAACTAATAGTGATAACAATATTCAACTTCCTTGAAAAGCTCTTATCTAAATTCTTAGAAATTGCATATACCTTAGGTTAAGAAATATGTAGGATTGGAATCATTTATTATTTTTATAAGTGCACACAATTACCTCAGCCATGCTAAAATGTACTTCCTTGAATTGGATGTTTTTGCCAAGTGCTGCAAAGCTACAGCTGAGTGTCTGTGGCAAAATAAAATAACTTAATCTTCTTGGCACAGCTTCTGGGAGGAAAGCCACTTTCCCATCAGCACTATGAAATTATGCCCAGGAAGACAGTTAGTGGGAGTTACGTCCCTTGAATAGCTATAAAGTATTGTCCTAATGTCAGGATCAGTTCAACAGGAACTGACTGAAGATCTAGCTGTTATCCCTTGCCATGGAGCACATCAGTTAACTCCCTGAGATGATATTAGATAAACGTTCAGTTCTTCCCCACTAGGAAGCATAATCAGTAAAGGCTAAACAGACTTAGTGACCCATGTCTATAACAACAATGCACAGCCTTTACAACCGCTCTTAACCTTGTCTTTTCCTTTCTTTTGCCCTTCAGTTAATATTTTTCTCCCATTCATTTTGGAAGTGAAGGCATATTTTCCCTGTTTCACAAACAGTAACTGAGGGATATAAAATATTGCACAAATAAAGCTAAAGTGACTAAAAGATTATACATATCTGAAAAAAACAGATAGTACAGATAAATCAATACTTGCTGTCTACACAGGCTTATGCTTCTCTCTGTTGCTGAAAAGAAAAATCTGTTAAGGGTAAAAATCTCTTTTTGGTCCAGTGGCAGTGATACCAGTGTGGTATGGCGCTGGACTTCTTGGGTTTGACTCACAAATGGGAGTTAATATTTTCTTTTCACATCTATGATTTTAACAGTGACTAAGCAGAACTCTTTGTCTGTATTAGTCTGTGTGTGTGTGTGTGTGTGTGTGTGTGTGTGTGTGTGTGTGTGTGTGTGTGTGTGTGTGTGTGTGTGTGTGTGTCTGTGTCTGTAGTCTGACCTGTAGTTATGAGGTGAGCTTCAATATATAACAACATAATTTTGTGTGTGTGTGTGTAAGAGTGTCATATATCTCTGTTTATAAAAACACAGACACACACAAGTATATGTGAATACATACATATACAGTATATGGGCTTCTTTCAAATGTTTGAAACCCCATATTATCAAATCCAAAGTTACTAAGATGACTTTACTGAAACTGCATAAGAATGACAATTTGAAACAATGGATGTCATATAATGGAAAACTGCCATCGAATATGTACGACGATTGTAAGTAGTTCTCTTCTTTTGCAAGACAAAGTGAAGAATTTCTGTATACTTCTCTTTAAAAATAAATTACCATAAAACGGAATCATAAGTCATCGTAATCAACTTTCCCATAAGTCTGTGTGAACAATCACTCTTTTAATAATTTTACATTCTTAAAACTGTTGCTACAGCTGTTATAAAATCTAAACAGTTGTAATCATCTCTGTGTTAAAATATACCTTGAAACTGATTGTGACGCCCTAGTAATTTAAGCTTTTCAGGTGACAGAGGACAGCCAGCAGTTATTTGAATTCTGAATTCATCAACTCTATTCTCTTCCCGCACATCGTATAGCAGACATAGTTCTTTTTTATAGTGGTGCTACTTACGAAAAGTAAGTAACTTATTTTCGGTTATATGACATTCGTTGTTTCAAATTGTCATTCTTATGCAGTTTTGGTAAATGTCTTGGTAATTTCTAATTCGATAATATGGGGTGTAAGTAACATGTCCTATGCAGACTGCCTCAAGTCCCCATCCCTGTATTATGTCTCCTATAGGCTGTTGAGGGGAAATCTATGCCTGGCATGGGGTGGGACATGATATGGGTGCAAAAGATCATGTCAGAGGGCTGTCCTGAACATGAATAGCGCAAATGAGAAGAGGAAACATAGGCAGCAGACTGTAAGGATCAGCTAGTCTATGGATTTACAGAAGTGTTTCTTCTTATAGTGTTGGGGAGTTATGGACTACCACAAAGGCTGATGGATAGGGAGACATGCTTAGCTCTTAACATCTTTGCTTAACAATCAGGGATAAAACCAAAAATTGTGAGGAGCAAAAGCCACATTTTAAATATTACTTCAGTTCACTCAAAAAGTTAACAGAATAAAAGATTTTACTTCAATATGTATTTTCTTAAGAATAAGAAGTACAAAGTTCTAATTCCTGGTATTATTGACTGAGTGTAATCCTCAGTGATTTATCAGAAAACTCCAACCTGTATGAGGACAGAGCATAGCCATGCCAGTAACCACTGAGCGCAACTTTCAACATTTTCGATTAGCATGGGGGGGGGGGGGTCAGAAAGCTTGAAGAATGTCAGTTTCCTCAAATGCTCTAGCCACCAGACAAGCTTTTCTGACAATGTCTCTTTTAGGGTACATATACACCTCGGTGAAATGCACTTTAGTTCTACATCTATAACTTCTTTATAGATGATTATTTTCCCTTTGCCTTGTTCTTGTTTTTTTTTTTTTTTTGCATCATGAGACAAGATGTCCTGCATTTCAAGTACATTCTTAGCTGGATCTGGTTTGCCTTATCCACCATATACACTAGTTCAGCATAGAGATTGTTTGGCCTTCAACTAATCATTTGATCTGACAGTGCTGGTAGTTCCCTCTGCTTCAGTACATTACACATTATTCCATTTTCAGTGCAATTTTTTGTCTTTCCTGCAATTCCCAAGCATACTTCTCAACTTCAGAGCACAAGAATTCTGGACAAAGCCAAAAATAATGAGTGGTGAAAGAGCTCTTTTAAATATTGCTCTTTCAAACATAGAAAGTTGATAGAATAACAGGTTTTGCATTTGCATGCATTTTCTAAAGGATATGAAATCTGAAACTTGAATGTCTTTCATTATTTAGTAACTTCAATTTTCAAATGGTTTGCCAGAAAGCCACAAATTTTATGAGAAACAGACCAAAACTATAGTTACATTCCATAATTACTAATACTGGAACACAGACATGATAAACATCTTTTACTAAACTAAGTTTTTTAAAGTTACTCATGCTTTTAGACAAACAGAAGCCATTCCTGAGGTGCTTGTCAACTCTTAAAAAAAGAGCTCCTGTTAGTCTAAAAGCAGAACTAGCAGCAAAGTCTATGATGGCCCAATAAAGCAGTGACATTCAGCAGCACCCCAGTGCTTTATGTCTGTGACCCAGAGTGGCATTTCTACTTTATTTCTCATAACTACTGCTTCTCATCATGGCTGAAGGAGATGTACCTCCTGGATTCATATGCTATGCAATAGCCAAGCTTTCCTCCATTTTCAATGTACCCTTTGAATATAGTTAGTCAGAGGTGCTTTCTAGGCTATTGTCTGTGACGATCTTAAGAAGTCTAGCCTTACGTTCCCGTGATAGTTTTTAGTCCTTATATTTTGCATACAAATAACCCAGAGAAGGGATGAACAAGGATCTGCTGGGACAGTTACATGTTTATCCTAAACATGAGGGAAACTGGTACTAAACCAAGGGTGAATTTGCAGTTACCCATCCATTCATCCAAATGATATTTTAATAGAGTAAAAGAAGTGTTTTACTTTATGTGGAGTAGAAGACAGTTCCATAAAAGCAGTATCCTCTGTGAGACAAAGCTATCCCCCTACCACGTTCTACTTGTTTTACAAAAGACAGAATGAGATCCCTTGAACAGATGTTTATGATACAGCTAGACTTGAAAATGTGTAGTAGGTTTGAAAGAATAAGGTGTGCTGAAGCTCTACACACAAGGCAGAGGTCATCTCTTAGTAGTCGTTATGATACTGAGGAGCAGGCAAGGCTTTGAGATGATGTTCATAGTTTTTACTACTTATGTTATTTGTTTTTCCATCAGAAAATGTTGTGACCATGCCAGCTGTGACTGGTGTTTGGAAAGGTACATGCCGAAAGGGGTATTGTACACAGTGATCAGCTGAATAAATGCCAAGTACAATGGAAACAATTACTTGCCTGGAACTGGACACAATACTTTTAGATATGAGATGTGCAATGAAAAAGGACTTCATTACAACAACAAATGCATGGTGATCAAAGACAAGTCATTGTTGACATAGATCCCCAAATCCCTAACTGCTGGATGAAGTTTTAGGGGTGTGCTGTCAGTGTTATAGTTGCAATGGGATTTATGCTTGCCAAAGGATATGCTAACACACTTCTTTGCATTTAGTTTTAGTCCATGGTTAGACACCAGTTATCTGCCTGGGACAGGTCCTCTTGGAGGATATTGGTGTCCTCTGGAGATTTTATAAAAGCACAAAGTTTTGAGTCATCTGCAAACTTAGTCATTCACAAACATTTAACATTAACTTTGACCTCCAAGAAGTAAATGCCAAAGATGAGTGGCCCAAGGAATGAATCCTGGATAAACTGCTAGTGGGAAGTCTTTTGGAGCAGGTTGGTTGAATGCCTTTGTAAGGTCTAGATATGTGGTGTGTACTGTTCTCCCCTCATCCATTGCTTCAATAACTTTTTCAAAGAAGTCAACGAGGTAAGTAGACAGGACCTGCCATTGATGAATCCAAACTGGATTGAGTCACAAGTCTGTGGATTACATGTATCCTTATATATTAATTTAATTTTTATCCTTTCCATAGCCTTACATATGAGACTGGGCAGACTTGTGGGCCTATAATTACCCAGGTCTGTTAATGTCCTGCCTTTTTGCATGGGAATACCTGTTGCTGTCCCCCATTCATAGGTTCATAGGTTCATAGGTTCATACTAGGCTATCTGCCCGAGGGCATTTATAAGCCTAGCCCATAGTTTTGTGGCTTACGCCACCCCTTTAGTTTGGAGAAACTATGCCCATTATTTTGCTGTGCCTCTGTCGAGCAGTGACACTGAGGTAACCCCTGGGGTGTATCTGCGATCTCCCATCCATTGGTCAAGATTCCTCTTGAACGAGGCCAGCGAGGTGCTTTGCCTCACATAAACCGGGATTTTGTTCCACAGCATAGGGAGTCTTTGGGTGATGAATCTATCCCTCCAGCACGTCCTATTAATAACCGTGTCGAGGTTTAAGTCTCCCGCCCTTGTGGCTCTGAGGGATCTAGATTTTTTGAGATGAAGCATGTTCATCAAATCTGGGTTTGACAAGGCCTTGTATGTCAGGCATAGGTCACCTCTGAGCAAGCGGTAGGCAACTGAATATAACTGGAGTTCTTTCAGTCGGGCAGCATAAGACAGATTTTTGAGACCCTTTATCCTTTTGGTGAGGAACTTGTGTGGCCTCTCCAGCTGCTGCAAGTGTCGGGTCAGATACATTCCGAATGGGGCATTGTACTCGATCATTGGTCTGATGAGTGATGAGTATAGGGAGACTATGACTTCCCTTGATCTAGATGTGAATCCCTTCATGATAAGGTGGGCAATGTAGAAGGTCTTCCTAACTACTTTAGCAATATGAGTGTCGAATGAAAGGCTACTGTCAACCTGGGTTCCCAGGTCCCTAATAACTTCTTCTGTGTTCCGGGGATTGCCACCTATATGGTAGCTAGGGGTAACCTTATTTTTCCCAAAGGGTATGACTATGCATTTCTTGGCATTTAACTTAAGGCCATGGCTCTGGCACCAGTTATCCGTTTCTGTGAGACCCTTCTGAAGGATATCTGTGTCGGATGTGTTTTCAACTACGGCGCCCAGTTTGCAGTCATCTGCAAACTTTGTCAGCCATAACCCTCCTGTGTTTGCTTGTACTTCAGAAAAGTAGATGCCAAACAAGAGTGGGCCCAGGACTGAGCCCTGTGGGACACCACTTGTGACAGGCTTTGAGTCTGACATGGCGCCAGCAACTCTGACCCTGTGGGTTCTGTCACTCAGCCAGTTTGCAACCCATCTTGTAATGTATGGGTTTACATTTAAGTTGATGAGTTTTTCAATGATACCCGATGGAGGTATTGTATCGAAAGCCTTCGCCAGGTCTAGGTTGGCTGTATGGACTGCCTTTCCCTCGTCAATGGCCTTGGTGACTATTTCGAAAAAGTCAACCAAGTTTAAAAGGCATGATCTGCCTTTGACAAAGCCAAACTGGGTTGGATCCAAAGTCTGCAAATTCCCTATGTCTTTATTTATGAGATCCATTATGATCCTCTCCATGGCTTTGCAGATAAGGCTTGTCAAGCTAATGGGACGGTAATTTCCAGGGTCGGTGGAGGCACCGCCTTTGTGGAGTGGGACCACAGTCGCTGCGCCACTCCCTGGGTACGTATCCGGAGGTGAGACTAAAATTAAACAGCTGTCCTAACTGTGGGTTTAATTCCTCGTTGAGTTCATGGAGCACACAGCCGGGGACACCATCAGGTCCCATGGATGCTGTGTTCTTTGCCTTGGAGAGAGCAGTTCTCACCTGGGCGTTAGAGATGTTTGGGGGGCTGCAATCATTTGGTATAGATATCTCTCCTTTAGGGGAGGGGAGTTTGCACTGAACCTGTCAGCCAGTATGTTGGCAATGTCTGTAGGATCAGTAATATTCACATCATTTTGAACTAATTCTGAGCATATCTGGGAGTTTCCTCCTAGGTTTCTGACATAGCTAAAGAATGCCTTATGGTTGTCTTTAGAGTCCTTAGCTATTTTTTCTCAAAATTAGCTTTGGATGATTTTATGAGAGCTCTTAGCTTTTACTTATAGTGATCAGCGGTGTCTTGCCTTTTAAGGATTTTGCTCTATCTTGTAGTAGCTTTCTCCTTTTGTTGTAGAGTTTGTTTATGGCTGGGGTCCACCAGACTGGATGCTTGCCTTTGGTACAAAGAGTCTTTGTTTTGCTTGGGATTGCCTGATCCATGCAGCCCTGCAGGTGCTGGTAGAAGGCATTTGTAAGTGATTCAGCGGTTTGAGTAATGTTAACCGCTGGCTCAGGGGCCTTAAAGGAGACCACACTAGTCTTTAGAAGTGTGAAGTCGGCTTTCGAGAAGTTCTTTACTGTGGTCTTTTTCATTTCGGGGGGGGGTGGGATGAGGACCTCCAGCGAGATTAGTTTGTGATCAGATCTCACCAGTGAGGGGTATACTTCTGGCATTGAACATTGTGCTCCCATGTTCGTGATGATGAGATCAAGTATGTTCTCTCCTCTTGTGGGGATGGTGACTAGTTGTTCCATGGCATTTGAGTTTATGAATTCCAGGAACTTTTGGGCTAGAGTGTTTGGGCTTGAGTAGTGTTCCCAGTCTATATTAGGGTAGTTGAAGTCACCTAGTATGATGGTGTTCGGAGATACATTTATCCCCTCCAGTGTTTTCAGGAAGGCCATATGAGGTTTCTGAGTTTGCGAGGGTGGCCTGTAACATGCTACAAATTGCGGAGCAGTCTTGCCTATGGTTAATTGCACCTGGATGGTTTCCGATGCATCGTGCGATGCCACCAATCTTGAGGTGTGGTTGTCCTTGATGAATATGGATACCCCTCCTCCTTTCTTGGTATTGTCCGGGTTTTGGGGCCGGAACGCATGATATGAGGTAAAACCTGATAGTGCTGGGGTGCTCTCAGGAGCCTTGAACCAGGTTTCTGTCACAGCACAGACATCGATGTTCTCCATACTGAGAAGGGCCTCGAGTGCATGCATCTTGAGGTTGAGACTTCTGGCATTGAGCAGCATTACCCTTAGTTTTTTTTTCTTTGTTTTGTTCTAGCACAATACTTGTTTTGAGGCTGATATTGAAGAACTTCTGTGGGGAATCAGACAGACCATGTTTCAGGTTGACCATTAAGCAGCCTGCCATGTTAACTGGTCCTGTAGTTGTACTGATCTTGGACTTAGTGCCTTGAAAACTTGTACTTGGGAGGTTTGAATTGGGGGTATGTGTAGGTGCGTGATCTGAGAATGTTGGAAGGGAGAAAGGGGTGATTGAAACTGGAGCTAATTTTTTTGTTTTACTAATAGATTGGTTATGTCTGCTTGGTCTGAATATCTGATATAATTTGCTATTAGCTCTGCACAGTGTTGGGCATGGGTTCTGATACTGATAACAAAATTAAAGAAGGGTTTGTGATTATCCTTCTTGGGGTGGCTATTCTTCTTCATTTCTGGCTTTGGCTGATTTGATCAGGGTCCAGAGTTCCTTGTTAAGTTTATCATTTTTTGGGTGCATTACTTTATTTTTTAATTATTATACAGCCTATTTATATTTGGGTTCCACCACAGGGGTTTATTTTCTAATTGATGTTGTATTTTGTTCTGAGGGGTACTGGTGTAACAATGCAGCTATGTACATGTGTATAAATTTTGGCAGTGAAGGATTCTGAAAAAGCAGTGGGGTCATCAAATCAAGATGGAAGGGGCACTGGAATTTAATCAGGTCATCACAGTTTAAGTCAACTAGCCTTTGCATAATCAGTAAATATTAAGATATTGTAAGATGCTGCAGGGTTCAGTCTTATGGTGAATGTGATTGACTTGTGGTCTGATTTGACCACAGAGGAAATTACAATTTGTGGGGAGCCCCACAGTGGTAAGGACCAAAGCTAAGATTTTATCTCTCATGGCTGGGCTGCAGATGAACTGATCCTTGAAATTTATACTGATGAAGTTAAGAAATATCTGGGCATATATGTTTGAGAATGTAGAAGTATCCCAGATTATGGATGCGTAGTTGAAGTCTCCTAGGAGAACATTTTTTGCTTAATACATAGGGATTCCACAGTAATTAGGTAGGAGGTATGGAGCAAGAGGGACATAGAAGAGGTCCTATAGTTAGCTATTATATGACAAGGATTTTTTTAATAGTGAGTTTAATTTGGAGGACTTCCATGTCCTTCGTGGCATTATCTTGTCTAACTAGTCTGGAGATTTTTTTTTTTTTTTATGAATATGGTGACATCCCTGTCTTTAGTGCTTTGTCTAGTGTGGTAGACCTGAAAGTGTGACAGGCATTTAAACCATGCACTGATGGAGTGCTTTCAGTGGTCTTGAACCAGGTCTCTGTGAGGATATATACACCAGCATTTTCCAGGGTAAGGAGTGCTTCTAGGGTGTGGAGTTTTTTAAGGTTACCAAAATTGAGCAGCAATACCATAATGTTATATGGATTCTATTTACTTATACTGGAAGCTTTAGAAGACTGACATTGCTAAAAAGGCACTATGGGGGTGGACAAGGATTTAGGAAATATATGAAAGCCTTGGAGGGAGAGGTGCAGAGCATCCATGACAAAGCAGTAAGGGGCTGTCTAGCATCTCTTCCCAGGCTATATATATATATATATATATATATCTATATATATATATATATATATATATATATATCTATATATATATATATATATATATATATATATATATATATATATATATATTATGCCCCCTTTGAATGACACCAAAAGCTAACCTGATTGCTGAACTCAATAACCTTTTGTTCATATAGAGGCATCATTCTTGGGGATTGTAGAATGCTGATCAAGGTTAGGTTCATACCAACAGCAGACATGCATTCTGACAGCTCCGTCATGTATTTCTTCATACAGTCTAGGGAGGTACATCTCAAGTCATTTATACTCATGTAATATGACTGTGCCATGTGTGTACTTAGGGTGCAAGGACTTGAATTCTTGTGTAATGGAGTTAATCCTGGTGCCTGATTGGCAAATGACTGTGACACTGTCTTTGCACAGCCTGGTGAGTGGTGCATTGGAGTGTCTCACTATGGAGTCACCTTTGATTGAGATACAGGATTATGTGGAGATTTGCCTTATGGGTTTTTGGACAAAGTTAGTGTGGCTCTTAAATATCTGTTTCATGGTGGATGTTGCCTGTGATATGTGCTCATGAGGTAGCTAAGGTATATGTTTCTTAGATTACATTTAGGAGACCTTTGTGGTTTAGGTAGGTTATCTTTAAGAGACTCAGTATTTATAAGTCTATGTTTAGTTGGAGCTGTGTGTACTTTGTTTAGTGCTGGATTTCCTGGTACTGAACAACCTGCTTGTTATTTGTTGAGGGTTTGTGAGAGTGCTTTGCCTCCAATAACATTTGTTTATAGGTTCATAGGAGGTTACTAGGCTACAGGCCCTAGAGTCTTTACAAGCCTAGCTATGTTAATCCCAAGTATCCCCATTTGTACTTTTTGGGCAGGTCACACAACAAATTTATGAAGAGAGTGAGTCTGTGATCAACACCTGCTACCCCTGACCATGAGGGACATGGGTGGCACCCCAGGGGCAAATTTGCAGTCTCCCATCCAGTTATGAAATGGTTCCATCAGGTCTCAAAGCACAGAATCTCCAGTGCGTAAAGCAGACATGATAATCACTACACTATGGAATTTGCATTTTATATAACTATATCTCGCACACACTGTGTCTGCTGGTTCTCACACACTGCTTCTACTGGTTTAAGTAGCATATGGTTGTCAGTCAAAGTGAAACAATTGCTGCATTGTTTCAGGATGTCCATTTCAATCAGGCTGCATACACAGATGGTTGGAAAATACATATCCATCATTCTAGATGCTTACTAATGTGGGCTGAAGAGGTTGTTGTGCTTACATTTATGGAGATGATTTACTGAAGATGTTAGTTATCTAAAATAAACAATCTAAGTCTACACATGAAGATCAACTCACAATCTAAGAGGAACTAGAGCCTCTTCAGACAAATAGAGAATATTTAAAGTAGTATAGAAATGTTAGAGATACTTTGGTTGGGTGCATATCTTTAGTACCTAGGAAAGTACTTCTCGCTGTCTCCATCAATGCTCTAAAGACCTCCATTGGCAAAGATACCAATCTACCTGAGATAAAGTAGCAGATAACAGATGATTACCTACATCAGTCTTCTAAACTCCCCCTAGATCATTCTGGAAGAATGACATGGGTAAAATCTACAAATGACAGTGGGCACACAATAGGTGCAAATCATTTTAAGAGGTAATATGTGGGTTTCCTCTGGGTGTTCTAGTTTTCTCCAACGTTACAAAGACATATAAGAAGCAACAGTTGCTGGTATACACTCGGCACAAAACAGTTTATTACTGAGTCAATGTTTATCACAGTGAATGCTCACCACGTTCAACGTTAAGAAAAAGTAGCTCAAAGTCAAATGTAGCTCAAAGTCAAAAGTAGCAGTTGCTGATGTACATACGGCACAAACACAGCTCAATCCAACATCTCTGTTCTCCACGATAAAAAATTACCACGTACATCAATAGTAAGAGAGTAAAATCCTTTTAATCGACAGTAAGCTAGCCTTTCGGCTTCTTCAGACTGTATAACACTAAAACACGACTAAAACATTCATTTAAATATACTGACATGATTTCTTATTGGTTAAAACCCACAAAAAACTTTTAAAAACAATACGAGTCTAACCGGAAGTGACTGCCGTTAAACTCATATGTAAACATAACCACACACTGACATAAGTTCTTCAAAGCATCAAGAACAGAAAAGAATACATAAAACATTCATTTCCTAACTGCATTAACTTCCATTCCTTATATAATGAAGTAGTCTGATGCCTGCTGAAACTCATTCAACTATAAACAATTGGAGGACGATGTAAATATAATATAACATCACTACGCTCTTCATTATTGTATAAAAGAGTAGTTATATATATCGCCAATGTGTCAACGAACATAAAATTCAAATGAAACTTCATTACCTAACGTTAATTGCATTCATTAAATTCCCATGATCTGGTATTCAACTTCTAGATGTGACTTAAATGAAGGCAACCAACTTTAATACTTCAACGCATAACAATGATGTCACCGCGTCAGGTTAAAAGATAAAAATAAAAATAAACATCCCAAATGCATCTTCTTTTTTTAAAACCATTTGAAACAAAAGCTCATAACCAACGCATATAACCTGTCTCTCCTATCACATCTATAAAATCCTTTCAAGAAATAAACAAACCTCACCAAACAATACTGTGTTAAGAAAAACAAGGAAGCACAGTTGGTGAAATGTCCTTATAAAACGCTGCAGCTGTAGTGGCGTCCGTCCGCTTAGCGGACTCAGCCGTAAATATGAGAAACTTCAAACTACATTTATTACAAGTGTAATTCAATACTTATACTGGAGATCTAAGGGAAACATCCTATCGTCTCACATCCTGTGACAATCGTATTTCAGTGGAAAATTTAAAATCCTAAATGATGTCTACGCACCAATACAAATATAATACACATTATTATAGAAATATAATACACATTATTATAGAATTTGTTGTCAAAAATTTTTAGTAAATACACATAATACCCTCAGTTGTAGCCTCAAGGTAGCCGAGAGGAAAGTTCTTATGTACAAAACATAGTGACCACCAGAGTATAAGCATAAAGGTGGATTGAACATAATCAGGATCCTAAAATAGCCCTATGTTTTTCAAATAAATTGTAAACGATCATTCTGAGAATATAAATACATATAAATCCAAAATGGAAAGGTTGGAGTACTTATTGGTGTGTGGAAAATATATCTTTAACCATATCCAAATAACAAGAGCAAGCTAGAGGTATGAGTAAAGCACATATCTTGGTGAAAAGTATATATATATATGTGCAAGGGCATATGGAGGTGGGGAGAAAAAAGTGAAGGTATTGACCAATATTACATCAGCTTCTTTCATTAGAAGTCTCTAGTAAAAAAACAATATTAAAGATGAAATATAAAATATTATTAATAATAAATATTGAAAGTGGAATCATTCTTGGTGTTTCGGTGCCCGTAATTTCCTTTTCCTAAGTAGGGATTTAATTTGGACCTTGTATATATATATACTTTTCACCAAGATATGTGCTTTACTCATACCTCTAGCTTGCTCTTGTTATTTGGATATGGTTAAAGATATATTTTCCACACACCAGTAAGTACTCCAACCTTTCCATTTTGGATTTATATGTATTTATATTCTCAGAATGATCGTTTATAATTTATTTGAAAAACATAGGGCTATTTTAGGATCCTGATTATGTTCAATCCACCTTTATGCTTATACTCTGGTGGTCACTATGTTTTGTACATAAGAACTTTCCTCTCGGCTACCTTGAGGCTACAACTGAGGGTATTATGTGTATTTACTAAAAATTTTTGACAACAAATTCTATAATAATGTGTATTATATTTCTATAATAATGTGTATTATATTTGTATTGGTGCGTAGACATCATTTAGGATTTCAAATTTTCCACTGAAATATGATTGTAACAGGATGTGAGACGATAGGATGTTTCCTTTAGATCTCCAGTATAAGTATTGAATTACACTTGTAATAAATGTAGTTTGAAGTTTCTCATATTTACGGCTGAGTCCGCTAAGCGGACGGACGCCACTACAGCTGCAGCGTTTTATAAGGACATTTCACCAACTGTGCTTCCTTGTTTTTCTTAACACAGTATTGTTTGGTGAGGTTTGTTTATTTCTTGAAAGGATTTTATAGATGTGATAGGAGAGACAGGTTATATGCGTTGGTTATGAGCTTTTGTTTCAAATGGTTTTAAAAAAAGAAGATGCATTTGGGATGTTTATTTTTATCTTTTAACCTGACGCGGTGACATCATTGTTATGCGTTGAAGTATTAAAGTTGGTTGCCTTCATTTAAGTCACATCTACAAGTTGAATACCAGATCATGGGAATTTAATGAATGCAATTAACGTTAGGTAATGAAGTTTCATTTGAATTTTATGTTCGTTGACACATTGGCGATATATATAACTACTCTTTTATACAATAATGAAGAGCGCAGTGATGTTATATTATATTTACATCGTCCTCCAATTGTTTATAGTTGAATGAGTTTCAGCAGACATCAGACTACTTCATTATATAAGGAATGGAAGTTAATGCAGTTAGGAAATGAATGTTTTATGTATTCTTTTCTGTTCTTGATGCTTTGAAGAACTTATGTCAGTGTGTGGTTATGTTTACATATGAGTTTAACGGCAGTCACTTCCGGTTAGACTCGTATTGTTTTTAAAAGTTTTTTGTGGGTTTTAACCAATAAGAAATCATGTCAGTATATTTAAATGAATGTTTTAGTCGTGTTTTAGTGTTATACAGTCTGAAGAAGCCGAAAGGCGAAAGCGCTTACTGTCGATTAAAAGGATTTTACTCTCTTACTATTGATGTACGTGGTAATTTTTTATCGTGGAGAACAGAGATGTTGGATTGAGCTGTGTTTGTGCCGTATGTACATCAGCAACTGCTACTTTTGACTTTGAGCTACACTTGACTTTGAGCTACTTTTTCTTAACGTTGAACGTGGTGAGCATTCACTGTGATAAACATTGACTCAGTAATAAACTGTTTTGTGCCGAGTGTATACCAGCAACTGTTGCTTCTTAATTGTGATTTATTTGCTTCCGCTGGTATAACACCCCTACTCTTGGAACCATTTGACTACAGTTACAAAGACATATGTCTGGAGCATTTCTCCTCGGGCCTCCACTGAAAATTGGCTCTGTTCCAAGTTGGACTTTCCCAGTTAACAAATGATAAATAAATAAATAAAAAAACTAAATAAAAACGGGCTTTTGGTGTTAGGGACTTCAGGGGAGCATGCCCAACACAGTTTCAGAGAACAATATGAACTCATAATAAGGAGGTATATGACAACAACTTCAATGGCCAGCAGTTATTAGCATTTTACTTTTTGAAAGCCCCTGTCTTGATACATAAAATGCTGATAAGATTCTTAAGATTTATGACATCATATCATAGGTTTAGTATATTATCTTGACAAGATAATTTATCACATTGACGCTCTAGTTCTAGTTCTGCAAATTGTGATTAAAGTGTTCGAGAACTGTCAGACAGAACTTGATTATATCGACAGCTGAATCTGCTTGTATTACAGTAGTAGTTAACATGTACTTTTTTACACTGATTTAAAGTAGTTGGATGTCTGTGAAAGGTAACTTCTGAATGCCAGAATTCTGATGCATGGGGCACTGTGGTTGTCACGGACTTATTTGCTCCTATCAGATTATTCCCTCTTCCAAAACTTTACTATCTATCTATCTATCTATCTATCTATCTATCTATCTATCTATCTATCTGTCTGTCTGTCTGTCTGTCTGTCTATCTATCTATCTATCTATCTATCTATCTATCTATCTATCTATCTATATCTATACATATATTCACT
The DNA here is from genome assembly GCF_019279795.1 of Protopterus annectens. Taxonomy (NCBI): domain Eukaryota; kingdom Metazoa; phylum Chordata; order Ceratodontiformes; family Protopteridae; genus Protopterus; species Protopterus annectens. The sequence continues at coordinate 1,303,146,106 of NC_056726.1, forward strand.
CTATTGAAATGTTAGCACTTGAAATACCGAGTGCCAAAAAGTCAAACAAAAAAAAAAAATAAAAGACTGAAAACCTGGAGAAGAGTGAATTTTGAAAATTACTCTTCTCCTTAAAACTTCTTTTTTGTGGGGATGGCAAGCCCCCCCCTGCACACCCCCAAGTGGGGTGTAAGATCCACACCCCATCAGCTTATAGACTGAGATTGTCAATGTGAGAAAAGGGAATATTCTGAGAAATAGCATCTCATGCTTAGTATATGTAAGTCACATATTTCAGCCATTTTGGGACTTTCTCTAGTAAGTTCTGACATTTCATATTGTTACCATACACACAATACCGCTCAACTGTACAGATTTTTGCAGAATTTCCAGATTTTTATCTCATATGTTTGATCTGTTCCTCATAACATTTGTGAGTTTCTGGCAAATTACTGTGATGATTTGTGGACTGAGGCCATTAAATAATGATATACATTTGTGTTTCAGACTTCATACCCTTCAGAAAAATGCATGCTGACACAAATCCTGTTATTCTAGCAACTTTCTAAATTTATAAGAGCAATATTTAAAATCTGCCCCTATTTTTGGGCCTACACTCCCAATGCCATCAGACTTTGTCCACATTTTCTGAGGTAAGAGGTTGAGAGGTATGACAGATGCAGATATCTATATCTATATGTATATATATATATATATATATATATATATATATATGTGTGTGTGTGTGTGTGTGTGTGTGTGTGTGTGTGTGTGTATGTGTGTGTGTGTGTGTGTGTATATTTATTTATTTATTTTTATTTATTTAAATTTGTTGACCGGGAGTGTCCGACTGGACGTAGGTCCATTTTCAGCGGAGGTCCGGGGAGAAAAGCTCCACAGTTAAAATAAACAGACAGTATATACATTGGATTACATAGTGAATAAAAATTTACATAGCAATTACTTACAACATATTTCCAGATGAAGAACATAGTACATCAGTAGACAACTAGAATCTTTATCTGTGAAGTGCATACCAGACATTAACAAATGTTGCAAGAAGAAGCAGTTTGTGCTGTATAATAAGTACTGGCTTATGAGCATCTGAGCTTGCTATAATCAAGGTAGTTAGTGGAGTGGAAAGAAAGGTAGTGGTTGGATGGGGTGGATGATATTAGAGTGGGAGTTGCAAGGGCATAGCCAGCATGTTTTTAGTTGCGCTTTTAGTAAAGTTTTGAAGTGGGTGCATGATGGTATGGAGGTAATTGTGGGTGGGAGTGAGTTCCATAATTTGGCTATGGCACAAGAGAATAGTGCTTCACCAGCAGAGTTATTGGCCTTAGTGATCTGCAAGTGATTTTTGCTGCTGGATCTTAGTGGTCTGGTGGTTCGATAGGGTTGGAGTAGATTCTGGAGGGATGTGACATTTAGTGGATGGTTTACTAGTTTGTGGGCGAGTGAGAGTTGATACCACTGAAGGAGGTGAGGGAGTTCAAGCCAGCCCAGTTCAGCAAGTGAGAGACAGTGGTGACTACGGTAGGATGCCCCTGTGGCGAATTTGGTGATTTTGTTGTAGCAGGTCTCTAGCTTGTTTAGATCACATTGCCTTAGGTTGGTATATATTGGAGAGACATAAATTAGGGTGGAGATAAGGTGGGAATTTGCTATTGAAATCTTTGCTGCTTTGGTGAGAAATTGATTATTTCTGTATAACGCTCCTAGTTTTTTGTGGACTTTTTTTATAGTCATAGATATGTGAATGTCAAATTTTAGTTTATTGTCCATTTCCACTCCTAGCAATTTGGTGTGTTCGGTTGGGTATATAGTGGTGTTGTCTTTTGCCGTGATGTTAAAGTGAGAGTTGTTTTGAGTATGTTTGGTGGATTGGAAGATGAGTAGTTTAGTTTTGTTTGGGTTGAGTATTAATCGGGCATCGGATAACCATGTTTCAACAGAGGAAAAGGCTTCCTGTGTGACTTTTTGCAGTTTTGGTAGGGACTGGGCTGAGCAGATGATGGTCGAGTCATCTGTGTATTGTATGAGTGTGCCATGTTTGGTGGCAGAGGCTAGATTATTGGTGTAAACAGAGAAGAGTAGGGGTCCAAGGATGGATCCTTGGGGAACCCCTATGGAGACAGGTAGTTGGGGAGATATGTCATTCTGCCATACAACGGATTGTTGGCGGTCAGACAGGTAACTCTGAAACCAGTTGGTGACCGATTGTGAGAAGGATAGGTTATTGAGGACAGAGATAAGTTGTTTGTGTGGGACCATGTCAAATGCTTTAGATAGGTCTAGGAAAGTAGCAGAGGAGAAGTAGCCATTGTTTTTATGCTGAAGGACAGTGTTAGTAAAGGAGAGTAAGGCAGTGGTGGTGCTATGGTTTGGTCGGAAACCATGCTGAGTACTGGAAAGAAGGTTGTTAGTAAGGAGGTAGTCTGAGACCTGAGAGTGCATGCATCTCTCTAGTATTTTGGAGAGTGGAGAGAGAATAGCTATGGGGCGGTAATTGGTTAGTTCTGTGGAGGGTCCGCCTTTGTGGAGGGGAATTATATGTGATACTTTCCACAGTGTGGGAACGTAACTTTCTGACAGAGATCGGTTAATCAAGATGGATACTGTGTAGGCCAGAGCATCAGCTGCGATTTGTAGGTGTTCACTTGGGAGGCTGTCTGCTGTTAATTTGGTGGGTTTAAGTTTAGTTAAGAGTTTTTTTATGTTGGAGGTAGGTACAGGAGAAAAAGAGAAGGCAGTGGGGAGATTACTAGTTGAAGGTGTGGGTTGCAGGGGAGGGGGGTTGTGTTGTTTAGCTAGTGATAGTATGGTTTGGGTGAAGTGTGTGTTGAATGAGGAAGCAATATTTTCTGAGTGAGGGATGTTAGGAGGGGGGGGGGTACTGACTTTACCTGGGTGGAGGATGGAGTTTATGGAGGGCCAGAACTGTTTGGGGCTGTGTTGTGAGGAGTCTAGGGCAGACTGGTAGTATTGTGATTTGTCCTGTTTTATCAGCTTTTTGACTCTATTGCGTAGTTCTAGGAATTTCTGTCTAGCTGAGGGGGTTTGGTTTTGCGCCAGTGCTCCCAGGCTTTATCCCTGTTTTTCATTTCTGACTTAGTGGTTTTCTGTAACCATGGGGAAGGTTGTGCTTTGGTTCTGCAGAATCTTATGGGGGCATGGTAATTAAGGATGTTCAGGAAGGTAGTATTAAAAAATTCAACTTCATCATCTAGACTGAGGTACTCCAGTTACATTCTTTGAGGGATGAGATGAATGCGAGTGGGTTAAAGTTTAGTTTTTTACGTATTTGACGGTAGATGACAGGTTTAGCTTGGTATAGGTATTTTTTGAGTAGGAATGTTGGGGAGTGATCACTGAGGCTATCTGATAAGCAGCCTGTTAAATATGACTGGGGGCTCTTACTGACTAGTATCCAGTCCAGGGTAGTATGCTTGGTGGAGTTTTTATTTATCCTGGTTGGTGACTGGACTAGTTGAGTGAAACCATGAAGGTGTACATGATGGGTTGGATTGTTGCCAGAACAGGATTGCCAGTCAATATTGAAATCACCTAAGATGATAGTTTCTTGGGGGAGATGGTGGGTAGACCAGCTGAGGAGGTATTCTAGGGGAGGGATGTTTTGGCCAGGTGGGAAGTAGCATCCAATTATGTTGATGGTTTTGTTTTGGTTAATTTTGAGGTTGGTATATATTATTTCTTCATTACCTATTTGTGGAGCTGATGATTTTAAGATCTGGATGTTTAGATGCTGTTTAAATATTATAGCTACACCACCTCCTTTTTTGTTTAGCCGGTCTACTCTTAGTATGCCGTAACCTGTAGGGAGTATTTGCTCACTGGTAATGTGAGGTTTTAGCCAGGTTTCTGTCAAGATGACTATATCTGGGGAGTACAAGTCTATGGTGGCATGGAGTTCATGGACTTTGTTGGATATACTTCTAATATTTAGGCATAGTAGAAGGAAGTCACTTGGCTTTCTATTGGCTGTAATATGGGAGAAGTTGTGGTTTGTAGTCTGATTATGAAGATTGGGGTTGGAGATGGTAGGGCCAGGGTTGGGGTGGATGTTTCCACTTAGGGCTAGTTTTGATAAGCATGAGATTATTAGTTTTCTCAGTTTTTGAATGTGTTTGATTATAAGGGAAACTTTATGATTGTGCTCTGTGGGTAATAGGTATGGTGGGAGGGTTACTATGTTAAGTTGTAGGGATGCTTTATGATTGAGTAATATAGTTGGTAGAATATGTGGGGGGTGCATAGGGATGGTTCTTGAGCTGGTGGAAGGGGAGCTGAGTGTGGGTGAGACATGAGTGGTGGTGTGAGTAGAAGTACAGTGGTAGTGGTTGAGTGGGGGAATGATGGAGCTTTGG
>NC_056726.1:1303152972-1303187972 GCF_019279795.1 Protopterus annectens
GGCGTTTCAGGTAGACCCATATATATATATAGATATAAATATATATATATATATATATATATATATATATATATATATATATATATATGTATTTTAAAACTGTTAATAATAAGAACAGATTAGAAGCACACAGAAGTGGATAAACAAACAATAGTGGTTAAAATGGGTCAATAAATAAGAAAGTAGACAGCTGCAATGCTAAACCAGTGTTAAGGTTTGAAAACAGCATCAATTAAAATTCAGAGGCCCTAGTGACAAAATTGTATAATAATCTTTGTAAGAAGTTCTTAATATAAAATTCATTGCTATATAGTTTTTTGTAAAAGACTGTAAGCAGTCAATATAAAAAAGTATTCGTAAGGAACACATTTAATTGTTTTAACTATTATAAATAACCAAGGAAAGTGCACAAAGCAAAGTTGAACTGATTACTTACAAACATTGCAGGATCAAATTCATATAATAACATAATAACTATTTATTTACTGATGTGGATTGGAACAGTACAAACAGAAACCAGAGACTAGTTTACAAAAAGCAAGAAGCTCACAGAGGAATTCAATATCCAGTGTTATTGATCAGAAAGTGGAGTTAATTAGCCCCCAGGGGCAATGCATTGGTGATATGTGAGTAGATAAAAATATTGAAATAATCCAAATAACAATGAGTACCACAGGAAAATCTACACTCCTGAGCAGAAAGCACAGAAATAAAATCATAAAAAATAAAGGAAACTGCTCAGGTGCAAAACCATGCAGAAAACAGCAAGCAGCATACAATGAGTCTCTTCAGACCAAAGTAATATAAATCACACCAAACAGCATACGACAAGTCTCTTTAGACCAGGAATATAAGAATAATCCAATCCAATGAAGCAAAATGCTTTTAACTTCTTTAAAACCAAATCTTTTATTAGCAGATATCTGGTAAGCGCTTTTGCCAAAGTGGCTTCTTCAAACCAAATTGTTCGAATTTTCAGCAACAGTGTATTTTGTACTGCAGCACAGGCAACACAATTGTTCAGAGGAAGACCATAAATGCCTGACAAGTAGTTGTAAGGGGGGATTATCTGCTTTACATAGCTTTGCACTCTGCATGGGTTGGAAAATAAATCCTTGGCTGTGCATTTGTATGTCTAGAAAAAGTGAAATGAAGCATTTGGTTTAGAAAAAATAATAAAATGGCAATAATATAAAATGTTGTCAAGTGGTTTCAGCTAGTGTTTAAAGAAATTCTGTCCATTCCTTTCCCTACAGGTACCCTACCTGAAGGGAGTTTTACTACATGTTTACTTTAACTGGTGCACCTAGGATACCAAATGAGACATACAGTTGATTAGTCAGAAATGATGCATAAGGCACTCCAACAAAAGCTAAGGTTAGCATTCCCTGAGAGCTCATCTGTTACTTGCTTCAGCTGATACCTTGTTGTTCAGTATCATTTATGAACACGTTACAGGCACATGCAGGTAGCAGCATCATTAAAGAGCCATAAACATCGCCGGCCTCCTTCCTTTTGTTTATTATTTTTTATTTAAAATAATGTCTGCCTGCTCTTCTCTTGTTCCTTCCTGCAAATGTCATTTAGTATTTAAAGATCTATTTCACCAGATTTCTTTTTATAATATTGCAGCTAGAAATGGGCTGTTTCTTTTTTCGCTTGTGATCTCTGGATTAGGATTAAAATCATCAAAGAAATACAAAGACATAAGCAGATCAAGCCATGCAGTCAGCTTTCAGGCATCTCCCTGTGCTTCAGACTGAGCTGCAGGGATCAGATCTGTGGATATCTTTATCTGCTTTAAACATCTGAGGGATGAGCTGTTTGCTAGAACTCAGACAAATCCTATGCTCTAAGTGAAACAATGGTACCAAGTAACTTAGGCTTCTGCACTGTTCTGAGCATCAGGAAGCTTTAGTTATAGCCAGAAGGACTTATTTTACCCTTCACTTAACATCTTCTGCTTGATTGCATACAGTAGTCCCACCCCTGCAATATTCCAGAGGCATTATAAAATTCCTTTGTGCTGTATATTTCATGATTTTTTTTTGTTTCTAAGAATGACTTCTTTTTTCATCAAAAGACATGCATTTCATTTGTTTTGTTTTTGTTTTTGATGCTTCCCATTTACTGAAACTTTCACACAGCTTGAAGGCAAACTTTGAGTTACTCTGAGCATGGATAATATGGAAAAATTCCTGTCTGGCTAGTATTACGTGTTACGACCTTCAAGAATAGGGCTGGCTTTATCAATAAATTGATCTCCCATTGCATTGTAACTCAGGAAGTGTTTTTTGGAATCAGGCAGTTTGACTCCTGCCCCCACACAACTGTTCCACCAACCTCAATTTGCCTTTCAGTTCATTGACAGAAAGATTTCAGTAAATGCTGGATACTGTGTTCTGCATGAATCCTTACTTTGCTACAGAGTTAAGAACATAATTTGTGAGAATTGTGGAGCTGATGCTGATCCTGTTATCTTGCTATATTACTCATCTTCCTTTTTTGTTTTGTCTCACATACTCTGTGACAATGCTATGTATAACATGCAATAAGTCAGTCACTCAATAAAAGGAACGGACTGTGTACCATAATATAATATGATATAATATAATATAATATAATATAATATAATATAATATAATATAATATAATATAATATAATATAATATAATATAATATAATATAATACAATATAATATGTACCATAATGTAATATAATATAATATAATATAATATAATATAATATAATATAATATAATATAATATATGTACCTTAATGTTATATAATATAATATAATACAATATATGTACCTTAATGTAATATAATATAATATAATTTCATATAATATAATATAATAACATGACATAACATAAATGCACACATGTATAATTGATACATGTGATACTTCTAAAAGGTTAACAAAGCTGTAAAACTGCCTTTAGAAAGACAATACTCCTTCTAGAAAACTGTAGAAATATGTAGCTGCTACAAATGGATCTGTCATTTGCTCACGCGTGAAGACTTGTTGTCAGTGCAGCATTGCAGTTTCTACAAACATTGTGTTCAAATGTTTTAAAACTAGAAATTATTTCCTGCATACAGCCTATGATGAAATTTTATATACAGTGTTTTAACAGAATTCATAACAACACTTAAGCGAAAACATGCATGTGATGCATCATCCTATTGTAGCAATAAGAGCTTACTCACCTCACTGCAAACTAAATGACAAAACTGACTGAATTCCAGATTGATTTCAATGAGAGATTGCAAGAGTGTCATTAGTCTGCAGAAAAAAAAAATATGACCTCTATAACACTGAATGCTTTTTACCATAGAAATTATTGCTGATATGATTTCTAAGTGTACGCCAATAATGACACACTTTTTTGGGAGATTTATCTCTCTTCTTTAAGTTAGTGCAACCATAGAGTCGGTATATATAAGTTCAGGGGGTGTGAGGGGATTGCCCCACAATCAGGAGGTGCAGGGGGGCTTGCCCCTGCCAAAAACAAGGATAAAATAGCTTGACTGGTGACCATCTCACTGAAGTCCCTGATTTTATAACTGATAAACTGAATCCCAAGAAAAGCAGGATAGATACATTTACAGGGTCTCTAAATGAAATCCACTGAAAAGCAGGATAGATACATTTACAAGGTCAGTAGATGAAATTCCCTGAAAAGCAGAATAGATACATTTACAGGGTCACTAGATGAAATCGCCTGAAAAGCAGGATAGATACATTTACATGGTCACTAGATGAAATTGCCTGAAAAGCAGGATAGATACATTTACAGGGTCACTAGATGAAATCCCCTGAAAAGCAGGATAGATACATTTACAGGGTCACTAGATGAAATCGCCTGAAAAGCAGGATAGCTACATTTACATGGTCACTAGATGAAATTGCCTGAAAAGCAGGATAGCTACATTTACAGGGTCACTAGATGAAATTGCCTGAAAAGCAGGATAGATACATTTACATGGTCACTAGATGAAATTGCCTGAAAAGCAGGATAGATACATTCTCTTGCTTCTTTGTTCCATTGCTGAGCTCTTAAATCTTTAAAATAAAAATCTGTTGAAAAATGTTACAAAAAAAATGCATTCACCGAATTCTGGGTCATATAGATTTAGTGGAGCGCTACAGAATTCTGAAAGCCCAAAATCCTGAAGACCAATATCCTGAGACCAAAATCTTGAACGTTTGAAATACTGAAAACTCAAAATACTGAAAACACACAGGAGACCAAATATTCCAGCACAAGTGCATACAGAAACATATTACCCTTCAACTATACACCCCCATGTGGGGGGCTGCGGCACCCCCACCACCTGCTACTTAAATATATCCACTCTGAGATTGCACTTCACCCCCCTGGTTATTCTTGGAGAAGAGTAATATGGTTTGTGTTATATTTGTTTCTGTATGTACTTGTGCTGGAATATTTGGTATCCTGTGTGTTTTCAGTATTTTGAGTTTTCAGTATTTTGAACTTTTGAGATTTTGGTCTCAGGATTTTAGGCTTTCAAGATTCTGTAGCGCTCCCAGATTCACAACTACTGCTATGGGTCTCCAAGATTATTGTATGCAGATTAATTGCGCATAGTTAATTTCTGTTAGAGAATAGGCTGGGAAAATCAACAAACCCTAGTATATACTCATTGACCCAAAGGGGTAAATTAATGCACAGAGATAACCTGGTGAAAAAGAAGTACACAGAAACCATGGCTTTTTGGAGCCATTGTTACTGGGTGTAAAAGCACTGGCAACTATGTCTATTTTATTGTATCTGCAAGTGTCTCTAAACCTCTAAACCCACTAACAGTGGCTCCTAACTTAAACCCTTAACAAAAATGACATATCCAATACCAACTTAACAAACATTGAGTAGAGGAACTATTTTGCATCAAAAATATGAAATGATATGTTTAATGTATGTATGTATATATATATATATATGTTGTTGCCTCACAGCAAGAGGTTCTCCTGTTCAATTCACGGCTGGAGTGCCTTCTGTGTGGAGTCTGCATGTCCTCCCTGCGGTCAAGTGGCCTCCAAAAGACATGTGTGAATGGGCGTGCCTTCACTGAAGGTTGGGCGTCGGGCTGGCAACATGACACCATAAGAAAAATCTACTGCTAATCATTAGCAGACCAAAGTTCTACTGTGGTGACCCCTAACCGGGAAAAGCCAAAAAGACAAACAACATATATATGGTTCCCCTTCATATGATCGAATGTCTCTAAACTTGAAAGTCATAAACACGAAACCAGAATCTCGAATTTAGAGAAACTCGAACATATGAAATGGACAAAAAAAAAATAACAGCATTCAAATTTTTTCGCAGGGGGGGGCTTCACTCCCCCTGCACCCCCCACACACCCCCTACTTAAATATACCTACTCCGAGATCGCACTATAGTGAAGGAAAGGGAAATCTCCCATTCCTCGCTATACGCGTAAGTGCAAAACGGAAGATTTTGCATTCCTCCGCTATAGTGCGGTCACGGAACATTCACATTTAAACTGCTAGGGTACAGGGGGACTTGGCCCCCTGCAATAAGGTAAGTTAACTTTTTATTTTTTTAAACCTAAGGCTCCCATTCACAATTTTGAGTTAATGGAAGTTCGGGATTCTGGTCTCGAGATTATGAATTTCGAGCTTCTATCCATTCAATCTTGTGAAGGGGAACTATATATATATATATATATATATATATATATATATATATATATATATATATATATATATATAAAACAGATACAAACAATATAACAAGATAGCCCACTTTCTAAGTGAAACAATGCTCTTCAGGGTGGGTGTTATAGGGAAATAATGGATATCCCGGATGGTGAGGCCCTCTGCCTGAGTTGACAGGCCTCATAACAACTCTGGGTAGTCTGTTATTTCCTTGCAACACTCACCCTGTTGGGTATTATTATTCACTTAGTTACCTCACAAAAATGGAATTGTTATCATTTTAAAACGTCATGGTAAAAAGGCATGTTCGAGTTTAGTAGTGCATGAATATAAGAAACTTTTCAGAAAGAAGATAGATGATATACAGTTTAAGAAGTATGGTTTCAAATTAGTCAGTTTTCTATATTCATGTTACAGTAACAATTTTGGGACTTTTTATCACATCTTGAATGCTACTTCAGCCTAATGTTTTCAGTATTGTAGTCCCAAACTTAGTGAGGCAGTATCTTTGCCGCATTATACAAACGTGATTCAAATTTTAATCAATTGTTTTTCATTCTGAAAACTCATCTTGCAATTGCTACCTACGCTATTATTATGGACTATCTCTGAGGCATAGGGGCTTTGACCTTGTCTATGCCCTAGATATCACAGGTTTGGGAATGGAAAGAAAAGGACAGGGAGTGACAAGGCTGAGCATTGGTGATAGCTCTCTATCCCTAGGAGAGCATGTTGAAGGATTTATGCCACAAGATCTCCACAGTGGGAAGGTATGCATTATAGCACCTGTACTCAGGGCTCTGGGACCTGTCAAGGAGTGTGTATGTGTGTGTGTGTGTGTGTGTGTGTGTGTGTGTGTGTGTGTGTGTGTGTGTGTGTGTGTGTGTGTGTGTGTGTGCAGAACTATGCACTTGTACTGGGTCCAGTGTAACTGGTATTGTACTTCTTATTCTTGTCAACAAAGGGAGGAGCTTCTAGCATGCAAAAAAACTCTTCTCATTTTATGCTGGATGACAGCATAGACCCCTTGCTCATGCGTCACTTACCTGGCGAGCTAGGAAGTGAGGGGACTGGAAAGAACAGACAAGCTGCTTGGGAATAGGGGCTTGATGTCTGCAAAAGAATGAATGCCTGAATGGACTATTTGCTCATTTTAGCTTCTACAATATCTGCCTCACTTGAAACATTGTGTCAGTTGTACTGTAGTCTGGTCAGAATTTGAAATTATCCTCTCCCATCTTACTTTCTACTGCTGTGTGTTTTCATTTATCACTTTTTCCTACATTTTTAAATAGCGTGACAGGACTTTAATACCTCTGGACTGCCCACAGTTTTGAATCTCCTCTTTGTTCTTGTATAGCTGGAATAGAATGTTTACATCCCTGTATGTAAGGTGAGAAACTCCTGTTACCTGTCTAGTAACTATTTTTTGTACTAGTTCCAGTTTATGTAACTGGGATGAATTAAATAAGTAAATAGAGCCACAATATTCTATAACAGGTCTAATGGCAGATTTATACAAAGGGATCAAGATTTTTACATCTCTACTAGATACATCATGATAAGATGCCTCTGATTAAACCATAGCACCTTAAAACCCTTTTTTAAATGTTCCTTAAATTTTAAGCCTGAGTCCATCATAACCCCCAAAATCCCTCAGACAGGTGTCTGTGGTCTGAATGTGATTATCTACAGCATATCATTATCAAAGAGGATTACTACTCTTTTTAACATTACACCTCAGACCTCTAGATTCTGACCATTGTAAATATGTGTCTAAGTATCACTGAAGCACACACACAGACACACACACACACACACACACACACACACACACACACACACACACACACACACACACACACACACACACTCACACACACACACACACACACACACACACACACACACACACACACACACACACACACACACACACACACACACACACACACACACACACACACACACACACACACACACACACACACACACACACACTCTCTGATCATTGATATTCATTACTATGCTCCCAGTTTTGTTATCCTTGGTAAATTTACCAAGTCAGGTCTTCTCTTGATGTGGAAGCTCAGACATAAATAGACCAAATAGTAATGGGCCAAAACAGATCCCTGGCAGGACTTGCATCAATGTTTTTATGCTTACAAAAAAGTTTATTGTTTATTTATTTATTTATTTATTGACATTTGTTGACCAGGAAAGTCTACTTGGCTTGGGACCCATTTTCAGTGGAGGTCCGGGGAGAAAAGCTCCAAATTACATGAAAATCATTACATGCATTTGTAAGGAAACAATTACTTATAAAGCAAGTGAAATAATATAGAAAACTATCTAAACAGCAGATATGTTGTAGAAAGGTACAATGCAGTAACAATGGAATATTAGCATTTAGGAAAATTAGACACTTAGAAATATTTAACAATACAGCTAAACAGAGATATTTAACAATACATCTCAATTTTTTTGGGGGGTAGTAAAAGGGAAAGGTAAGTGTAGTGGGAAGGTAGAATTAGAGAGTTAAACTTAAAAGTAGGATATATATAGTTAGAATATTATAGCTAGGTGGTGGGAATATGTAGATTATAGGTGGTATGTATTTAATGGTAGTATTAAAAGTAGAAAGTGACAGAAGAGAAAATGTGTTAAGATAGTTGTATAGATGTGTGGTGTAGGATAATAAAGATTAGTTCTTACTCCTTACAGTACGTTTCCTTTCTGTCCACCAATTAGCCATCCATCTTATAATGTAAGGATCTGTTTCCAGTTACTTCATTGTTCATAATATCACATCATTAGGCACTGTGTTGCAAGCTTTTGCAAACTCCAGATATATACCTCATCTACATTAAGGCCTTGCTCTATATTATATGATATATTTTGATAAAAACTAAGTGAGTTTGTTAAACAAAAGTGCCCTGTGAGAAAACCATGTTAGAAGATATCGAGCCCTTGCTCAAACACATGTTGGAATAAATAACAAATAGACACTCAAAGTATTTTCCCCAGAATGCAAGTTAAACTGAAGGATCTATAATTCTCAGTAGTAGTGCAGGACTGACACTTAGGTATAGGGACCACAACTGTTTCTTTCAAAATATTTTGGACATAACCATCCTCCAGATTTCTTTGATAGAAATCAATTAAGCCAAGAGTCAGACTAACAACTATGCCCTTTGGAAAAAAAAAAACAACAACATCAGAGCATGCAGCAAAATTCTGCTTAATGAAATTCAGTAATTTTGATAATTACTTAATTATTTCATTGGTATAACACTCTTGTAACTGTATCACACAAGGGCGCTGTAAAGTCTTTACCTGACTGATGTCAACCCCAAAAAAAAAACTAATGAAAGTAGAAGGAGAATATGACTCATGGTACTGTAGATAATAGAAATTATTTCTCTATAAGATGTGCTAATGCATGTAGCAACCTTTCAGCTACATGGGTAAATTTGTCAAAAAAGGAAGGAATTAATTCATAAATAGGACAAACAAAGGTCTGAACAGAAGGATAAGCAAGTGTGATGTACATTACACACCTTTCAAGATTTTAGTAAAGGGCAGGGAAACTGGGCTCAGATTCTTAGCAGCACCTTACAAATTCACACTTTGAGTCTGCTTTGAAATTGATTTGTCCAGAAAAGCTATCAAAGAGATCTAGTCCATGGTTAATGTGTAAAAGACCTCCTACTAAACACTAATCACAGTGCTTAGTAAATATATGCTAACATGTTGTAATGCAGCCTTTTTAAAGTTGATGGATGATGAAAGGGCTTTTAAAAGGAAACAGATTTCTGAGATGCATTATTTATTTTAGTTATCATTTGTTGGAAAGAAAGGCCCTCTAAGAGAAAGCCCATTCCAGAGGAAGATTAGAAAGAAATCTGCACACATTGAGTAATGTGCAGCATGTTCAGTGATTATTATTTATTCTGTGCATACAGTGTTACTTATAATACAGTTAAGATGTAATATGAGTAGTGTTTCTACAGTGTAATGCCTGGTTTGTCAATGCAACATTCTTTGGGATCGTCACAGTGATGGAAGCATTCACTGTGCAGTCTTGCATCACGGTCACAGTTCATTGATACTACTACACATGTAGTTTATAATTTAAACAGGATGCAGTGGTCAGTATGAGGATTTATAGTACTTCATTCTGGGGAAGAGTATATAGCACATGCAGGCTTGGTGGAAGGCATAATAGTGTCAAGTTGAGTTCTATATATGTTCAGGATACAGGTTGCCATGCTTCTCAAATTTGTAGTAACCTCAGTCTTTATAATAATCATTATGAGGAGTGAAAAGAACACAGCCCCTCATGTTAAATGTGTAAATGTGTAAGTGCATGTGTGCGCGCGCGCGCACGTGTGTGTGTGTGTTTGTGTGTGTGTGTGTGTGTGTGTGTGTGTGTGTGTGTGTGTGTGTGTGTGTGTGTGTGTGTGTGTGTGTGTGTGTGTGTGTGTGTGTGTGTGTGTGTGTGTGTGTGTGTGTGTGTGTGTATGTGTGTGTGTGTGAAAGAGGGTGGACATGCATTGCTTTAAACTATAGCATCCAATTTATCTAACTAGCAAAGATGGTGGAGCCTGGTGGTCATTGCTATCAGGATGTTTGTTATTAAGGCACCTGTATTAATATTTTGCCTGCCTAGGACTTTGGATGTTTACATGGTTTACCTTAACTTTTTTTGTTTTCCTTGTTCACTGGGATACTGTGCATGGTGACTGCGTATATGCAGACATACACTGTTTGACTGGTGTTATACTACTTTATAGATCACTAAAAGAGTTTACACTGCTGAATATCACATTGTTATTTACTTGATTATTTACTTTTACAAGAAGATAGCACCTCAGATTCAGACATGATAAGAAGGCCTCAACTCAGAAAAGCTTCTGCATCACAGTAAGCCTGATATATTCAGAGACCACACTCAAGCTACCGTTGTTCCCTGGAAGTTGTTCTAGCATGGAAATTGGTCTTGCTGGTGAAAATGCATGCAAATATAGTGATCTAGGGAGCAGCTAATGTAAATTAGCTATATTCCCTCCCCCTCACAAATGGTGGGATTAGAGTTGTTGAGTCTTTCGGCTTTTCCCGGTTAGGGGTTGCCACAGCAGAACTCCGGTCCGCTAATGATTGGCAGTAGATTTTTACATGCCGAGTTGCCAGCCCTGACGCACAACCTTCAACAAAGGCACGCCCATTCACACATGTCTCCACACAGAAGACGCTCTAGCTGAGAATCGAACAGGACAATGTCTTACTGTGATGCGACAACACTACCGCAGCACCACCACTGCAGGTAAATGGTGGAATTAGAGTGATGCAGAGAATTGCCTTATCAAATTAAGTTGTTTGCAAAGAGGAAAGGGAACATTTTCAAAATGATAGCATTCATCCACTCAACCTCCTTGCACAAAAATGTGGACAAAGACAAAAATATTGGGGAAACAAAGGCCCAAAAACAGAGACAGAATTTAAATATTGCTCTTATAAACTTAAAACGTTGCTAGAATGATAGGTTTTGTGTTAGCATGCATTTTCCGAATGATATAATGTTTGAAACTCAAATGTCTGTCATTATTTATTGACTACAATCCTAGATGACTTGCCAGATAGAAACACAAAATTTATGAGGAACAGACCAAAAATATGAGGTAAAATTGTCAACATTCTGTGAAAATCTGAGCAATTAAGAGATATGCCCTACAGTAACAGTCGTGGCTCATACTGCAACTACAGATTTTGTGTGTGTGTGCGTGTGCGTGTGTGTGTGTGTGTGTGTGTGTGTGTGTGTGTGTGTGTGTGTGTGTGTGTGTGTGTGTGTGTGTGTGCGCGCATGTTGGGTGATTCCTATTCTACTGCAATGAATAGTCTGGTAGGGAGAACACTAGCATGTCTTATTACATTTCTGAAAAGCGGATATTATCACATTTTGTTGCAGAAAAAAAGATTATGTAGCTACAGAATAATTTTACAGACTATCAGTTTTGGTAAAAAAAAGAATACAGGCTAAAACTTTTACATGGAAAAAGGCCCCTTACAAATGTATTTATTTACCTGTTTTGAATTTATTAACCTGGACAGAGTTCTGATCCCATTTCAGTCTTAGCCTGGGTAAGACACAATGGTTTGACAATAGTTACATGACATTAAATGGAGAATGAATGACAAAATGCAGTATATACATGGGTTATTACTAGGACAACAGCCCTTGCCAGCTTAGCCAATTATCCCGTGTGAGACTCAAACCCTGAACCTTTTGTTTGCAAGGCAAACACCTTAACCATTAGGCCACCCTGCATACATTACATGCAGCATAAATATCATAGTTGGTGTGAGGGAATAAAGGCGATAGATAAATGACATTATATACATAGACTGAGTGAAAAAACACACAATATATACATACATTATCACATATAGAGGGGAAATCAGAGCTGGCATGTGAAAAGAATCACAATCAAAAATAGCGTCAAAGCAAGGTATGCGGATGGAAGAAGGGAATGAAGAGGCTAAGTTATATGATTAGAGAAATAGCACGTGTGTGTGTGTGTGTGTGTGTGTGTGTGTGTGTGTGTGTGTGTGTGTGTGTGTGTGTGTGAGAAGAGGGTGGACATGCATTGCTTTAAACTATAGCATCCAATTTATCTAACTAGCAAAGATGGTGGAGCCTGTAATGGTCATACTATCAGGATGTTTTGTTATTAAGGCACCTGTATTAATATTTTGCCTGCCTAGGACTTTGGAAGTTTACATGGTTTACCTTAACTTTTTTTGTTTTCCTTGTTCACTGGGATACTGTGCATGGTGACTGCAGATATGCAGACATACACTAATTGGTTTGACTGGTGTTATACTACTTTATAGATCACTAAAAGTGTTTACACTGCTGAATATCACATTGTTATTTACTTGATTATTTACTTTTACAAGAAGATAGCACCTCAGATTCAGACATGATAAGAAGGCCTCAACTCAGAAAAGCTTCTGCATCAAGCAGTAAGCCTGATATATTCAGGAGACCACACTCAAGCTACCGCTTGTTCCCTGGAAGTTGTTCTAGCATGGAAATTGGTCTTGCTGGTGAAAAATGCATGCAAAATATAGTGATCTAGGAGCAGCTAATGTAAATTAGCTATATTCCCTCCCCCCTCAGAAATGGTGGGATTAGAGTTGCTGAGTCTTTCGGCTTTTCCCGGTTAGGGGTTGCCACAGCAGAACTCCAGTCCACTAATGATTGGCAGTAGATTTTTACATGCCGAGTTGCCAGCCCTGACACACAACCTTCAACAAAGGCACGCCCATTCACACATGTTTCCACACAGAAGACACTCTAGCTGAGAATCGAACAGGACAACGTCTTACTGTGATGCGACAACACTACCGCAGCACCACCACTGCAGGTAAATGGTGGAATTAGAGTGATGCAGAGAATTGCCTTATTAAATTAAATTGTTTGCAAAGAGGAAAGTGAACATTTTCAAAATTTTAGCATTCATCCACTCAACCTCCTTGCACAAAAATGTGGACAAAGACAAAAATATTGGGGAAACAAAGGCCCAAAAACAGAGACAGAATTTAAATATTGCTCTTATAAACTTAAAACGTTGCTAGAATGATAGGTTTTGTGTTAGCATGCATTTTACGAATGATATAATGTTTGAAACTCAAATGTCTGTCATTATTTATTGACTACAATCCTAGATGATTTGCCAGAGAGAAACACAAAATTTATGAGGAACAGACCAAAAATATGAGGTAAAATTGTCAACATTCTGTGAAAATCTGAGCAATTGAGAGATATGCCCTACAGTAACAGTCGTGGCTCATACTGCAACTACAGATTTTGTGTGTGTGTGTGTGTGTGTGTGTGCGTGCGTGCGTGTGTGTGTGTGTGTGTGTGTGTGTGTGTGTGTGAGCATGTTGGGTGATTCCTATTCTACTGCAATGAACAGTCTGGTAAGGAGAACACTAGCATGTCTTATTACATTTCTGAAAAGCGGATATTATCAAATTTTGTTGCAGAAAAAAAGATTATGTAGCTACAGAATAATTTTACAGACTATCAGTTTTGGTAAAAAAAGAATACAGGTTAAAACTTTTACATGGAAAAAGGCCCCTTACAAATGTATTTATTTACCTGTTTTGAATTTATTAACCTGGACAGAGTTCTGATCCCATTTCAGTCTTAGCCTGGGTAAGACACAATAGCTTGACAATAGTTACTTGACATTAAATGGAGAATGAATGACAAAATGCAGTATATACATGGGTTATTACTAGAAAAACAGCCCTTACCAGCCTAGCCAATTATCCCTTGTGAGACTCAAGCCCTGAACCTTTTGTTTGCAAGGGAAACACCTTAACCATTAGGCCACCCTGCATACATTACATGCAGCATGAATATCATAGTTGGTGTGAGGGAATAAAGGCGATAGATAAATGACATTATATACATAGACTGAGTGAAAAAACACACAATATATACATACATTATCACATATAGAGGGGAAATCAGAGCTGGCATGTGAAAAGAATCACAATCAAAAATAGCGTCAAAGCAAGGTATGCGGATGGAAGAAGGGAATGAAGAGGCTAAGTTATATGATTAGAGAAATAGCACTTGCATTTTCTTAGAGTCTTCATAGGTATGTACTACGCTAATGACCATATGGGCCTTTTTAAGCCTAGCCATGCATCTGAAATCTCTGACAAGTTTTGGTACTCTTGATAAGTGTAAGCAGGGGCTTGGGATATGAAACATTTACAAGCAGGAGCCTGGGAGATGAACCATTTACAGGCTGCCTCTGTCCATTGGAGACATAGGTGCCAAAACAGGGATGGACTTCCTGTTTCTGATCCAATAGTCCAGGTTAGATCAGTAAGCTTCTGGCTGGCTGGTGTCCAGTTTCCCAGCCTGCGTTACCTGGGATAGCTCTGTTGAGCGAAAGCTGGACATAAAATCAGTCAACCTGCCAAACATGAACTAATAATTTCTACATGAACATAGATTCATTTACAGGGTGGAGCTTGGAAGTGGATGACATGATGGTACAAAGGAAGCCAGACATCCTATGTATCCAGGAGACAAGATGGAAGGGCAAATCAACAAAGCCACTTGGCTTGAATAGTAATATGTACTAAACAGTGGTGGGACCAGTGCTACTCCATGGTTCAGAGACCTGGGCAGTGAAGCACAGTAGATGAGGAAGCTAGACGTTATGGAAATTAAGTGCCTGAGATGGGTGGTAGGATGCACAGTGTGGGACAAAGAAATGAGGACATAAGAGCAGAAGCCAAAGTAGCTCCAATTGCAGAAAAAGGTCAAATAGAACAGATTAGGGTGGTTCAGTGACATGTGCAGAAAAACAGAAGACAACCTGGTGAAGAAGATTTAGGACAGACAGAAAGAGGGCAAGATTAAATGAGGGCATCCAAAAGACAGGTGCATGGATTGTGTGAGAGAGGATCTGCAACAGTCAGGCATAAGTGTTGAAAAAGGCCGGAGTGTGGCAATGAATCAAGAGAGATGGTGACAGTTAAAATGAAACCACAATCCCAGGCACAAAATAGAAAAAAGGGGTTTGATAATGATGATGAACCAATGGTCCACATTACACTTTAATTGGATTAGGGAGGAACTCTGCTTCACATGGATGGGGACCCTGTTCCAGAGAAGGGCTAGTCTTTGGGATACATACTTATCTCTCCAGCAGGTCCTATTTATATCACAGACAAGATTTAAGTCTTTAGAATGGGTAATTCTGGTGCTGCTTGTTTTCTGGATTTGCAAGAGGTCCATTAGGGTGAGGTCTGAAAATGCCTGTTATGCCAGACATAGATTGCCCCTCAACAGCCTGTAGTTGACAGAATACAAATATAGGTCCTTGAGGTGGTCTGCATAGGACATGTTACTTATGCCCTGTATTCTTTTAGTGAAGAGCCTCTGTGGATGTTCCAACTATTGGATGTGCTTGATTAGGTACATACAAGAGTGGGCACTGTACTCAGTGATATGTTTGATGAATGCTGAATACAGTAGAACAATGACCTCCTTGGATCTAGATGCCATACCTTTGTTTATAAATTGCACAACATACAATGATTTCCTCACTACTGTAGACATGTGACAGTCAAAGGCTAGATTACTGTCTATGTGTGCTCTCAAGTCCCAGACTACTGGGTCATATCTTAGGGGTGCAATGTCAGTATGATAGTTACCAGGGATGGATGACTTCCTGAAGGATACTATTATGCATTTCTTGGCAATTAGTTTTAGTCCATGGCTTTGACACAAGATATTAAGTTATGTGTCTGTGCCAGTCCTTTCTGGAGAACATTTGTGTTGCTGGGGTATTCTATGACTGCTTTTAATTTGTAATCATCTACAAATGTAGTCAGCTGGAGGCCCTTGACATTAGTCTTGACTTTAGAGATGGAAATTACAAAAAAAAAGCAGTACCCAGGACTTATCTCTGAGGGGGCGCCACTTGTGCCTAACCTCTTTGTATTGGTGGACTCCAAAAATTCTAACTTCCTGAGTCTTGTCTGTGAGCCAGCTGGCTATCTGCTTGGTGACATAAGAGTTTATATCTAGCCTCTTGACTTGGTCAACAATGCTTGAGTGGGGTATTGTGCTAAATGCCTTGGCCAGGTCAAGATAGGCAATGTGAACCATTTTGCTCTCATCCATTGCTTTGGTAACCTTCTCAAAGAAGTCCACCAAGTTGACTAGGCCTGACCTGCTCTAAAATGGCAGGACATGAACCTACAATCTTCTGATCGATTGCTTCTTGAAATGTGCTTTATTTGTGAACATAAAATGGAGTAAGATGAATGATGTTTAAGAAAACAAAGGGAAAGGTTTCAACAGTTTGGGGATAAGTTCCCACAGTCTGAGACCAAGGACTGAGAAAGCATGGTCTGTGCTGAGTGGTGATGAGTGGTTAAGATACCTAAGGTTGTATGTTGGTGCATCTCTGAATAGTCTGGAAGCTAGTTGAGGGAAAGTGTCATTCCTGATATGTTTAAATAGTTGAGAGGAAAGTAAAAAGTCAGCACATTGTTTCACAGGTAGCCAGTTAGGTTTTTAATGGTTTTGCGCTGGTGTTCACTTCTTGGGGTGAGAGTGATGAATCTTCAAATGGCATTTAAGAGGGACTGTATGGTGAATACATGCCTTTTAAAAGCTGCTGCAATTTGATGGAGACAGTGTTCTAGCTGAGCCAGTAAGATATCTATACATATGCCATTTCTACAATTTCTGAATAGAAGAGGGGAGATCCTAATAGCCCAAACTAAGAGCAAGATGATTTTCTTTGCATTGTAGTCCAGGTGGTGTTGGAAATTTAGGAAGCCGCCCAACTGGCTCCGTAGGTATTTGAATGACGTGACATTTGAACAATTAGATGTCAGCCTAGATAATGATACCTATATGTTAATTACCTTGGACATGAAGAATTTATTCACCTCCATCCCCAATGAGGAGGGAACACAGGCTATAAGGGAGCTCATGGTACATGAAACCGATTATAGTAATGACAGACAGATTTTAGTCTGTCAGTTACTTGACTTGGTGTTATCATATAATGTATTTTCTTTTGGTACCCAGTTATACCAACAGAAGTGGGGAGTAGCCATGGGCACTTCGTGTGCCAACACGTATGCCAACCTTGTGATTTATAATTGGGAGAAGGAATATCTGTTTCCCCATGAAAAGTTCAAACAGGTTATCGTCTACAAAAGGTTTGTAGATGATATACTGATTGTGTGGAAAGGATCCAGTGCTGAGTTTGGTAGCTTTTTGGAATATTTAGAAAGTACCAGTAATTTCTTGAGCTTCACCATGGAAGCTTCACATACAGCCATCAACTTCTTGGATGTGAACTTGAGCATCCACGCAGGAGGGTTGATCTCCTCACTATACAGAAAACCCTGCTGGAAGAATACGCTCCTGAGTTATGACAGCATGCATCCCAGGCATGTCTTCCCCGGCATAGTCAGGAGCCAGTTCATTCGAGTAAGCAGGATGTGTAAAGATGAGGCGACTAGATTAGCGCAAATAGAGCTTATGGAAGAATTGTTTCAGGAAAGGGGCTATGACAGCAAAATGATTAAAGATATTAGACAAGACATATTTTCTACAGAAGAGGCTAAGCACTTAGATAGGCAGAGATCCTGTATTTTTCATTCAGGGCATCCGGTCAATGACAGGGTCAGACTTACGATCACGTACACCAATGACTATGTAGCCATAAAGAACATTATACACAATAACTGGAAGATTCTAACAGTTGATTATAGTACCCTATGTTTAGTAG
Organism: Protopterus annectens; assembly: GCF_019279795.1. NCBI lineage: Eukaryota > Metazoa > Chordata > Ceratodontiformes > Protopteridae > Protopterus > Protopterus annectens. The sequence continues at coordinate 1,303,171,031 of NC_056726.1, forward strand.
GGAATAAACCCAATATAGCCTACCGTAACCACAAGAATCTGAAGAGATTGCTTTGTGATAGTTTCAAGTCAGGAGAAACACCAGCTGTTGATATAGTTAATAAGCGAGGGACTTATCCCTGTATGCATTGTAACACCTGCAGGTATATAAGCAAAGAATAGGATTTTGTTCACCCTTCATTGAATCTGACCTTTAAGCCTAGATTCTATGCTAATTGCGAGACACAGAACCTGATATACCTTGCAACCTGTGAGCATTGCACAGCGTTTTATGTAGGGTTAACTAAGAGACCTTTCAAGAAAAGACTGTACAATCACATTTATGACATTCATCAGAAAAAAGAGCAGAATGCTTTAGCTAAGCATATCATGGTCTTTTCAGACCATACATTCTGCTTTAGAGTTCTTCAGATAGTCAAAAAGAGTGATAGAGGAGGGGATCATGTGAATAACTTAGAAAAAGTAGAACTGGAATGGATCTTTAAATTCAGAGCGCATATGCCTCCAGGTCTCAATGCATATGTTTCGCTCAAACCCATATTGAAAAGTAGGAAATGAATATATTCCAGTAACATTTACTAAATATATACTTTCATCCAGTTCAATAAGGATTATTGGTTTAGCCTACATGTTTTTGTATTACGCTGTCTTAGGGATTTTTACCTATTTGGGTAATATAAACTATTCACAATAATTTTCACCTCAATTTTCATATTAATTTTCACATTAATAGGTTGTTTATAAGTTTTGTTCTTCAGAATATAATCTTTTTAACTATATTTCTATCCATTTAGGAAGGTGTCCTTTGATTGCTAGAATGCTTAGGACACATGTATATATATACATGTACCTAATAATAGTTGGTTTTAACAATTTTTTTGTAGAATGCATTAGTTAGGTAGGGCTATATATTTTACACCTTCTATATTTGTGTTCATATAGCTTTTTCATTATTATCTTACAGTTTGAAGTTGTATTTAAATTATTCAAGACATTAAGTTGCATATGTATGTTTCTGTTTTTTACTAGGTTTTATGTTTTTTTCTTATATATCTTGGTTTTTTGCTAGGGTTTATATGTTCACATGTCTATTTGTTATATACGGACATGAGTATTTTACTTTATGTGTAGTTCTATATGAATTTTGTTTTAATACAAGATATACAATGCAGTTAAAGAATGGAGGTGTATCTTTAAGGTTATGAGTCAGTTTTAAGAATTATTAGACTAATTAGATGATTAATTAGATGATTGATTCATTTGTAATAGTATTTAAAGGGATTGCTTTTACTCTGACTTTGATCTGAAGAAGCGTACGTTAATAGTACGCGAAAGCGCTCATCCTGTTTTATTTCTCAATAAATTGCCTTGTGGATTTATGCCATGCTTTTTGACTGAATTTTCCCCAATGTGGTGGGTTCTACAGCATTATTTTTTACTACATATGCCATTTCTACAATTTCTGAATAGAAGAGGGGAGATCCTAATAGCCCAAACTAAGAGCAAGATGATTTTCTTTGTATTGTAGTCCAGGTGGTGTTGGAAATTTAGGAAGCCGCCCAACTGGCTCCGTAGGTATTTGAATGACGTGACATTTACAATAGTGATATTAAGATGATTGAGAGTTTTTAGAAGTCTGATATAGAAGTGAGCTCAGAAACCCTTCTCTCTCTCGTTTTTCTTCTGCTTCCTTTCCTCCTCTTACCTACTCCTTACTTACACTATCTAACAACGCACTGTATCTCTTACTTCTATTTTCCAACTCTGTCAATCCCACACCATCTATCTCTGCTATCTTACTGTTTATTTCTCATCTTCCACATTACTACATTGGTTTTCTTATACTACTCTTATCCTTAACTAGCAACACTCTATAGTACGTATATTTTTTCTCACTCCCTATAATATGCCTGTTAATCTAAACTTTATATTTTTGCAATATTTAAATCTTTCCTTGCTGTATTTCTGTAAATTATGTATAGTAAATGTAAATTTTTCCTGTTGTTTGTACTATGTATATTAATCCAAAACTGTAATTGTTTGCAAAATGTTCATTTTTTTCTTTTTACTTTATCTCTTTCTAATATGTTACTGTAACTTTTTGTTCAAGGAACTTTTCTTCTCAGGACTGTGCTGAAAATAGGACTGTAAGCCCCGTCGGACTCTCTCGTTAAATAAATGGTAATGCATAAATTAATGAATGAATTAATAAAAAAATGAATAAATAAATAAATACATTAAATAATCCTGTTTCTAGCTGGACTGCTAAGTGCATTATTAGGGAGAGATGCAAAAATTACTGTAGTGTCGCATTGGTCAGAAGATTTTATCATGTAATGTTGTAAACTGCTTCTTGAACTAAATGTTGTAGCATATTATGGTTTCTGTATATATGTACACATATTTGTTTTTCAGCATATCCTTGTATCTGTAAATATGTTTTGTTAATTTCTTATGTGATCCTATGTACCCTGGCTGTGCCTGGAAATGGTTCACTGAGATCAGTGCACTACCTTGGTAAATATATCTAAATTAATAAATAAATGTTACAACTTTCTTGCTGGAGAATGCTACATGGAAATATGTCTGAGGATTCATCTTATGCAAATTAACCATGTGTATTTTCATGGACCTTTTGCTGAGATAAGACTCGTGCAGTAAAATGAATCAAAGACAAACTTTGCCTCTCTATTTGAGAAGCAAAGCAACACAAATGTACAGTATCTTTTCATTATATACACCCACTGATGGATATGGCAGATGTACAGCATCTTTTTATTATATACACCTGTCAATGGATATGGCAGATGTACAGCATCTTTTCATTATATCTACATACTGGTGGATATAGCAGATGTACAGCATCTTTTCATTATATGCACCCACTGATGGATATGGCAAAAGTACAGTATCTTTTTCATTATATGCACCCACTGATGGATATGGCAGATGTACAGCATCTTTTCATTATATACACCCACTGATGGATATGGCCAGAGTTGGGCTGCTACTGCATGGCAGGTATATACTGTGAAGGCATGTGCCCATCCATCCACAACCCCTTTCTCCCATTTTGGATATGGGGTAGGAGTGTCACTTCAGTAGTGACAACCATCTATAGCCAAGGTTCTCAATGACACGTGGCTAGTCCTGCTGCTGTAGTTCTTCCACACCACACACTCACAACTATGGCCAATTTAGAGTGTCCAATCCACCTACTGCATGTCTTTGGAAAGTGGAAAGAAACTGGTGCACCTTCAGGAAACCCACTTGAACACAGGGAGGACATGCAGGCTCTGCATGTGAGCTGAAAACCAGGTTGTTTTATATTAAGAGGGTTCTTTTGCAATCTGGTGGGAGCAGTGAGATGAATTTAACCCATTCAAGTTGGGAATTGCCGGTGGAAGGCTTATTGTGTATTTATCTGATTGACCTGAGGGCTTAACTGTGTAAAAGTGTTTCATCCTGCTGGTATAAAAGCCTCAAGTTTGCACATCATGCAAACATGATACCCCATGCCTTGGATGTATGCAAACTTCTTCAGTTTAAAATCCTCTATAGGAATGTTCTCCATAGTCTCCCACTGTTCACAGTTGCTCAAATTGCTGCCAGTTTGTGCAGAGGGGAGTACCACTGCAGGTCATCTAATAGTAGACTACTAAACACTCTCACTTTGACCTTTAAGTGACTCTCCACTACTCCTTCACATCTACTAAGGAACTGGTATAATGAATAGGCACTTCCATGTCATCTATGTGTCTGGCCTGATGGATATGAGCATCCTGAGGCAGTGTAGTAACTGCCTCATGTTCACTGATAACCATTTAATTTTAGAATAGACAAAGACAGTGTGTGAGAGATGTAGATACACAATGTTACTGGAGGAAAAGCTCTCACATATGCACATGAAAAATGCAAACCAGGTTGTTAGCATTACATCCAAAACATTCACTACCAACACCAAGGAGCAAACACATAAGATCCGCATAAGTGGGGGTGCTCACTTGTAATCTATCCAAACCTCCAAGATCTCCTAAAAGCATCTCTCAGTGGCCCTGTGCACACTCAAAAAGACAGGACATCACAAAATACATAACTATGAAAATTGTAGTAGCCCCACTTCCAAGCCAATAAGGCAACACATCACACAGCCAAACATTTAGTTTTTGGGGATTCCATTGTAAGACATACTGATGTCACCCATACCAGGCTAAACATGGAGAAGATCACAGTGAGCTGTCTGTCTGGAGCCAGGATCCACCAGATTATGCATGAGAGACATGATGTTGCTTTCTAAATCTGTGTCACAGGCAGGTATGAATCTGGCCTTGAAGAGCATCCTATCTTCTCCAATAATGATGCCACAGTACTAGGAAAAAATGATTGACTTCAACAATTGGCTTAGTGTCTGGTGTCACACCAAAGGGATTCAATATCTGTAAGCCTGGGGAGACATTTTTTTCATTTTATTGTATATTTATTTTATTTTATTTTACATTTGTTGACTGGGTTTGTCTGACTGAGCTAGTGGCTCATTTTCAGCAGAGACCCAGGGAAAAAGCTCCACAGTGAGATAAAAATTATACAACAGATACAAAAACTTAAATATACATTTCAGTTACATACACATTAAAAAGAATTATGCATTGAGGAGTACACAAAAAGTTTCAAGAAATCTATACAATATTTGAAATGGTAGAAAAGTGATGTAGAGAAACCAAAAGGCACTATTGTGAGGCAAAACATTTTGAAAAGGAAATGCACATCTAGGATGGACTCAGTAAACCAGCATAGAATAAACTTAAGATATGCGATCAGCGGTATATAAAGGGGCTTGTGGTAATAAACATGATATGAACTGGTGAGAGATAAAAGAGGAGAGACAGTAGCAGGTGACAAGGATAATCTAAAAAAACAGCAGAATAACTTGTTTATAATAAATTACCATTAAGTAATATGGAAAGAAATAGGATAAAAAATACTGAGGAGGAAAGATGAGAGAAGGAAGGTCGGGATCAGGGAAAGGATAGATAAAAGGAAGCTGTTAGAGGGCAGTGCAGGTGGAAGATTAGACAAGGAAGAAGGGGTGTGAAAGGAAGTGGTGGGATGGTGTAGGTAAGATGGGCAGAGGAGAGAGGGTATTGGTAAGATGGGCAGAGGAGAGAGAGCAGTGTTGGAGACTAAGGGGAAAGAGGGTTTGACATGATTGACAGACCATGATGCTTTACTAGGAATGATATGCACTTGTCACCACTTGGCTTCCAGATACTGGCAAAAACTTTATCTATCCCCATAGTGCCTTTTTTAGGCCGTCCAAGTTGTTAAACCCTGCAGCATAACAAAAAATCACTCACCCTACCTAAAGGTACTGCTGCTCAATGCTAGGAGTTTAAATAAAAATTGCACTTCTCACCCTGAAGAATGCAGACATACGTGCAGTCACAAAAACATGGTTCAGAACCATCAAAAGCAACCAGACTATCAAAGGCTACAATGCCTTTCATACATTTTGATCACCTTAGCTGAGGATAAAGCAAAGGGAAAAGGTGAAAAGGTGTCTCAATGTTCATAAAGGACAAGCACACTGCTATACTGGCCCCAAAACATTTCTCACTTCAGCTACTTCATGCCCAACTAACCATAGCCGTGACTCCCTGTCATAACCTTGCTAGCTACAGATCCCCTAACATGAGTCTGGAAAATCCCACCTCCTACCTAAACCTACTGGACTGTCTTAACATTCAGCCTAACACCATACATTTGGGTGACTTCAACTACCCCCTCCATAAACTGGGGACTTATACAACCCATGATTCACTTGCTTAGAGGTTTTTGGACTTTGTCAATGCAAATGCCCTGAAGCAACTAGTTAGCCCCCCAACTAGAGGTACAAATATCTTAGACCTAGTACTCACGGACATGGGGAGATGCTGCTCCCTCCCATACATTAATTCCTCCCTAGTATGATCTGACCACAAAATCATCTTATTTAATATTAAAACTAACCTAGAACCCCCATCAAAGTCCAAACCTGTTAAGAAGTTCACTAAGGCCAATTACCTCAAACTAAGTGACAGCTTATTAAACTTCCAAGCCCCTCCGAACCCGGACGACACTGAGGCCTACTCTAAGCTGTACACAAAAGCACTGTACAACCACATTCACAGCTGCATAGAGGAGACAGTAGCTGTCCAAGTCAAAGCTATGATTACTGGCAAAAATAAACCACCCTGGTGGGTGCCTAGCATAAATAGAAAAAGTTCTGGGCAGGAATAAACAAACTACTCCACCCAGACCAAACCACCACTCCACCACCCTCAGCTTTCCACAAAAATCCCCAGTAGACATTGCTAATAACTTCAAAAGCTTTTTCACAGTGACAATCCAGTCTCTAGCCAGCCAACTCTCTCCCAATGGCTCTAATTCTAATGCAGCCATACCCAGTACCCAAACACACTTTACCTTCCAACCTGTTCCTACCCAAACTTATTCATGCCCTACTTAAGAAACTAAGACCCACCACCCTGGCTGCTGACCTCCTCCCAACAGAGTATCTGCAAAAGTCTGCTGACACCATAGCATACCCCATCTCAATCTTTATCAACAGAGCTATATCTGAAGCTACTGTACCCACTATATGGAAAATCTCCCATGTCATACCTCTCCATAAAGGAGGCAGTTCCACTGAGCTGTCAAACTTTAGACCCATAGCTATTTTGTCACCTCTAGCTAAAATTATGGAGAAGTGTGTACACATACAGCTCATGCACTACCTCACAAAACAAGATGTTATCCAACTTTCAGCATAGCTTTAAGCCACACCTCAGTACTATTTCTGCCCTCCTCTCTTTCTCTAACGGCATTAACCACAACCACAATAATAAACTATGCTCAGCACTCTTTCTAGATCTATCCAGGGCTTTTGACATGGATGACCATATGTCTCATATCTTTCACATAATCTGCTAACAGTTTCCAGCCTGAAATGCTTCAGGACTCCTTTCTTCTTCCTTATTTTACCTTTCTAGATTGCTCATTTGTATTGAAAACTTATCTTCTAGCTTAATCTCTACTCCAAGGGGACATCTTTTTGGGAGGGTGGGGGTCCAGTAGGACATTTGACCCTTTGTTGACCTTCTTTGGCTGCCTCACTAAACAGTAACTCACCATAAGGCAGACAGAAAAGGCAACTTGATAAATAAAAAGGTTATGTTGTGGAGGTGGGAGGAATAAGGATAAGAATATAGGCAGTATTTATGTTTTATTTGTAATGAAACTGTTTAGTTTGCAGATCAGCTACAGTAGGAGAAGAAGTTATTATTCCATATTGTAGAATGATTTGGACTTATGTTCATTGCTCAGGTGATCTAAAACTTATGTGCTACCTACTGCCCTAACAAGGTGTCAAAAATAAAGAAATAGAATCATAGTTAAATAGAAGGCAATCCATCTGCAAACTATTAATTCCTAACCGATAATCAGACAGTGATCAAAGGTGAGAATTAAGCCTTGTACAGTGTTCCTGTGTGATAAGTACCTTAAGCAGTGGCTATCGACAGATGTACTAAAACTCCTAAGCATAAAATATGACATTTATAGTTGGACTGGGTAACTCTACAGTAAGAGCTCAATACATAACTGTTAAAGTCATTAAATTATGGAATAATATTCCTGTTAATGTTAGTCAGTCTAAGAGTCTAGAAGTCTGGACATCTGGGCTGGTGATGAGGTAAATAAATCATATTTGGAGGAATCAGTGATCTTTGATGGCCAGTTGGCCTAAGAATTGTCTGTGAACAAAATGAACTTATGAAGCTATGAACCATTAAGAAGCCTGTCCAAACCACCAGGTATTGCACTGCTAATCACTGAAAAGTATTCTTATGTAGGATTTTCTTTAAGGGACAGTAAGCCAATAAGACAGCACTCTCAGCAGCATATCTAAGGCGGTATGCAGTGTCTCTAGTATGTAGTTTGAAAGGTGGAACATTATCTGTTAAAGACTAGCTTAAATGTTAGTGAGTTAAGTTGAAGTGTTGCTGTTTCAGAAGTGGGTAGCCATTCTACAGTTTGTAAATTAAACAGTGGTGTTCCATTGAGTCAGAGCTTTGAAATACCATACCTTGTTTGTGGCAGCTTAAGCTCTATTTTTTTATGCCTTCAGCCTTTGAACAAATATTCACTCTAAGCTTGTGGTAGCCTACCTCTGCTTTATTAACCATTCTGTGCTGAACAAAACTCTCGGGGAAAACAGTCACTGACACTTGTAGCAGATAGCAACCAAGGAGAGTAAAGCTGTAAGAATTTTCATACATAGCACTCACCTAAAACAAACAAAAAAAAAGAAATAAAAAATGCAGAACTTTTGGAAAAAAAAGCACTTGGCAGTCTGTTATTAGATGATAGACTGAAAACTGTTCGCTTCATTTTGGTGTCAAGCAGCTCTGTAGTCTCAAGTTCCCAGCTATTACTAATTCACTAGCCTAGTTTGACCCATCAACAGAACTTGCAACATGCATGACCCAAATTGAATTTGTCCAAACATGTTTGGATATGATATCTTTGTCTGTAATCTACCCCTGTCTGTAACCTCCTTTCTGAATATCATGGGACACAACATAACAAGCTTTCAGATGGAGTAAAAAATTTTGTTCAAAGGTTGCTGGGACATTATGAAAGGGCAACCTAGACAACCTGGGAGTTAACCAATGTGGTGATAGCTGAGTGTACGAAATTTATATTTTCATCTAAATTTGTTGGGTACTGGAAGCTTTGCAATAGATTTTTGGATGACATCTGTGTATTCTAGACTGACCCTGAGGTAATTTTAGTGTAATTTTTCCAATATATTAATTTGACAACAAACTGGTTCTAATTTTGTTACAAGTTGCAGAGGAATTGTGTTATTTGGATGTGGAATGGAGCTAACAAAGGATTATGATGAGAAGGGTTTTAGGACCACAATTTAGAAACCCCTTATTCCAATGCTCTCTTGCATTATCACAGTTGCCACCCATTATGCAGAAAAGTCCCTATCAAAGGCCAGATGGTCAGATTAGCCAGGATCGTAGCCAAAATGCCTTTAATGGAAAAATAAAGATCTTACTAGACATTTAAAGGGTAAACTTTTAAAGATGTGGCCCAGAAAGTCCGGAAAGGGATGGGACTTATTTACAAATCCTAGGAAAAGGTGAATATTTTATGGAAATATTGAATCACTTCAGAAAATCTGTTTGGCAAAGCCTATTATGATGTATAGTAAGGACAACTTTGTCATTCAACAGAAAATAGAAACAACTGGCAGATTTTCACTATGACACCATATTCTCATTCTAAGGCCTCACTGGTCCAAATAAGTAATCTTACAAGTTAGCACTAATAAACCATAAGGACATGCCTGACATACAAGGCCATGTCCAACCCGGAATTAATGGACATGCTCCACCTCAAAAAATCCAAATCCACCAAAACCACTAGACCAAGCGACTTAAACCTTAGCACGTATATAAACAGGACGTGCTGGAGGATAGATTTATCACTCAGAGACTCCTATGCTGTGGAATAAAATCCGGTCCATGTGAGGCAGAGCACGTCGGTGACTCTGTTCAAGAGAAATCTAGACCTGTGGATGGGAGATCGTAGGTTTACCCCGGGAATCATCTCTGTGTCACTGCTGGACAGAGGCACAACAAACTAATGGGCACAGTATTTTTTCATATAAGGGGTGGTGTAAGCCACAATAATTTGGGCTAGGCTTATAAATGCCTTAGGGCAGATAGCCTAGTATAAACCTATGAACCTATGAACCTATAAGTTCCCAGCTATTACTAATTCACTAGCCTAGTTTGACCCATCAACAGAACTTAGATACAAGCATGCTATAGTAAGACAGAAATAAGTACAAACATGTTTGGATATGGTATCTTTGTCTGTAATCTACCCCTGTCTGTAACCTCCTTTCTGAATATCATGGGACACAACATAACAAGCTTTCAGATGGAGTAAAAAATTTTGTTCAAAGGTTGCTGGGACATTATGAAAGGTGCAACCTAGACAACCTGGGAGTTAACCAATGTGGTGATGGCTGAGTGTGAACGAAAATTTATATTTTCATCTAAATTTGTTGGGTACTGGAAGCTTTGCAATAGATTTTTGGATGACATCTGTGTATTCTAGACTGACCCTGAGGTAATTTTAGTGTAATTTTTCCAATATATTAATTTGACAACAAACTGTTCTAATTTTTTCTACCATGCTTCAGCAGAGGAATTGTGTTATTTGGATGTGGAATGGAGCTAACTAAGGATTATGATGAGAAGGGTTTTAGGACCACAATTTACTGAAAACCCACTTATTCCAATGCTCTCTTGCATTATCACAGTTGCCACCCATTATGGCAGAAAAAGTCCCTTATCAAAGGCCAGATGGTCAGATTAGCCAGGATGGTGTCCCATGAAAATGCCTTTAATGAAAAAATAAAGATCTTACTAGACATTTAAAAAGGGTAAACTTTTAAAAGATGTGGCCCAGGAAGTCGTCAGGAAGAGGGTGGATGGGACTTATTTACAAATCCTAGGAAAAGGTGAATATTTTATGGAAATATTTATGAATGCCCCCACAAGGAAAATCTGTTTGGCAAAGCTATGATTATGATGTATAGTAAGGACAACTTTGTCATTCAACAGAAAATAGAAACAACTGGCAGATTTTCACTATGACACCATATTCTCATTCTAAGGCCCCTCACTGGTCCAAATAAGTAATCTTACAAGTAAGCACTAATAAACCATAAACACTACATACTCCTATACTCTCTACGATTACCTTGTCCCCTATTGGTCCATTTTAATTCAGTTCCCTATATTACTCTAGCATGTCCAAAGGTCAGTCAATGGTTTCCTCTCCAGTCCAGCTGATGAATCTGGGAATTTTGAGGCAATGTTACAACTGTCTCATGTACACGGACAACCCTCTCCTCCTCCAAACAGGTTCAAATATATGTGAGAGATGAAACCATATAGCCAAACTGGAGGCTGAGCTCTCTCATTTCAAAACTGGTGTAACCAGTCAGGAGGAGAAGGTAACCTCACACAACACAATTCCAGTATCACATAGTCCCACCACAACAGCGAACCAAACACATAAAAACACAAAAACATACTTGGAGGCTCTAAATAAAAATCTACCTAAGCAACAGAGACCTCCAAAGCAGACATCCAAGCAAACGCTACCCCAAAACAAAACACGTACAACACAAAGCACACAAAGTCAGTGTGCCAAGCAGTCACAGCCCTTAAGGCTGAATAACACACCTGATACCCTTGTAATAGGTGACTCTATTGTCAGACACACTGACGTCTCCGCTCACCAGGCTGAATAAACAGAAGGTTACAGTGAGCTGCCTGTCGGGCGCTAGGATCCGCCACATAATGCAAGCACTCAGGTCACTCCAAAGCAAATACAAATATGACTCAGTCATTGTACATGCTGGCATGAATGACCTGAGATGTACCTCTCTTGACTACATGAAAAGAGACATAGAGGAGCTCTCTGATCATGTAGCCCAGGCCGGTATGACCCTGACCTTGAGCAGTATCTTACCCTCACCTAGAATGATGCCACAGTATAAAGACAAAATGATCAATGTTAACAATTGGCTAAAATTTTGATGTCATTCAAAGGTGATCCAGTGTCTGTCAGTCTGGGATGACATGCTCGACAAGCCACGTTGCTTCGCTAGGGACTGCTTGCACCTGTCACCCCTGGGCTTTTGGATATTGGCAAAAGCTCTTGCCACCCGCATAGTGCCTTTTTTAGGCAAGGCTCAAAAGTCAAACCCACCTCCATAGACAGCACAAGGAACAAGAAACTAAGGGTAATGCTGCTAAACGCCAGAAGTCTTAACCTCAAGATGCATGCACTCGAAGCTCTCCTCAGTATGGAGAACATTGATATCTGTGCAGTGACAGAAACCTGGTTCAAGGCTCCAGAGAGCACCCCAGTACTACCAGGTTATACCTCATATCATGCTTTTCGGCACTAAACCCGGACCGAACCACAAAAGGAGGGGGAGTTTCCATATTTATCAAGGATATCCATACCTCCAGGTTAGTGGCAGTGCATGAAGTATCGGAGACCATCCATGTGCAACTGACAGTGGGCAAGACTGCTTTTCAGTTTATAGCATCCTACAGACCACCCTCTCAAAGTCAGGAATCCCACTTGGCTTTCCTGAAAACATTGGAGAACACTAAGATCTCTCCGAACACCATTATATTGGGTGACTTCAACTACCCAAACATAGACTGGGAGCATTACTCAAGCCCCAGCACCTTAGCCCAAAGGTTCCTGGAATTTATAAACTCAAATGCTATGGAACAACTAGTCACCACTCCCACAAGAGGGGAAAACATACTAGACCTGATCATTACCAACATGGGGACTCTATGCTCCATACCAGAAGTATATCCTCATTGGTAAGATCAGACCATAAATTAATTTCACTGGATATCCACATCCCGACCCCACCCCCAGCCCAGAAAACCACAGTGAAAAACTTCTCAAAACCGAACTTCACACTTCTCAAAACTGAAGTGGAATCCTTCAAGGCCCCAGGGCCAGTGGAAACTACGGCCCAAACTGCAGAATCCTATATAAACGCATTCTACGGACATCTCCAGGAATGCATGGATCATGCTATCCCAAACAAAATCAAGACCCAATCATCCAAAGGCAGGCATCCAGTCTGGTGGACCCCAGCCATAAATAAACTGTACAACAGAAGGAGGAAGCTACTACACGATAGAGCAAAATCCCTAAAAGGGAAGGCATCTCTGATCAGTACTAGCAAAAAATTACGATCCCTCATAAAATCCTCCAAGGCCAGCTTCGAGAGAAAAATTGCACAGGACACTAAAGACAATCATAAGGCTTTTTTCAGTTATGTTAGGAACATGGGATGCAACTCCCAGACTTGTTCTGAGTTGATTCTAAACTACAAAAAATACACTGAACCCACAGACATCGCCAATATCCTGGCAGACAGGTTCAGTGCAAACTTCTTCACCCCCTCCCCCCCAAAAGAGCAAGTATCTATCCCGGCAGAGTGCAGCCTCCCAAACATCTCTGATACTCAGGTGAGGGTCGCCCTCTCCAAAGCAAAAAACACTGCTTCCATGGGACCAGATGGCGTCCCTGGTTGCGTCCTACATGAACTCCAAGAAGAACTAATCCCTCAAGTAAAACTGCTGTACAATCTCAGCCTCACTGCAGGATATGTGCCCACAGAATGGCATACAGCAACAGTGGTCCCACTCCACAAAGGTGGTGCCTCTGCGGACCTTGGAAACTATCGCCTAGTATGCAAGGCTATGGAGAGGATCATCATGGAACTCATAAACAAAGACATTGGGGACCTACAAACACTAGATTCTACCCAATTTGGCTTTGTCAAGGGCAGATCCTGCCTTTTGAATCTGGTCGACTTCTTTGAAACAGTCACCAAGGCCATAGATGAATGGAAGGTAGTTCACACAGCCTATCTGGACCTCGCAAAGGCATTTGACACAATACCCCACTCGGGCATCATAGATAAGCTATCCAGCCTAAATATAAACCCCTATGTCACAAGATGGGTTGCAAACTGGCTCAGAGATATGACCCACAGAGTCAGAGTTGCTGGAGCCATGTCAGACTCGAAACCGGTCACAAGTGGCGTCCCACAAGGTTCTGTCCTGGGACCTCTCTTGTTCAGTATTTACTTTTCTGAGGTACAGGCCAACGTGGGAGGACTATGGCTCACCAAGTTCGCAGATAACTGCAAACTGGGCACCATAATTGACTCTCCAGGTGACACAAACATCCTTCAAAAAGGTCTCGCAGAGATGGATAACTGGTGCCAGTACCATGGTCTAAAGCTAAATGCCAAAAAGTGTATAGTCATACCCTTTGGCAAAAATAATGTGCCCACAAATTACCACATAGGTGGAAACCCATTAAGTACAGAGAAAGTAATTAGGGATCTGGGGACCCAAGTTGATAGCAATCTCTCCTTTGACAACCACATTGCCAAAGTGGTTAGAAAGACCTTCTACATAGCCCACCTCATCATGAAAGGATTCACATCTAGATCAAGAGAGGTAATCATGCCCCTTTATTCATCCCTCATCAGGCCCATCATAGAATACAGTGCCCCCTTTGGGATGTACCTTACCCGACACCTGCAGCAATTAGAAAGACCCCAAAAGTACCTCACCAGGAGGATCAAGGGACTCAAACAGATGCCATATGCTGCTCGGTTAAAAAACTCCAGCTCTACTCAGTTGCATACTGCCTACTTCGAGGCGATCTATGCCTGACATATAAAGCTATGTCCAACCCAGAATTAATGGACATGCTCCACCTCAGTAAATCTAAATCCCTTAGAGCCACGTGCTCGAGGGACTTGAACCTCAGCACAGAAATAAATAGAACATGCTGGAGGGACAGATTCATAACCCAGAGGCTCCCTTCGCTCTGGAATATAATTCCAATTCATGTTAGGCGGAGCACCTCACTGACTCTCTTCAAGATGAATCTTGATGAGTGGATGGGGGATCGTAGGTTTGTCCCGGGGATTACTTCCGTGTCACTATTAGACAGAGGCACAGTAAACTAAACTTTAAAAAGGGCACAGTATACTCAAATCAAGGGGTGGCGTAAGCCAAACACAATTGGGCTAGGCTTATAAATGCCCTAGGGCAGATAGCCTAGTATGAACCTATGAACCTATGAGTAGGTTTAGTGACAAAGTGGATGACAGAGCCACTTATGTATACAAAAAAGGTATGACCATCAAACATTGGATTCAGCTAAAGGTGAATTAAGAGAAGAAAGATTCAAAAGAGGTACTTACTAATGTGGAAGATGCAAACAATGCCCTTTATTATGGAATGGACAGTGGTTAATATTCCAGGAAATAAATAATTTTCAAATGATGGTTATTACAACTGTGGAACAAAAGGATTAGTGCATGTTGCCCTCTATGTAAAGTGTTCTGCCTTTTATTTAGGTAAGACTGAGCAATGTTTTAGAGAATGCATTTCTGAGCATCAAAATGGCTTATGAACAGAATGTCCTATATAGATACATCTCAAATATAGTAATGATCGTAAGTCAGAGGAGGAGCTTGGAGTGAAAGGTTAAGCTTGTGAACTGCATTTTCAGTTAATAACCAACATGGAGAATAATCCCAGTTTGAATGAGTATTCTTCCAGCATTCCAGTTTTAAAACTAAAATCTACCACAGGTTGATTTAACTCTTCTTACGGAAGGGGGATTATATGGAGAGTATTTACTGGGTAATTTGATTACTATCATTCACAATATTTAGCTTTCTTTTAAGTGGTGCAGTGGTTAGTGTTGTTGGCTCAGAGCAAGAGGTTTGATTCTCAGCTGGAGTACCTTCTGTGTGGAGTCTGCATGTCCTCCTTGTGTTCACATGGGTTTCCTCCGGGTGCTCCAGTTTCCTCCCACATTCCAAACACATGCATCTGCAGTGTTTCTCCTGGGCCTCCACTGAAAATGGGCTTTGTCCGAATCGGACTTTCCCGGTAAACAAATGTTAAATAAAATAAATAAAATACATTTTTAATGGCAAGATAACACTGATTCAATGTGGTCACATGCTTTTTATGTATAAAAGCTGAGTCATAGGGAACTTTACTGGTTCTGAAGAAGTCTTGTTTAAGGAACGGCGAAAGCATTAAATTACCAGTTTTTTTCAGCAATAAAACATTTTCTTGTGGTATCTCTCTCACATTTATTGTACATTTTTAAGGAATGTCTTCACAACTCCTAGTCTAGCAACTTGACATAATATATGTCTGAACTCCTCTTCAATAGCTCTCTAGTACATGTACATAAGGTTAATTCCTTTAATCAAAGAATAAAAGACTTTTTCAAAGCTATTTATTTCACTGGTCTGTTATTACCTGGAATAGATTATACAACAGAAATCAATACAGTTACAGTATTGCATTACTTTATGTATATGGTTCAATGATATCTCTGTCGTTATTTAGGAGTCAGCTTGGACCTTTTATGTTTTTTTGTTTCCCTCCTGCATTCCTAACTTATATTTTCTGTTGACACTAAAACTCTCGGGGAAAACAGTCACTGACACTGGTAGCAGATAGCAACCAAGGGAGAGTAAACCTGTAAGAATTTTCATACATAGCACTCACCTAAAACAAAACAAAAAAAAAAAGAAATAAAAAATGCAGAACTTTTGGATATTTTAAACTGATGTTTATGGTGGAAAAATTGTTAGGATAGTCTAGCAGAGCACTTTAACTGGGGAAAATAAGGGCAGAGAGTGTGGCATAGCTGTGGGCATCACTTAGCTAGTCAACATAACCTGTGCAATAAAATGATATAAACCTATATGCACTCATAAACACACCCACACAGACATATACACACACACACACACACACACACACACACACACACACACACACACACACACACACACACACACACACACACACACACACACACACACACACACACGCGTGCACACACACACACACACACACACACACACACACACACACACACACACACACACACACACACACACACACACACACACACACACACACACACACACACACACACACACACAGACACACACAGACACACACACACACACACACACACACACACACACACACACACACACACACACACACACACACACACACACACACAGACATATTTATATGTATTAGACAAGGTACCTTGCATGCCTAGATCCTGCAGTCCTGCAGTATTCTAGGATACACTTGTAATGAGTATCCTCTTTCATTCTGAAGTGATAATACTGTTTTCAAGTTATTCAATGGATTTTCAAGTCATCAAAAAGTATCTGCAAGCCTGAGATAATGCCTACTCAGTTTATC
>NC_056726.1:1303555472-1303562357 GCF_019279795.1 Protopterus annectens
ACACACACACACACACACACACACACACACACATATATATGTTTGTATAGATATATATCTACATACATGAAATATATGTGTGTATATATATATATAAAGAATGAACATCGTAACAATAAAGCATACACAAGGGATGTGAAGGGAATCAAGAGCAAACATGGTATTATATAGTGCTGTCAACGTATGTCATAAAAAGCTGCCCAGGAGTGAGCAGAGCACCGCTACTCACACCACAGGCAGGGTTTTAACAGTGGGAGTAACATCATTGAATTGCTAAGTCTGCTTTACACACAGACGGTATCTGTCTGTTTTATAATGTGCTAAATACCGATTACAAGATAACTGGAGTGAAGTGTCAGTGTCATAATGAATAAGGCACTAGTATGCTGGTGAAGCATATATAAACACCATTACGCATGTGTAAGTGCATATGAGCGGGGAATGTATTGGTTATACAGACACACAGATGTATATATATTCATTCATATATATATATATATATATATATATATATATCTATATATATATATATATATATACACACACACACACACACACACACACACATATATATATATATATATATATATATATATATATATATATATATATATATACATATATGTATATGGTTGCAGACATACATATACGTGTGTATATATATATATATATATATATACACACACACACACACATATATAAGTACATATATAAATACATATATATATATATATATCTATATATATATATATATATATATATATATATATATATATATATATATATATGTGTGTGTGTGTGTGTGTGTGTGTAGATATATAGCAATATACAGCTATGATAGGAAAAAACACACAGGAATGACATTTGTTCACAGGCTATGGCAATGGAAGTGAGGAGCCCAGGCAAGACACATGACACACGCAGCATGCCCTTCCACCCCCCCTACACCCGGACATGGGAACTATACACGCAAATAATGTGAAGTGTCCACTGCTCCCCAGACCACAAGCAGGATACACTTGGGGTGGGGGGACACAGTAAACCCGTGGATTCTAATCATGGAACACATGCTTGAGCGTCCCTTGCGGGACACTCCAAAAATTGACCAAACCATGGAATGCGATAGATCATCCGTTTTGTCCGCAGTATATACAGACTCGGAATAAAAGGGTGGGTAACCCAGATTACCCATGGGCCGAGACAATTGTATAAAATGGGTACCGTGAAGTGGAGAGTGGGCAGCGTGTAGTGGTGTGTCCAGAACCCACCAGGTCCCAGGGTAAGGATGGGTGCTGTCGGGAAGGCGAGGGTGGGGGAATTATGGGTAGCTACTTATGGGTCTAGGTGTGCAGGTGTTGGCTGATGTTGGGCAATATGGACAGCCCTAGGGATGCAAGTGAATGTGTTCATTGGGCAGAGGCATTGCCCAACAAGCAACCACACCCACTGCGAGACCCACTAAAGCAAAGTGTAATCTATACGGCATGGAATGGAATAAACAGATGTAGATGTATATAAGTAGAGCTATGTGTGTGTATATGTACCCATAGCGAGATAGAGATATGCTTCTCCCCCGCCGTAGTATGAATCTATACATACAGAGAAAGAATACAGATACATACCCACATATGACTCTATACATATGCAGACAGTCATAGACCCATATGTTGATAGATTTTATATATATATATATATATATATATATATATATATATATATATATATATATATATATATACACACACACACACACACAAATTGATATATATATAGACAGCAAGATATGAATATACATGTATGCATACATATGCAGATATATCTGTATATATTAATGTAAATATATATATATATATATATATATATATATATATATATATATATATATACACATATATATATATATATACATACATATATATATATATATATATATATATATATATATGTTACAGTAAATATACACATGAATATACCTAGGTTATGTTACAGCAGTTAAGGGTAATATATGTTCAGATGGGGCATATGTTGGTGGGAGGTCCAATAAACAAACGTCTACCTCCCAACCCCCCAGCTAGGCCGGTGAGACATACAGACACGCAATAAAGATAAATACACCACTGCTTCCCAGACCACCACAGGAAACTACCAGTGGGAGAGATCTACAAGGTCTACACTTTAAACATCGACAGCGATGTCCCTTGTGGGACACCAAAAATTTTGTTCTTGTAGCTAAGCCCTGTAAAGATTGCTGTGACCAGGAAGTAGCTGTACACGGACCAGTAGGTTGTGCAAGCCTGATAACACATGGGTTGACACAATGTATGACATGTGTCCCGACACGTGGAGAGTGGGCAGTGTGTAGGGGTGTGTTCATACCCCACCTGCGCCCACAGTAAGGATGAGTGATGTAGAGGAGTGGCAGGTAGGGGAACTACGGGTATGCGATTATGGGCCTAGGCGTGCAGGTGTTGGCTGGCAGAGATGTATTAGGACCGCCCCGTGGATGTAAGTAATATTCTGATGTGGGTATAGCAGATGCCCATACCTCCCAAACCTTAAGAGCACATCTACTGGATAGTCCGTAAACCACTGGGGGAACACATTGGGACTATATCATTGAACTGTCCCTGATTACCAGGGACGTCCGTGATTACGAATAAGAATCTAACACAGTCCCAACTAAACCCTCCTAGAACTAGTGATATTAGGAGGAAAGGTGGCAGAATACACATAATGAATAATGACAACATGTAAGAGTCATAAACAGCATGTACCTCAAACAATGTGTATGAATACATATGTGCTCTGGGTGCGTCAATCTGTCAGGTTAATAACACCAAACTTCTAAATGTGTCCCTGAAGTTGTTATGCAGTGTCCCTGATTCAGTGTTCATTCTTCCCCATTCTTATGAGAGGTCTGCTAGTGAGAGAAAGCACATGTTCCGCCGACTACCTTAGAAAGCTGATAGAATAATAGGGTTGGGGTTACCACCTATCCACCTTTGCGAGGGACACTCCCCTTTGTGCAGTTTTGTCCTAAAAAATAAATGTAATTATGGCAAATGTCCTGTGATTTAGGGCAAAGATTTCCTATATTGTCTGTAGTAGTTGCATAAAACAATTATTTTTTATCTGAAACACCTAAATGTTATAGGAAACAGTACAAGCAACTATAATGCTACAAGAATAACCTTTTATTTAGGCAAAACAGTGAAGTACTCTCCTTTCTACTGGCTGTGGGTATATGTTGCCCTGCAAAATCAGACGTCTCTACATACAGGTCCTATAGGGTTGCCACCTTTTCAAATGGCCAAAGTCAGACATCTTCTGTAGAAATTTCAGACTTTCCAGGATAAAACATACCTATAGCCGTGCATAGTACAGAATTATATTTATTTGCACAAATAAAAGCTTATTCTAGTAACACTTGAATTGCTTATGCTATTTCACATACCATATAGAAGTTTCATATATAAAATAACTGTTTTATGCAACTATTAAAGAAATTTAGAATATAATATTGTCCTGTAATCAGAACATTTGCTGTGTCTTGATTATTTTTGCAGGACACAACTGCCTAAAGAGGGACTGTCCCTCACAAAGTGGGACAGGTGTTAACCCTAAAGTCCCACCTTGGCCAATTGAAAAGGTGGCAAACCTATAATAGGTATGCAGTAGCATGACTCAGCTGATGGATGTGACTCTCAAAACCCAGTTACTTATCTGTATTGAAGAGTCTCAGTTCCCATGTATCAGCCAGACGGGAGCAGATTGTATGAGGAACACACAAATAATATGATTAATTCACTGGACAGGCCGCTGATTCTGTACAGTCGAATGCCATGCCGTTGCCTAATGGGGAGCCATTCCCGATACTGTAGTCATGTAGTCTGATGTAATAGGCTTCACAAGGTAATATTGTTGTCCTCACTCCCACCCAGGGGTGTGAGTGACAGATGCAAGCACCAATGTCGGTGCGTTTGCAAGTGCAGGAGCGAGTGGGTGTAAGCGTGTTTGGCTACCAGTGTGCGAGTATTGCACTGGTAAAGCAATGTAGAGGCTAACTGAGTGTAAGAAGCTGTAACCAGAGGTCAGCAGTTCTTAACACCGCACAAACCCATGCACACCCGCTCCCAACTGCTTTAATGTGCCTTACTCCCTCCATATCCAATAGGCTTGTTCTGCCCTGCATCCAAATAAATGTCCTCTGCAAGGGTCGGAACTAGGACCCTGCCCTCACAGCTAATGTGAATTACCAATACGCCATGGCAGATATACAGACAACTGAAAGTACCACAAATATATCATACAGCACAGTCATTCAACAGTATAGGAATGTATCCCATCATGTAGATATATATGTGAGTGTTTATGTCCAGCCTATAGGTACATACATATATAGAGATATATCAGGAATATACCATGTGGCAACAAAGCATTACAAACGAATGAAATAGGAAACACCAGCGATGTCTGTATTATGTAGTGGTGTTGCTCTATGTGATCACAAGACTCCCTCAGACAGACATGTGTCATTCATACACGTAAATAGTTGCACATTGGATGTATACATCACTCTGTGCATGTAATGTACATTAACACAACAGTACCTGTCCAGTCATTATGTGTGAACAGTACTCTTGCAAGGTGCTGTGTGCAACATCATCATCATGATAAAGGTAAATGGGGTAACCACAGAGGGACCGGTAGTGTTGTGTGTACAATGGGGTTGTCCTCATTACATGTACCTGGACCATGTAGGAGTGATGTGCATACCAGGATTGTTCATAGATAGGTTCATAGATTAGTACTAGGCTAACTGCCCTTGTGAGCCATTTTAAGCCTAGCCAATTATCCCCTGTGAGATTCAAACCCTGTACCTTGTGTTTGTAAGGCAAACACCCTAACCATTAGGCCACCCTCCCACTGTGTGCCTGAGAGACAGGGGTGAGGATAACAGGAGTATGTTGTAATGCATATTACAAGGGTTTCATGTGTCCAGTGGGCATGTGTGTGTAATGGACAGCTATGTATAGGGCAGATGTTGTCCTAGGAGCTGATTGGCCTTATGTTTCCGTAGGTGAGGCTAGGATGTAGGGGAAGAAGTGTAGGTATGGCCATGGAAGATAGGTAGGATCACAGAAAAGACAGCATACAGGGTTGGTATATGACACATGTGGGGGGGAATACACTCCGGATGGGGATGGGTGTTCGGCATTCACAAGCCCATGGGAACAGTGGGATGGAGGCTCCCAGCCATGGGCAACTGCCACTACACATAAACAGCTGCAAAGGAGGCAGTGCTGGGGGCTGTCCAGGAGGAGCAGCATCACCCTGTAAATGTGAAACTCCGCCCTAGAGCTGGTGTATCTGGCTTTGGCACCCCTTAGTGAGCCACCAATGCAACACGTCTGGGACCGCACAACAGCAGACATGTACCTGTCTGGTGCAGCTCCCAGGGGGGACATGCTCCATCCTCAGTGGTGGTACCACCAGAAGGTGGTGCAGAGCCAACAGAAGTTGATGTCCAAGGCTGGGCCCCAGATGTGCTAGTGCCTGGTGCCATGGTCAGGTAAAGTGGGACAGGAGGTACTGCCGGGACCTCCCAACCCATTCAGCCTATGGTGTTGCAGTTTAAACCCACATATGGCTTAGTGATAGATAACAGCATACAGGATTACCTATGACAGTATGCATAGATAACACCATCAACCCAACACAACAGATGATATACATTTGCAGAGGGAGCACAACACATGCATATATACTGCATGCCATCTGTACAATGTGTAGTAGACGTGTGACCACAGCTATGAACAGTTGCCCATTATTGGCTTGTCACTGGGAACCCCAAACAGTGTCTTTTATACCACTGTCTCATGTGACACATATCCAATCAGGGATGTGATGGCAGTAATACATGCCTATCATCATGTACTGTCTGCAATCCTCACACCATGCTTCTGCTGTGCACAGATGTGTGTTCAGTGTGTAACACAGAAAACAAATGGTTGCACACACTGACCAGTTCACTGACAGCCCTACAGATGGGGGTCCATCATGAACAGAGTACTGTCATGTCTGTATTATAACATGCAGAATAGCCATTACCACACATGTGTTAAACAGGCAGTAGTCTCAATGCAGCATAGCTACACTTACATGCTGTAGTCATGTGTGGCACATCACTCTCCTGTCTTTAGGCTATTTCCCATTGTTGAAAATGTTTGAGGTACATCCAGATATCATCTGTGATGCCATGTCAGAACACCACATCCAGGAACCACTCACAGCGACTGTCATGGCCAAATAACATGTTTTCCCTAGATAGTGTACTGTGTTTATCATGCAGATGGCTATGGGAACACCATCACAGCTGTACCACATGCAATCAGCTAGAGGAGGACTGCAATAGGTGCAGAGGCCATCACCTGACCATGTCCATCACTTACAATACACATGCTGCTGCTCTGCAGTTCTACTCCTTCACATCCACCAGAGAGAGTGTGGGTGGGACAGGCAAAGTACACCAGGGAAGGGCTTGGAGACTTAACCCTAAACATCATCTGCCACACGCCGAAATGTACAGGGGTCAAACTCCTGACTGACTTCTCATTACTATTACATGTGCATGGCGTTACTACATGTGCCACAAAGGCAACATGTTGCTGTGCTGTAAGAACATATATGTGTGTAGGTGAGTGACATCTGCAACAGAGATATAGTAGACATACATTAGGTGTGGCACACATGGCTGTCCATGTGAACGGATGCCATGGTCACCACAACCACGCTCTCTAATGGACACACCTTGACACTCTATGCCAGGGCCACAAATACACAACCTAACTACTCAGTTTGCCACACTGCAGTAATGCACAGGAC
>NC_056726.1:1303562857-1303741754 GCF_019279795.1 Protopterus annectens
AAATATAACCCCCTATCCCAGTAGATGGGTTGCAAACCAGCTCAAGGACAGAACTGACATGGTCAGAAATGCTGCAGCCATGTCAGACTCCAAACCAGCTACAACTGGCATGCCACAAGGCTCGGTCCTGGGACCTCCCTTGTTTGGTATATATTTCCCAGAGGTACAGGCCAACATGGAAGGACTGTATCTGAATAAGTTTGCAGATGACTACAAACTGGGCACCATATCTGACCTTCCAGCTGACACAAGCATCCTACTAAAGGGCCTCATAGAAACAGACAACTGGTGCCAGAGCCATGTCATCAAGCTAAATGCAGAAAAATGTATAGTCATCCCCTTTGGAAAAACAGTAAGTGCACACCAATTACCACATAGGTGTTAACCCATTAAGTACTTTAGAAGTAATAAGACACCTGGGGACACAAGTTGATAGAAATTTTGCATTTGACAACCATGTGGCCGTAGTGGTTAGAGAAACATATCATATATCCACCTAATCATGCAGGTATTCACATCGAGATCAGGGAAAGGTCATCGTGCCTCTTCAGTCATCCTGCATCAGGCACACAATTGAGTACAATGGCCCTTGTGGGATGTACCTTACCAGACACCTCCAGCAACTGAAAAGACCCCAAAAGTACCTCACCAGGAGGATCAAAGGGCTCTAACAGATGCCATGTGTTGCCTGATTAAACAAATTGCAGCTCCAGACAGTGCCATACTGCCTGCCCAGAGGCGATCTGTGCCTGATGTATAAAGCCATGTCCAAGCTGGAATCAATGCACATGCTGCACCTTGTAAAATCTGAATGCCAGTGAGATATGCACATGAGAGACCTGAACATCAGCACTGACATAAATAGGACATGCTGTAGTGATTGATCCATAACCCAGAAGCTCCCTCCACTCTTGAGTAAACTCCCAGTCCAGGTTAGCCAGAGAGTCCCTCATTGACTCTCTTCAAGAGGAATCTTGATGAGTGGATGGGAGATGGTAGGTTTACCCTGGGTATCACTTTTATGTCACGGATAAACAGAGGCACAGTATACTAACCCTGAAAAATGTCATGCCAAACTCCAGTTAAAATGTGTGTTGAAGGACAAACACACTCTCTGACTAGCATTAGAAATGGCCTAGGGCACATAGCCTAGTGTTTGTCAATGTCCACCCAAGTTGCGGAATACACTACTAATGTTGGACAAGCCTGGTTTAAGTAGGCCATAGCTGAACAAAGTGCAACATGGTCATATTTGCACAACTGGCCCTTAACCAGTCTGGTTTGCTCAGTATGAATACTTAAAGCAGTGATAGGACTGAAACCCAGGATACTGTCCACCACAGTGAAAGTACTGAACCAGTACACTATACAATATTACAGTGTTTGGTCAGTATGAAAGAATGTTGACAACTGTATGCAAACTATCCCATGGAAACCCTGCATGCACAGCATAATCCCTGTTGGGTTCAGACACAAAGCAGTTGGGCAGTAAGAACACAACATGACTTCCAACACACAACTATAAATGTGAAATATTGTTGAAGTTCACACACAACCACAAATGTGGTGGACCTCAGATCTCAACATATGGAAATGTCACACTGGGCATGCTCACACATTTTGATAAATGAGACATATGTCAGGCAACAAGCCATGGAAAGCCTGAACTGGGCATGCTCACACACTTAGGCCATGTCTCAGTATAGCAGTTGGCCACACATATCTGGCATTTGTATGTGTTAAGCCAGGAACCTCCCACAATACAGCAATCTGCCCAGTGCACACAGTTAAATGACAACAGAGACATAAGTAATATAGTGGATCCCTCTCATATTTAAACATCTTCCACAGATACACAAGTTGTTCATAGAAGCAGGGAAAGCTATGGCAATAAAGACCTGCAGTTTATCAGCAACAAATATTGTGCATCTGAAACTTAAACATATGGGTGTAGAGGTCAATACTAGCAGGGACACAGTAGAGATCCCAGGGGATGAATTTGCAATGTCACATCCATGTGTCTGGAGTATGCTGGAAGAGGGTTGGCGAGGGGTTATGTCTAACATTAATCGGGATTCAATTCCACACTGAGGGGAGCCTTATCTGCAGTGTCTGGACAATTTCACTGTCAACACTTGCAAGTGATGATTTTGAGGGATTGAAGTGTCTTGCCAATACTGTTCAGAGATGTCCTCCCTCTGTGGGATATTGCTCTGTAATGTATTAGTTCCCTCCTTCTGTTGTACAGCTTATATATGGCTGGTGTAAACCAGACAGGTCTCCTGTTGTGGAGGAGTCTTGGTGTTATTTGGGATAGCATGATCAATGCAAACCTTCTGGATGCTCATAGAATGCATTTGTCAAGGATTCTGCAGATTGGCCTGTATAATCCTCCAGCATGGGTCCTTTGAAGTATTCCACCACAGTCTTCACAAGTGCAAAGTCTGCTTTTGATAAATACTTTGTTTGCAGTGATTTCCTTGCCTGGGGGTGGGGATGGGATATGGATGTCCAGGGAAAGTAGGTTATGGTCAAATATTAACAATGGTGGTCTACCTCTGGTGTGGAACATAGAGTCCCCATGTTGGTGATGGTCAGGTGCAATATGTATTCCCCCTTGTGGCTGTGGTGAGTGTTTCTGCCATAGCACATGGATGCACAAATTGTAGTGGCTGTAGGGTGATGTTGTTGAGGCCTGAGTAGTTCCCCCACTCAATATTCCTGTACCTGAAGCTAACCACTGTAATGGTGTATGTGAACACCTTCATATCCTACACTGTTCCCAGGGAAGCCAAGTGTGGTTCCTGGATATGGGAGGGGAGGTCTGAACTGGTTGTGTTGTGTGTTACAAGTCCTGTGGTCACGAAGCATGGTATAAAACATAACCTGGTAGTGCTGATGTGCATATGTGACCCTGAAGTATGCATCTGTTAATGCATATATATGCTATCCCCCATACTGAGGGATAGTAATAGATGTACATACCTCTTTCTAAATAATGATGTCAGCACCCTATAAATACTGCAGGAGAAGAGAATTTATTTTATTTATTTATCATTTGTTGACTGAGAAAGTCTGACTAGGTTCCACAGAGCCTGTTTTCAGCGGAGGCCCAGGGAGAAATGCTCCAGATGCATGTCTTTGGAATGTGGGAGGAAACTGGAGTACCCAGAGGAAACCCACGCGAACACAAGGAGAACATGCAAACTCCTCACAGAAGGCACCCCAGCCGAGAATCGAACCGGAGAACCTCTTGCTGTGAGGGGACAATGTTAACCACTGCACCACTGTGCCGCCCAAAAGACACACAGTAATTTGAATAGCGTGCTCTGCTAATGCGTCTCTCCCAAGTGTCATAACATAGTTAGGTGGGGATTTGAATCCTGCAAATGCTCAGTGTGTGTGTTTGGGGGTGGGGGGCAGGGTGTGTGCAATTCTCATTGAAAGAAAGGGCCCTTTTGGCAACTGGAATAACACACTACATGATGTACATTCCTCTTTGTAAACACTGATGATGTCAGCACCCTATAAGTATAGCAGGGAAAGGGAAACCTCCAGTAATTTGAATAGCGTGCTCTGTTACTGTGTCTCTCTCTCTCAAGTGTCATAACATAGTTAGTTAGGGGTTTGAATCCTACAAATGCCATGTGTGTTTTTGTCACACAGTTTGTCAATGTGTGGTGGGTGCTGCTTTTATTATTGTATGACATATAATAACAGTAATTTCAATGCACACATGAGGTATGTGTGTGCCACATAGAGATATGTACCTGTGACCTTAAATAGTTCCCATGTGTGAAGCCTGCCTCATGTGAATACAAGGAATTTGCTTTACACAACATTTTCACTGTTTTTTTTGTGCAGGGGCTGTGGTTGATATGTGAATATACAGTGAGATTACTCTATGGTGTCATCTTAACAGTGAGGGATACACTTCTGGTCTGGATTATAGAGTCCACATGTTGGTGATGATCAGGTACAGTATGTTTTCCCCTCTTGTGGGAGTGGTAACAAGTTGTTCCATAGCATTTGAGTTTATGAATTCTAGGAACCTTTCACCTAGGGTGTTGGAGCTACAGTAATACACCCAGTCTATGTGTGGGTAGATGAAGTTGCCCAATATAATGGTGTTTGGAGACACCTTCATATATTCATGTGTTGTTAAGTAGGCCAAGTGGGTTTCCTGGGTTTAGGAGGGTGTAGTGTAGCAGGCTATGAACTGGAAGGTAGTTTTACCCACTGTTAGTTGCACGTGGATAGTCTGTGATGCTTCATGCTGTGGCAACAACCTGGGGATGTGGGTATCCTTGACATTTATTGAGACTCACCCTCCTTTCATAGTTAGTTCCATGTTTTGGGGCTGTCAAACATGGTATGAGGTGTAACCTGGTAGTGCTAGGTTGCTCTTGGGAGCCTTGAACCTGTTTTCTGTTACTGCACAGATATCAACGTTCTCCAAGCTGAGTAGAGTTTGGACTGCATGCATCTTGCGGTTTACATGTCTGGCATTGAGTATCATTACTTCCATTTTCTTCTCCCCTGTGCTACCTATGTAGGTGGGTTTGTGTTTTCAGCCTTACCACCAGAATGCAAAGATGTGCAGACATTACACTGTTGTAATTAACAGTGGTGTATAAAAAACTACAATGACAATCATACTGTGAGTGCATCAGGCATGCTGGGATATACCTACAATGAAATCATTACACTGTACTGTTAACAACATGATAATATTACTACAGTTCTATGTAGTCACCCTGTGCATCAGCACCATGCTATCCTGTTCCTGCATCAATGTTACAGATTGCAGGAGGTGGCACAGTTTCATCATATGCACAGAGTGTGTACTTGGTATGCCCGAGTCTGCCATTGACACATCCAATCAACATGTATGTGTATGTGTGTTAGTGAGGGACAACAGTACAACATGGGGCAATGTTGATGCGGTGTGTGTGTATGTGTTAGCCCTAGGTGTTAGCATTATGCATGTGTGTATGCATGCACACAGTTCCACCTCATAGCTGCCATATACGGGTGTTTGTGGACAGCCACAGACTGTACCTGCCAGGTCATACAGATCACTGTCTCTGGCCACGGACATGGTACCTGTGCCTGACAGGGGTGCTACGGACAGTATCAGGTACTAAGCCAGACCGGGTACTGTCATCAGAAGCAGTTGGTTGATGTCTGGACACATGTCCCTGCGGGGACTGTCCAGAGCCACATGCATGTGGTCTCCTAGGGCGGTCTGATGACAGCACAGACCCAGCATTGCTGGGGCTGGTACTGGCACTATGGGAGCGGCTGCGGGTTTGTTGTCATCCGCGATGACTGCCAGCTGCTGATGTTGCTGGCATACGTCCACGTCGACACCTCAACCATCCTGCATTGCTCTGGCTCACGGACATGTAGTTGTGGAACAGATCTAATGTGTCCCCCCAATGTCTGTCAATGACCTCGCCGACAGTATGGATGGCAGCTGCAACGGCATGCATAGTGTCATTCATAGCAGTGCAATGTGCTCTAAGCTCCCTCAGACCCTGTCTGGTGTACCGTTCCATACGTGCCTGTGCCTGCATTACAGCCCAGAACATAGCTGAGGTTGAAAGACCTCTGTGGGCACGTCTGACAGGGGCAGTACGACCATGGATGCTCCCCCGAGAACTCCTGGACATCTGCCTGTGTGGTACCATGTCAGGACTCTGGCCAAGGCTGCTGTGAGGGGATGCATGTGCCACTGATACCACGTTACCCTGGTCAATGCCCACTGTATGCTGTCCCTCAGCTAAGGACATTGGTGACAATGGATGTACTGGCAGGATGACTGTGTGCAGTGATGGGGTTGACTGCTGTGTACTGTTGATTGGCTGACCAACAACAGACCCTGTCACACCTCCCTGTGCCATTACACATGTATCATCATTATCACTATCCCCAGCAGTGGCTTCAGGTTCCCTGCTGCACTCCACCAGAGCAACACCAGAACCTGTGAGAGGAAGACAGGAAACACAGTTTACAATGTGTACACAATGTTACCACAGATGCACACGGGCACATTCACACATGCACACATGCAGACATGCACACATGGGCACATGCACACATGCACACATGGGCACATGCACACATGGGTACATGCACACATGGGCACATGCACACATGCACACATGGGCACATGCACACATGGGCACATGCACACATGCACACATAGGCACATGCACACATGGGCACATGCACACATGGGTACATGCACACATGGGCACATGCACACATGCACACATGGGCACATGCACACATGCACACATGCACACTCCTCAGTACATGAGATACAAACACACACCCACACACACACACACACACACACACACACACACACACACACACACACACACACACACACATACACACCTGCAATCCAACACATACACAATCTGTTTGAGGGTATTATTACTATTATTATCATTAGTATTAATAGTATTGTTATTACACACTCACCAGCATAGACTGGCTGACTTGCTGTTACTCCAGATGGACCTGCACAAATAAGACAGTTATTGTCAGGGGGCACAACTGTGCCATTGATACTGTGAGTATGATACAGTACAGTAGTACAACAGTTGGCTTTCACAGGTGTACTGATGATATTGAGAATATCAGTCTTGCACAGGAATTTCCAGGATAACAGCTACACACACACAGTACACATCTCACACATGCATAAACTACTAGTGCAGAGAACAGTCAACTACAGATATGGCATGTTACCTGCACACTCCATGTGCACATGCTGTGTGGCTCCAGCCTCCATCATTACACATGTCTGTGGATGTTGTTATTGTTGGGCTGGAGCCACAACACTTAGGAGGAACTCCTCCAGTCTGGTGTGGGGGGGTGGATAGGTACCCTACCACCTGTTGCAAGCTGTTGCCTGTGGATATCAGATGAACGCTGACTGATATTTCTAATTAAATCACTGCAGTGATGGCGTACCTGCTCATATGTCCGGTTATGCATGCCTATGTCATTTACCCGACTTGCAAGGTCTTGCCACAGTGCAGTCCTCTCCTGCTGGTTCTGGCTGGTCCAGGAAAAGAGTGTTGAAAAATCCCGCACCAGGCTTTGGTGTATCTCCTCATCCTCTGCAGCTGAATAACAGGGGTTGCGCTGATGCACCATCACCCTGGAAGGAAAAGAAAAATATGTGAGCAAGTAATATGGCACACATAATACTCTACTGTACTGCTATCACTGAACTGCCATATATAGCATCTGTCTGTCTATCAGGGGATACACATGTAAATTAACACATATCAGTGCTCAGCCAACAAATGTGTGACAGTGCCTGCCACACTCCATACAACAAACTAGTATACACCAGCACTCGGCACACTGTTTGAGGTCCAATGCACAACCTCACATTGAGTGTATGTATCAAGCTAATGGATGGGGAATGTTGTCATCCCATGCAATGCATGCAATGCACAGTTACAGTTTCAATGGTAATGCACCCTAGTCTTTGCTGCCATACCCCTACCTACACCGCAGTCATATACAGGGAACCACAGCACAACATATGGCAATGTAGTATGTTTGTATCCCAATAACTGACACAGCTTTCTCTCACCTCACACCGAGGACACACACTACCATGACAGACACAAAGTCATGCTGAGCAATCACACCATTACAGACCTTGCACACAGTCAGTGGCACACTCATTCCACCTCACATAGTTGGTATTGCAATGAGTACATGTGTGTGTGCATTGTGTCATAGGTAGGTACTATGCTATTGGCCCTGGGCCTAGGGCAGCATAGTGTTATGCTACCCTGCCCCTTGGGACACATGTAATGTGATTGTACTTGCTCCTGTCAAACAGTTACACAGGGTGACTCATATGGCATAGTGTTTTGGAATGGGGTATGGTACTCCAGTATCCACACTGGTGTTCAGTCCATGCTTTTGTCACCAGGCACCTGTTGCAATACATCTGCACACATGTGCCTCTCTCAGTATATAAATATATATATATATATATATATATATATATATATATATATATATATATATAGACAGAGAGAAAGAGAGAGAGAGATTCATATACATACATATATCTAGACATTCATATCTGTCTGCATATGTGTATGTATCTATATATATCTAGATATGTATGTGTCTATTACGTATATATGTATATACATATTCTATATATCTATCTATCTATCTATATATGTCTATCTATTTATGCATACCTCTCTATCTATGTACACATATATATATATATATATATATATATATATATATATATATATATATTTTTTTTTTTTTTTTTTTATTTACACATACAAATACACACACTAACATACTTCTAAACATCCATTACTGTACAACCTACATTGTACGTTGTACTACAACCTACATTGATATGTGCACATATCAACCTTCAACTACATATGTATGTCCAGCCTTCACTAACAGTTGCAGTATGCCGCTTGCCCTATGCACATCTTCATATACATATAGATAAAGACTGCTAACACATATGTAGGGTTCACAGTATGTAGATTATAAGATTATGTAGTGTACATTACCTTTGTTTCTGACTGCTTTTTTTGATGGCTTGCTGCTGGCTGTTTGCCTTGCTGCTGGCTGGCTTGCTGCTGGCTGTGTGCCTTGCTGCTGGCTGTCTGCCTTGCTGCTGTATGGCTTGCTGCTGGCTTTCTGCCTTGCTGCTGTATGGCTTGCTGCTGGCTTGCTGCCTTGCTGCTGTATGGCTTGCTGCTGGCTTGCTGCCTTGCTGCTGGCTGTCTGCCTTGCTGGTGTATGGCTTGCTGCTGGCCTGCTACCTTGCTGCTGTATGGCTTGTTGCTGGCTGTATGCCTTGCTGCTGGCTGTCTGCCTTGCTGCTGTATGGCTTGCTGCTGGCTTGCTGCCTTCTGCTGTATGGCTTGCTGCTGGCTGTGTGCCTTGCTGCTGGCTGTCTGCCTTGCTGCTGTATGGCTTGCTGCTGGCTGTCTGCCTTGCTGCTGTATGGCTTGCTGCTGGCTTGCTGCCTTGCTGCTGTATGGCTTGCTGCTGGCTGTGTGCCTTGCTGCTGGCTGTCTGCCTTGCTGCTGTATGGCTTGCTACTGGCTGGCTGCCTTGCTGCTGGCTGGTTTGCTGCTGGCTGTGTGCCTTGCTGCTGGCTATCTGCCTTGCTGCTGTATGGCTTGCTGCTGGCTGTGTGCCTTGCTGCTGGCTGTCTGCCTTGCTGCTGTATGGCTTGCTGCTGTCTTGATGGGTTTTTATTTGTATTTCTTTTTATTTTTTGTCTCTCTCTCTCTCTCTCTCTCTCTCTCTCTCTGTCTCTCTCTCTCCCTCCAGTTGCTGCAATGATATTATTGCATGTGTGAACTGGGAGTACAGGCTGCTTTTGTAGGTATCTGCACATGTGCATGTGATGGCCTCTGCACCAATTGTTAGCCAGCATTTACTAATTGCATGCAGCCTGCTGTGTGGTAATTGTAGTTCTCACTGTGATTTCAGGACAGTGCTATAAAATTTTAGGTTAGGTAGGCGTAGCCCTTTCAGTTTTTCAAGGTGGGGACCATGCTGGTTTGCTGTGGACACTGTTTTGTGAGTCAAAAGGTTGGTATGTCTCTCATATCTAAGGCTGTGTTGTAGGCACTGAAATGCATGTTGTACTGAAACCTGACTGTTGCTTCTTCCAGTTCATTCTTCTCAGTGTGTATGTTAACTCACACCTAATAATACCAATACTGTTTACATGGGGTATGTACTTTCCTGTGGGACTTGTGGATTAACTAGTATACAACAGTAGCTCTTGCAATTTGTTGCTATGGCTTCACTATTTAGCCTTTACATTCACTCCTTGAAGGCCTGCTATGTGTCTTTACTGGAATGTGTTGCTATGGCTTTCCTATTTTCCATTTACATTCAGTCCTTGTAATGCATAATATATTTCTTTCAGCAGCAATTTCTTATATGTTTGGTGTGGTTTGGGGGTACTGCATGCAGTCTGGTAAGGCCAAGTTGTGGGGTTTGACACCTACAAGGGTATCTTATTTTGCTGCTGAGCAGTAGTGGGGCCTTGTACTTTGTACTAACAGTTATGAATATCAGGCACATGCAGTGCTTGTAAACTGCTATACTGTCCTTATTTTATTAGATGGCTACATCCTTTGATATTTCTGGGTTGTACTCCTACATGAGGGTGTGCTTGTGGAAGCAATTCTACAGCTATTCACGCAGTGTGTGACAGCAGACAGGCTGATATGCCTGTGAGTTTCTCAGATACTCTCAGTTGCATATTTGAGCAGCCTCAGGGAATGGTACATAGTGGGATATACCCGTGATATATTTCAGGTATTCTGCAGTTGTGACTGTGGGGTATTTTGAGCATATGTATTACTACACCATTTCTGACATGCAAGTAGTGTCTACTTTAACTTATTGACAGTTACCATTACATGGGATTCCCCACCTTTCTGCCTACTGTTGGTATATTTCACAGGGAGTCAGTGGGGCACAGTTAACATTTGTTTGCAAATCAGGAACATCCCTGTAAATCAGTCACAGTTGGGAGATCTGGTCTCTTACCTATTCAAATATGGCGGTGTTTATCCTGCTCTGATAGTGTGTGGGGTTTGCAAGGTGCTACTGTCACATTATTACCTACTAGCATGGCTGTTTCTCTTATCACACTAATGTAATACATTTCCACAAGAATTGCCAGTAAAGATACAAGAAACAAGCTTTGTGTAATAGCCTTCCTATATTCCCTTTACATTCCATCCTTCTATTTTATGATATATTGCTTTCAGCACCAAGTTCTTGTATATCAGTCATGGCTTAGTGGTAAGTCCTGCAGACTAGTGTTTCCAAGGTCCTGGGTTCTTGACTGACAGAGGAATTTTATTTTGCTGCTGAGCAGACTACAGGCCTTGTCATTCAGAGTGACTAAGGCACTTTTAAGCAGTTGTAAGCGGGTTAGCGCTGGTTTGCTCAGTGCTCACGCATGCACACTGTCGCTTAGCTTCGCTCACACACGCTTAGCTAAGCGCACACAAGAGTACACCCGCTGACTACTGTTTAAAAGTGCTTACTCTCACGCACA
This sequence comes from Protopterus annectens, assembly GCF_019279795.1. Lineage (NCBI taxonomy): Eukaryota > Metazoa > Chordata > Ceratodontiformes > Protopteridae > Protopterus > Protopterus annectens. The sequence continues at coordinate 1,303,573,974 of NC_056726.1, forward strand.
GCCACGCTAATTTCTTTTAAAGAAAAGAAAATGGGGAGATAGGAAAGTGGTGAAAAAGGGGGCACAAAGAGGGTAGGACAGTAGGAAAACAAGCTCGGGATTTGCATGAAGGATGTAGGAAAGGCCCATAGCTGCCCATTTCTTTATCAGCAACAGCTGTGCATATGTGTGTAATTTGGTGTGAAATTTGAAACCTTCCACCCCTGAGAGAGGGGTGAGGACAACAAAATATGTTGTACAGCCAATTGTAATTACCAGTTCACATGTCCAGCAGACATGTCTGCAAAATGGGCAGCTATGTATGGGGCGTAATTTTTTTGTGGGAACAGAGAGCCCTTTTTTTATTTTTTTTTCAGGTGAGAGTGAAATGTGAGGTACAGGAAGTAGATATATTTGGGGAGGTAGGTTGGGGAGGTTAACAGACAAGACAAACAAGACACATACAGGGGCGGAGTATTAAACATGTGGGGGGGAAACACAATTGACGGGGACGGATGTTTGGATATCACGAGCCCATGAGCCCACAGATGGCAACAGTGGAACTGAGATCCCCACCCATGGGCAGTTACCACTGCACCTTCACTGCCCAGGATGGGGCTGTGCTGGGGGCTGTATAGGATGGGCAGGCACACCTGTGAGTTGCACCACCCGTGCCTCAAGCTGACGTAGGGGTTCAAGCACAGAATGCCTGATCTCGCTATGCACCACAGACCGGACACTTTGGAGGGTGAGTGGACGTTCTCCTCTGGCCACGCTTGCAGAGGGGGGACGAGCCCCATCCCCTGCAGCGCTTCCACTCGAAGGTGGCACAGGGTCACCGGAGGAGGTTCCGGCCTGGGCACTAGTGCCAGGTGCACTCGCCAGCTGAGGTGGGAGAGGTGGGTCCACTGGAACCCGCCTTCCCTCTTGTCCTATGTTTAGCAGTAGTTTATGACATTTTGGGTTAGTAACAAACAACACCATTCAAAACTAGTTGTAACAGCATGCATCAGTATTCCCATTAACTATACACCCATGAATTCCAAACATTGAACAGCATGCATAACACATGCATATTTAGAACAACAGTACACAATCCAACAGCATGCAGGGTTGATTGATGGCAACAGGCCATCAGGTTTGGATATGTGAACAGGGCACATGCATCAACGTACATGCAGATATGTATGAACCAACAGGACAAATGTCCATGGGAATTAATTGTGAATACACATACCCAGTTTGGTGTGGAATGGCATTATTTGTGAAATAGGGTAGGGTGAAGAAATATTACATTAACAACTTAAACTACCTATACATATGCTGTACATTTCTAGTAGCTGCAGATATATATACCCTACATGTTTTAGTACAGTTTCCTATATGTAACCTTGGGAATGTTGATGGTGGGAATGTTACTGCTACATTAATATACATTCCATTTTTATTCATACATGTTCATATCTGGCTGTGTTCAGGTACAGCATCCTGCTACATTTGATTTATATGGCTCTAGACAACTGTGGATGTTCAGTATATCATACAACCATACTATCTCCATATTGCAAGGGTACAGCAACATATCCAAATTGTGGGACAGACACATTCTGGGATCAGTACTTTCTTAAACCCATTTCACTCTTTGGTTGTGGCTGTTTCATTCATTTCATAATGTACTGATTGCAGTATAACTTTATTCCAGACTTATTACAGCTTTCTTGGTCGATTCATACCTCTTTCTCACACTCTCACTTGTTTTATTTTTACAATTCATGATGGTACTGAATTCTAGGCATTATTAACATTTCTTACTTGTTACAACAATCCTTTCCAACAGACTCACTTATTTCATATGGCAGATTTTAAAAGGGGTATTTTACACATGTCTTTCCAGTGTAGATTGTTCATCAGTGTTTTTCAGGCTGAAGCAGTTATCTGATATTACAATACAGGTGAAAAATCTGTATTTGACACTTATTTAATGTTTATTTCTGGATTATAGGCTGCATCACTTATATAATCATACAGTACTAGCAGAATCTTTCTTCTAGGCTTATTTGAACTTTATTAATATGTGACTACACTGAACTCTTTTACAAGCTGTCTCACTTATATTCTATAACAATTCCATCAAAATAATTACTAACCTGCCTGGTGGCGCAACTGCACCAGCCTATCAGCATAGGCTCGACGATTCATAGAACGGACACCTGCAGCTGTGATATAAATGAAGTAATATTGGAACATACATCTCCATAATATAGGCTAAGATAAATTTCTTACATACTTAATTACATGGATACTTACTCAGTAGTGGGGCATTGGACATTTGCCGGGCCTCCTGGATCCAACAGTTCAGTTGGTCCTGCTTACGTCTCTTCAGGTCTGCATGGTGGTGATGGACCTGTTCACCAGTCCTTGGTATGCCTGTGGCACTGGTGAGATCATGTGCCAACCGGTTCCACGCCTCTGCCTTGTATGCACCCCAGGGAACCTGGCCCTGCATGAGTTGAGCCTCATGATCGTGGACTAGGAGCCAAACCATATATTTGGACTCCTCAACATCCCACCTCTGTGCTCTGAAGCGACTGCCCTCTCCTACATCTGCCATCCTGACCGCAAATGGGTTCCACAATCAGTTATGCTGTGTATTCCTGCCTATGGGGCTTATATATGACGGTTTTCCTGCACTTATCTGTGATTAGCCATTTTGGAAGTGTATCAGCTTAAAAAAACCTGCTTTGTCATGCTTCTATTTCCATTCATTCCTATATATATGCTAATACTGCATACAACTGTCATGGCTTAGTGGTTTAGTACTTTGACTGTGGTGCACAGTATCCTGGGTGCGAGCCTGGCCATTGCTTTTTTTTTTATTTTACTACTGTCTAGACAGGCTAGAAGGTGTGTTTGTGTAAAGGCGGTTTTGATATAGCTTACTCAACATTGCTCATCGGTAAGCCAGTTGGCACGCTGCGCAGCTCCGCGCAAATGGCTTACGCTGGGTAATGCGTTATTTGGCTATGAGCACGCATATTACGCTGTGTGAAGCATTGCTCAGCTATGGGCTCACATTTTATGCATGATAAAGTGCTGCTAAACTCCGGGCACTCATATTATACCTGTTAAACCGCTGCTCACCTGCGGGCAGTCATATTCAGCTTGTTAGAGCGCTGCTCAGCTATGGGCACTTATAAAATTTTTTTTATTTTATTGTGTCAGATTTCTTCAAAAATACATGGCCCATTTCATTACATTTTACTTAAATTATAGTTATCTATATATTTATATATATATATATATATATATATATATATATATATATATATACACACACATATATGTCAGGGGATTGTTTCATGCTTATTTCACTAAAAATTGAAAATGATGTTGTTGGAGCTCGAACCGTGACTACCTCCTCTTTGGCCAACGTCTCTACCGCTATGCTATTGCTACTTGGTTTAATTTGCATATTTAGATCTTATATGCTTTTCAATGACTGCTAACTGTGGCTGAGCGGAGGGCACACACGCAAATGAGCGCAACTATGGGCAAACATTTTTGAAATTATAAAAAAAAATGATACTCTTATTTTTACGTTTTACATTACAGTTGGGTTTATAGTCTGTGGGTGCATGTGTGGTGTTGTGTTTCTTGACATTTCCGCGGTCTCGCTTGTGGGAGTTTACTTTCAGGACTCTGACTCTTCTGGGGGTGTGTCCCTTTGCAGAACTCGCTATGCAGACACGCCCGCTACTTTCCTACATGGACCGTGTTAGCCTAGTGAGTGATTCAGCATGCCCTCATGAATATGCATGGCATGCTGACGTCACAACTCTTACACGGAGGTTTCGTAAATCCTGCCCAAAGATATTTGAATAGATATGCAGGCAAAGGCATCCAGATATGGAAAAATTCACAATGAAAAAATAAGAGCACAAAGAGGGAATGTAGAACAGAAGATTAGTAAAGTAGAAGTTAAAAAATAGAAGATAAAGTTATGAAATACTTGCAAAGTGAGGGATTTAGAGCAGGAAAGTCTAACACAGGTTACATCACAGCATGATGAAACAAGTTCCCACATAAGTAGAAAAAGTAGGAACAGGAGACCTCTGAAGTAAAAATATGGGCATGGGAAAGAAAAAGAGATTTAATATTGTGCAATATTTATGCAAAGGAGAAAGCAAAACTAATCAATATAAAAAGAGCAGCACTAAAGATCTTTGAAGAGAAATACAGGCAAAGGCATCCAGACATGGAAAATTGTATAATACAAAAAATAAGAAAACAAAGAGGAGAAGTAGAAAAGAGGATTCATAATGAAGAAGTTAAAGAAACAGAAACTGAGGTTATAGATTACATGCGACGTGAAGGATTTAGTGTAGAAAATCAAACTCAGACAACATCATAGCAGGGTACAGCAATGGATCCCCAAATTAAGGAGAAACCAGTGGAATGGGAAACATCTGATCAGTTACCATATGAAGATACTTTATAGAGCCTTTCATAGAAAACCAATACAAATGTTCAATTGGTGTTGTACAGCAAGAGAATGACAGGAAACTGTGACAATTCTGATTCAGTCAATGTTGTGGAGTGATAGGCCAGAGAGCTCCCATATGAAAGAGCAACAGATGACATAGGATGAAATTGAAGAGAATGTGGCACAGGAAGATGCTCTAGAACCTTCTATAGAATGCATGCAGGAAACAGAGAACAGAGAATGTGGCCTCAGTTTAGAAGAAAATGATCTAAGAGAAGAGTTGCTTGATTTAATAGAAATGGACAGACACATCAAGATCAATGAAAGAAATAGACTACAGAAAGTTAATAAAACCACAAAAGTTAGAAGTTTGATAAAACAAATGAACACAGTAATTAGGACTGTCTATAGCGATTTATGTGACATAACAGAAGTAAATAGAATATATTACTGTGCATCTAAATGGGTCTATATTACAATGTCGAACTACAAGTTTGAATGCTGTAATATCGAACCCTGAAGTCCGAAAGTGGAAAATAGCGAAGCCATGGAACATTGACTTTTTTCCCCAGGGAAAAAAGTCAGTGGGCCGTTTTTGGGGCTTTGCTATTTCCTCCAATGTGGTGCAATCTTGGAGTCGGTATATTTAAGTAGGGGTTTTGTGGGGAGCAGAGCCCCCCAATTCAATTTAAGTTTAATGTTAAATTTTTTTTTGTTTTTTTTTTGTAATGGAACAATGATTTTTTTTTTTCCTGGGAAAAAATTGCTGTTCTGTGGTTTCCATTTTCTTGGGTTTCGAACTTAATGGTTCGATATTACAACGGTCAAATTTTTTTTTAATTTGCTGTTGTGATATAGACTCCATATAAATTAATAACAGATAAAGTCTACCACAAAAACACAGGGTAGTATAGGAGAGAAAGGCGAGAAATTGAACGCCATCATGAAAGTGTTGAATAGAGAAAACTATAAAGCAATTAAGACAAGAATTGTCACTGTTGGAAGAGTACAGAAGTCGGAACAGATCAACAAAAATATGTAGAAAGGTAGAAGTGATGAAAGCAATGCACAGTATCAGAACAGATCAGGATATGCCATGCACTATTGCAAATAATAAACTAAAAATATCAGCACAGGCAGAAAAACGTAGAAGATATGCAGATAAATATAAAGCAAAAGTATAAAATAAAATAAACAATGTACTGATGACTCACAAAAGTTTTATAGAGAAATGGGAAACAAGGTGAAAGGAAATGAAATACTACCAAAAAAAGACAAAATAGATACATTTTGGAGAAATATATATGAAGATCTTGTGGAACATAACAGAGATGCTAAATGGATACAAGAAGTAAAAGAAAGAATAAGAAGTTCAAATTTACAAGATAGGAAATAGAATGAAGTAACAGAGAGATTGAAACAAAGTTAAGAAAGTTCCTAACTGGAAAATGTTAGGCCTAGATGCAGTACCTAACTTCTGGCTAAAAGTATTAAAATCTTTACATGAAAATTTAGCCATGAATAAGAACTATTTATATGCGCACCCTGACCAGACACCAGTCTGGTTAACAATAGGAAAAACAGTACTCTTACATAAGAGTGAACCTGCAAGCTATCCTAAAAACTATATACCAATAACTTGCCTTCCAATAATGTATAAACTCAACACTGGAAATTATGATGACAGGTTTATAATCATTTAGAAGAAAACTCAATTGTTACAATAGAAAAAAAGGATAATAAAAGAAAGTCACATGGAACAGAGGATCATTTGTTGTTAAATAAAGTCACAATGGAGAACTGTAAAAAGAGGAAGAATCTAAGTATGGCATGGTGTTAGAAAAATATGTATTAATGTGTATATTAGTGCTTTTAAAAGCCCAAAAGGGTTAACACATTTATTCTATTTCATACTGCACAAATCCATATAAACTGCGAATGCTTTCTGACCATGCTTTCTGACCTTGTATTTTGTCAGCACAGCTGAAATCTTGCTTATGCCTTTGGAAATTTATTGAGAAGCAGATGATTTTCTGCTGGGTTAGGAAAATAATGAATAGAACAATACAATTTCTATAATGTTATTAAACTTAGACAATTAGCTCTGTTTGTGCTATGAGAACATACACAGCTGCAGGAAGGATAGATAAGTAGAACAAAGACTGCTTGAAGAATATGAACTATAATCTGTGTTTGCTTTGTGCTTGAATTAGCAGAGTACCTTCAAATGTAACACAGCGCTGTAGAAATAATTGTAACTAGCTAGTGGTCTCCAAGGCCATGTTATTTTCAAAAAGTTTCTTACAATGTAATGTCATGTCAGCAGAAAATCATGAACAATATCTACTGTGAAAAACAATATTGTAGGCTTAAAGTAGATGGCACAGCTCGAACTGAGGAGATCCGTTTATTATAAAACACACTAAATGTTCTAGACAAAGTAGAGGTTAAACGCTTTCATCTGCCTTAATACAGACTTCTTCAGAACCATATTAACAAAGAAATTAATGGTTTATATACTTAATTTAGGCGCCAAAAATTATTCTCAATCATATTTATAGACATACTCCATTAAAAGCTCTATGTACATATAATTCAAAATAATATATTATATATACATGTAAAATATAATTTTAAATTTAATGACATAAAACCTATGTATAATATAACACTAAACAGAAAAGATAAAAAAGCATTATTATTATATTATATTTTACATCTTTTTATCTTCATATCCCACATTCATAGGTTCATAGGTTGGTACTAGGCTATCGGCCCTAGGGTCTATACAAGCCTAGCCATAACATTTCCCCTAGCTATTTCATCCCAGAATATTTACTTCCCTGGTCCCCTGTCTAGCAGGGCAACTGACGTGATCCCCGGTGTGAATTTCCTATCTCCTATCCAGTCATCAAGGTTCCTTTTGAAGAGGGCCAAAGTGGCGCTCAGCTTGACATGTATAGGCAGTCAATTCCAAAATATGGGGAGTCTCTGGGTCAGGAACCTATCCCTCCAGCATGTTTTGTTCATTGTGATGACCAGGTTTAGATCCCTGGAGCATGTAGCTCTGAGGGACTGGGATTTCAGTGCCTTAGTGTAGGATTCAGCAGGCGAAATTTCAGTTCCTGCCTGCATGAGTGTCATGACATTTGTCACTTCTGACTTGAGTAGCCTGAAGTTGGCTTTGGAGAAGTTTTTTTATGGAGGTTTCCCTACTGGGGGGTTGGGGTGGGATGTGGATGTCAAGGGTGATTAGCTTATGGTCAGACCTGACCAACGAGGGGGTGGACTACTGGTGTGGAGCATTGATCTCCATTGTTGATGATGACCAGGTCTAGGATATTGGAGCCTCTGGTGGGACTATGGATTAGTTGATCCTGGGCACTGGAATTTATGAATTCCAAGAACCGTTGGGCAAAGGTGTTGGTACCAGACTAGTTTTCCCAATTAATGGCAGAGTAGTTGAAATCACCCAGTATTAGGGTGTTTGGCTGTATCTTAATATTTTCTAGTATGTTTAGAAAGGTGTAGTGAGAATCTTGGGGCATGGTGGGGGATCTGTACCAAGCTACAGTTTGGATTGCAGTCTTACCTAGTGTTAGTTGCACCTGTAGGAATTCAGATGCATTGTGATGGACAACTAGCCAGGAAGTATGAATATTCTTGGTGAATATGGACACTTCTCCGCCTTTAGTGCTTCGATCCTGGTTTGGTGGCTGAAAAGTGTGGTAAGAGTTGTAGCCTGGTATTGCAGGGGTGCGCTCTGGAGCCTTGAACCAGGTCTAGGTTACTGTACAGATATCGATGTTCTCCATTTTTAGGAGTGCCTCAAGAGAGTGCATTTTGAGGTTTAGACTTCTAGCATTGAATAGCATTACCTTCAGATTTTGCATGCTTATATCTGTTATGGTGGTAGTTTTGTCCTTTGAGCTTTGCCTAAAAAAGGCACTATAGGGGTGCCAAGAGCCTTAGCCAGTAACCTATATCCCAGGGGCGACAAGTGCAGACCATCTCTGGCAAAGTATCATGGTCTGTCGATCATGTCATCCCAGGCAGACAGATACTGGATCCCCAACCTTTTATTAAAAGTAGCACAAAAAACACTCCACTGACTAAGCACTTTCACCCTGGTAGGGCATCTTCAGAGTCAGTCAATAGGTTTCATCAAAGCCTATATAAACACCTTTCAATCAGTATAATCAAGTTTAATTAAATAACAATGAATAACATTATTATTTAACACATATATATATTTTTTACATTTTTATTTTTTCATTTTTTATGGTCTATATTTCTTATTGATTAATTTATACTCGAATACTGAACAGTAGGGCATATACTACCACCCTATTACCTTATACTATTGTGTAATATAAGGAACAATTGATTTATATACATTACACAAAAAGAATTGTATGAACAAACATAGGGTTAATTTAACAAAAGGGGATGAGGTGATTGATTCATTGTTATTCATTGTTATTCATTGTTCTTTAATTAAACTTGATTATACTGATTGAAAGGTGTTTATATAGCTTTGATGAAACCTATTGACTGACTCTGAAGATGCCCTACCAGGGTGAAAGCACTTAGTCAGTGGAGTGTTTTTTGTGCTACTTTTAATAAAAGGTTGGTGATTTTATCTGGGCTATATCAGTGTGCCTTTCTGTCATTACTAGTTTGTTCATCCAGTTGCAGTTTGGAGATACTGGATTCCCTTTGAATGACACCAGAAACTTAGTCAATTGTTGAAATCAATCATTTTGTCCTTATACTGTGGTATTATTCTGGGCAAAGGCAGGATGCTGCTCAGGGCTAGGGTCATACCTGCCTGGGCCATATGATCCGAGAGCTCTTCCATGTTTCTTTTCATGTAGTCCAGGGAGGTACATCTTAAGTCATTCACTCCAACATGGACAATGACAGAGTCGTATTTGTACTTGTTGTGGAGTGACTTGAGAGCATTGTGTTATGTTCATAGGTTCATAGGTTGGTACTAGGCTAGTGGCCCTAGGGCCTATACAAGTCTAGCCATAACAATTCCCTGGACATTTCTTCCCACAATATTTACTACCCTGGACCCCTGTCTAGTAGGGTGACTAATGTGATCCCGGGGTGAATTTACTATCTCCTATCCAATTGTCAAGGTTCCTTTTGAAGAGGGCCAAGGAGACTCTCTGCTTGACATGTATGGGCAGTCTATTCCAGAGTATGGGGAGTCTTTGGGTCAGGAACCTATCCCTCCAGCATGTTTTGTTCATTGTGATGACAAGGTTTAGATCCCTGGAGCATGTGGCTCTGAGGGATTGGGATTTCTTTACGTGGAGCATGTCCAACAGCTTAGGGTTTGACATGGCCTTGATTGTTAAGCAGAGATCACCTCTGAGTAGATGATATGCCACAGAGTATAGCTGGACTTTTTTAGACAGTCAGCATAGGGCATCTGCTTTAGGCCTGTGATTCTTTTAGTGAGGTATTTCTGCAGCCTTTCCAGTTGTTGCAGATGTCTTATGAGGTGCATACCAAATGGGGTATTGTACTCTATAATGGGTCTAATGAGAGATGAGTATAGTGGGACAATGACCTCCTTTTTTCTGGATGAAAAGCCCTTAGTGATAAAGTGTGCCACATAGAAGGATTTCCAGATTGTTGTGGTGATGTGGTTATCAAAGGTGAGACCACTGTCCACCTGTGTCCCTAAGTCTCTCATCACACTTTTGGTGTTTAGTGTACTGCCACCTATGTGGTAATTCATGGGTACATGTTTTTTCCCAAAGGGGATAACTATAGATTTCTTGGCATTAAGCTTGAGCCCATGGCTCTGGCACCAAGCATCTGTTTCTGTAAGGCCCTTTTGTAGAATATCCAGATCATTTGTGGATTCAATAATGGCTCCCAGTTTGCAGTCATCTGCAAACTTTGTTAGCCATAGTCCCTTAGTGTTGACCTGTACTTCAGAGAAGTAGATGCCAAACAAGAGCAGTCCCAGGACTGAACCCTGAGGTACTCCACTTGTCAATTGTATGGAGCTGGATTTGGAGTTGGCTACTTTTACAGTCTGAATTCTGTTAGTAAGCCAGTTGGCAACCCATCGAGTGATGTAGGGATTTATGCTCAGCTTAGTAAGTTTATCTATGATTCCAGAGTGGGGGATGGTGTTGAAGGCCTTGGCGAGGTCCAGACCACCTTACCCTCATCCACAGCTCTGGAGACTGATTAGAAGAAGCCAATCAGGTTCAGTAGACAAGATCAGTCCTTCACGAACCCAGGCTGGGTGGGATCTAGTGTTTGAAGGTTGCCAATGTCTTTGTTTATAAGTTCCATGACAATGCCGTTCCATGACCTTGCAGATCAGGGTCATCAGACTGATGGGACGGTAGATCCTGGGATCCAAGATGGATCCCCCCTTGTGGAGTGGGATAACTGTAGCTGTGCGCCACTCAGTGAGCACGAAGTCTGAGGTGAAGCTATGATTAAACATGACACTTAGGTGATGTGCTAGTTCATTTTGTAGTTCATATGACATCTGGTCCCATGGATGCTGTATTCTTAGCTTTGGAGAGTACGGTTTCTACCTGTGTGCCCATGATTACTGGAATTTGGCAATTTTTTGGTATTGAGATGGGCCCTTTAGGGGAGAGAGGGGTGAGAAGTTGGCGCTAAATCAATCTGCCAGGATATTGGCAATATCCTTGGGATCAGTATATTTAATGCCATTCTGTTGTAGCTCAGAGCAGATCTGAGCATTGCCATTTAGATTCCTGACATAACTATAGAATGCCTTGTGGTTGTCTTGGGAATCTTTGGCAATTTTATTTTCATAACTAGCTTTGGAGGATTTTATGAGGGATCTCAGCTTCTTACTGAGGCTGGTAAGGGAGTTTTTTGCATCCTGGGATTTTCCTCTTTTCTGCAACAGTTTCTTCCTTCTGTTGTATAGTTTGTTTATGGCAGGGGACCACCAGATTGGCTTCCTTTTTTTTTTTTGCAGGAGAGCATCTTGTTTCTATTTGGGATGGCAAGATTCATGCACAAGTGGATGTGCTCGTACAGTGCCTTTGTGTAGGATTCAGCATTAGAACTTTCAGATCCCGTCTGCATGGGCGTCATGACGTTTGTCACTTCTGACTTGAGTAGCATGAAGTTGGCTTTGGAGAAGTTTTTCATGAAGGTTTCCTTACGGGGGGGGGGTGGGATGTGGATGTCAAGGGTGATTTGCTTATGGTCAGACCTGATCAATGAGGGGGTGACCACTGGTGTGGAGCATCTATCTCCCATGTTGGTAATGACCAGGTCTAGGATATTGGAGCCCCTGGTGGGACAATGGATTAGTTGATCCAGGGTGTTGGAATTTATGAATTCCAAGAACCCTTGGGAAAAGGTGTTGGTACCCGAGTAATTTTCCCAGTTAATGGCAGAGTAGTTGAGATCACCCAGTATTAGGGTGTTTGATTGTATCTTAATATTTTCCAGTATGTTTAGAAAGGTGTAGTGAGAATCTTGGGGCATGGTGGGGGATCTGTAGCAAGCTACAATTTGGATTGCAGTCTTACCTAGTGTTAGTTTCACCTGGAGAATTTCAAATGAATTGTGTTTGGCAACTAGCCTGGAGGTGTGAATATCCTTGGTGAATATGGACACTCCTCCACCTTTAGTGTTTCGGTCTTGGTTTGGTGGCCAAAAAGTGTGGTAAGAGTTGTAGCCTTTTATTGCAGGGGTGCTCTCTGGAGCCTTAAACCAAGTCTCAGTTACTGCACAGATATTGATGTTCTCCATTTTTCGGAGTGCCTCGAGAGAGTGCATTTTGAGGTTTAGACTTCTAGCTTTGAGTAGCATTACCTTCAGATTTTACATGCTTGTGTCTATTATGGTGGTGGTGTTGTCCTTTGAACCTTCCCTAAAAAAGGCACTATAGGGGTGGCAAGAGCTTTATCCAGTAACCTGAATCCCAGGAGTGGCAGATGCAGACCATCTCTGGCAAAATATCGTGGTTTGTCGATCATGTCTTCCCAGGCAGACAGATACTGGATCCCCTTTGAATGACACCAGAAGCTTAGCCAATTGTTGAAGTGAGTCATTTTGTCCTTATACTGTGGTATAATTCTGGGTGAAAGCAGGATGCTACTCAGGGCTAGAGTCATACCTGCCTAGGCCATATGATCCAAGAGCTCTTCCATGTCTCTTTTCATGTAGTCCAGGGAAGAATGTCTCAAGTCATTCACTCCAACATGGATAATGACAGAGTCATATTTGTACTTGTTGTGGAGTGACTTGAGTGCATGTGTTATGTGGTGGATCCTGGTACCCAACAGGCAGCTGATAGTTCATAGGTTCATAGGTTGGTACTAGGCTATCAGCCCTAGGACCTATACAAGCCTAGCCATAACAATTCCCCGGCCATTTCTTCCCATACTATTTACTTCCCTGTAAATTTTCTCCTTGTTCAGCCTGGTGAGTGGGACATCAGTGTGCCTGACTATAGAGTCATCTATGACTAAAGTGTTGGGTACATTGTCTTGCCTTAGTGGCTGTTGTTGGGTGGCACACTGGTATTGTGAGCTATGTGTCACTTTGCTTGTGACTGGTGTTTGTTTGCATTTCAGCTTTGGAGGTCCTTGTTGCTTGGGCAGGTTAATGTTAAGGGCCTCCGCATATGTGGGTTTAGTGTTGCTATGTGTGGATGGTGATGGTGTGGGTTTTGAAGGGCTATGTGTTGCTTGAGGTATAGTGCAGGTGTTAACCTTCTTCTCTTGACTGTCTAGCACAATCTTAGCTGGAGAGTGCTTTGCTTCCAGTTTGGCTATGTAAGTGCATCTCTTGCAGGTTGTAGTGTTGGCTGGAAGGAGGCGAGGGTTGTCTATGTACATGAGGCAATTGCTGCATTGCTCCAGTATGCCGAGATTCACCAGATGGACAGGAGAAATCACTGCAAGCTGACCCTTGGACATGCTTGGTTCGGTGTTTCTTCTGTAAAGTACAAGAGCTATCTTCCCTTACCTTGGGAAGGTAGTTTGCAATTATAGGCTATTTAGTGCCTATGATTACTTTTTCCTCATTAAGAAGGAGAATTGAGTGCTTGTATCAGTTTAAGAATTTCTAGTACTTTCCAGCAGGTTAGTTACAGAAAAGGTGGGAAACAAGCGGAGATGTGGGATTTTGAACCAGAAAGTTGAAAGAGATGGACAAACTGCCCAAATGGTCAATAAACTACAATTTCTGGGCCAGAAAACACTCCTTTGTGGTAGACAGGCTACTTAGTACTTACCACTCCCACTGATAAGCTAGAAGGCTTCCCTTCAACATAGAAAGGCTTGAGGGGCTCAGAAGCTTACAAACAGTTTTGGATACAGCAAATCTGTATCTGGACTAGACTAGTTACTGGAAAGGCGAGGAACAAGTGCAAACATGGGCTTTAAAACCAGAAAGTTGACAGAGATGGAAAAAAATGCTCAAACAGCCAATAAACTACAATTTTTGGGCCAGAAACCACTCCTCTTGTGGTAGATAGGCTACCTAGTGCTTACCACTCCCACTGATAAGCTAGAAGGCTTCCCTCTAACACAGAAAGGCTTGAGGGGCACAGAAGCTTACCAACATCCTGGATACAGCAACTCTGTATCTGGACTAGGCTAGTTACAGGAAAGGTGGGAAACAAGCACAAGTGTGGCTTTTAAACCAGAAAGTTGAAAGAGATGGAAAAACAACTGCTCAAATGGCCAATAAGTTACAATTTCTGGGCCAAGAACCACTCCTCTTGTGGTAGATAAGCTACCTAGTGCTTACCACTCCCACTGATAAGCTAGAAGGCTTCTCTCCAATACAGAAAGGCTTGCAGGGCTCAGAAGCTTACAAAGAGTCCTGGATACAGTGGATCTGTATCTGGACTAGACTAGTTACAGGAAAGGCACGGAACAAGCACAAATGCGGGCTTTTGAGCCAGCAAGTTGAAGGAGATGGAAAAATTGCCAAAACGGCCAATAAACTACAATTTCTGGGCCAAAACCCACTCTTCTCATGGTACATAGGCTACCTAGTGCTTAACACTCCCACTGATAAGCTAGAAGGATTCCCTCCAACACAGAAATGCTTGGGGGGCTCAGAAGCTTACCAACAGTCCTGGATACAACAAGTCTGTATCTGGACTAGACTAGTTGCAGGAAAGGCAGGAAACAAGCGTAAATGTGGCTTTTAAACCAGAAAGTTGAAAAAACATGGAAAAAAACAGCTCAAACGGCCAATAAGCTACAATCTCTGGGCCAGGAACCACTCCTCTTGTGGTAGATAGGCTACCTAGTGCTTACCACTCCCAGTGATAAGCTAGAAGGCTTCCCTCCAACACAGCAAGGCTTGGGGGGCTCAGAAGTTTACCAACAGTCCTGGATATAGCAAATCTGTACCTGGACTAGACTAGTAACAGGAAAGGTGGGAAACAGGCACAAAAGCAGGCTTTTAAACCAGAAGGTTGAAAGAGATGGAAAAGCTTCCCAAATGGACAATAGACTATAATCTCTGGGCCAGAAACCACTCCTCTTATGGTAGATAGGCTACCTAGTGCTTACCACTCCCACTTATAAGCTGAAAGGCTTCCCTCCAACACAGAAAGGCTTGGGGGGCTCAGAAGCTTACCAACAGTCCTGGATACAGCAAATCTCTACCTGGACTAGACTAGTTACAGGAAAGGTGGGGACCAAATGCAAACGCAGGCTTTTAAACCAGAAAGTTGAAAGAGATGGAAGAACTGCGGAAATGGCCAATGAACTACAATTTCTGGGCCCAAACCCACTCTTCCTGTGGTAGATAGGCTACCTAGTGCTTACCACTCCCTCTGATAAGCTAGAAGGCTTCCCTTCAACACAGAAAGACTTGGTGGGGGGGGGGGCTCAGAAGCTTACCAACAGTCCTGGATACAGCAAGTCTGTATCTGGACTAGACATGGATTAAAAGACCATGATACATTGGCAAACCACTTTGCAGTTCAGCCATGATAAAGTACAGAGTATTATTCCTGGGATAAAAATTCAAAGGGGAATATTCCTGGGTGAATCTCTGTCACTACTGCTCTTTTGTCTTGCCTTTGACTCATTAAACTGTCTACTTAACAGATTAGGTCATAGCTACAGTTTGGCTCTCTGGAAACAATAAAGTGTAAATACTTCTCATCTTCTTTTTGTAGATGATTTAATAATGTATAGTTCATCAGATGAGGAACTGAAAGCACAAGTGCAACTGGTCAAAACATTTTCAGATGATATAAGAATGTCATTTGGTTTTGATAAATGTGCAAAAGCAACTTTAATGCAGGAAAGCTGCAGAACCAAGAAAACATCAGTTTGGAACAGGAATGTGATGTAAACAAACCTGAGCAAGAGGAAGTGTATAAATATTTGGGAATTGATGAAGAATCAACAATAAAACATGAACAAATGCAAATAAAACATGGCGAGGAATACTCAAAACCAGGAAAAACTTCCTACCCATACAGAATTTAATCTTTCCTCTATTTCTACTTTATATATATAAAAAAAAAAACTCATACTAAAGCTAAAACCTGGCTCCAACTCAGCTAAAAACATTCCTGCCAAATTCACCAAGATTGCCACTGATTCAGTATCTTATCCAATTAGCATTCGAATCAACAGGTCGATCCAAGAATCTTATGTTCCCTCTTTATGGAAAAAAGCCATTATTCCACCCCTCCACAAAGGGGCCCTTCCTCTGACATCTCTAACTTCTGACCCATCGCTCTTTTTTCCCCATATCCAAAATTCTCAAAAAATATATCCAAAAACAACTATTTAACTACCTGTTAAATAACATCATCCTCTCCCCAACACAACATGGATTCCGTCCTGGCTACAGTACCTCTACTGGTCTCTTATCCTTCTTAGATATCATTAACAAAATTCATGACTCTGGCCATATAGCATCTACCCTTTTTCTAGATCTATCAAAGGCTTTTGATACCATATCCCATTCCATCCTTCTCTCTCATCTCTCTTCCACTGGGCTGTCTTCTCCATCCTGTACCTGGTTTGAAAGTTCTCTCTCCAATAGACAACATGCCATCAAATGGCAGCACTCAATCTCTCCATACCTCCACAACTCTATTGGTGTCCCTCAAGGCTCAATTCTTGGCCCCCTCCTATTTAATATTTTCATTAACAACTTACACCAAGCTTTACCTCACTCCTCCCTAATCCAATATGCTGATGACTCGACCATAGTCTGTTCTGCACCCAACCCAATCATCCTACAACAAATGATCCAAACAGCTTTCTCTACTGTTGAATCTTGGCTCCATCAAAATCACCTGTCCTTAAACGCCAAAAAAAAAAAAAACTTATGTTGTTCACCTCTAAAAAAAATACTTCTATCCAATTTCCAATACTTTAACATTCTGTCACTGAATTCCAGAAAGATCGAACTTGTAGCTAATATTAAACTCTTGGGGGTTATAATAAACGATCTAAAATTTGATCTACATATCCAATCCAACATCTCTAAAACCCACAAAAAACTTGGTCTCCTCTCCCTACAACTAAACAAGCCCTAGCCCTCTCTTACCTGCTTCCTTCTCTAACCTACAGTGCTACTCTACTAACTAACCTGCAGTCCTCTCTAAAACTGAAATTAGAATCCTGTTACAACAAAATCACCAAATTTGCTTCTGTCATTATTCTACCCATCACTATATAGCCTTAAGGCATCTTCACTGGCTCGAATTCCCACATTTCCTGCTACACCTCCAACTAACTACCTCTCATAGACTAATATACAAACCAAAAGACTGCCCTGCACTCAGCTCCTTATTTACCCCTTACTCCCCTACTAGGTCATTACGCGCAGAAAATCAAAACTTACTACAAGTCCATAAACCAAACCTTCCAGTTGGTAAACTTATATTTTCCTGGACTATGGCCAGACACTGGAATGATCTCCTTTCCTCTGTACGTTCTGAACAACATGCCTTCAAATTCAAAACTGCTCTCCAAAATAATCTTCTTTCCAACTGGATTTGCAACTGTTGTACCTTGTCTAATACTGTTACCTAACCCTCTCTCCCTTATTATCAGTCCTTGTATTGCTCTCTTCTTAATTAAACTTATGATTTTTGCTGCAACTAAAATCACCTTTTTGTCATTTTGCTTTATTCTAATACTACATTTTGTAGATGTAAGTTGTACCACTTCACTGCTATCGTTTGTATAGTATTGTAACTACCTTGCGGTAGCCACCTCTGTACTGTAATGCAGTTTTCCTTATGTAAGTTGTACCACTTCACTGCCATTATTCATTTTGTAGTAACTCTTGTAAGTATTGTAACTACCCTGTGATAGCCACCTCTGGATTGTAATGCAGTTTTCCTTATTGTATTAATCTATTGGAGCTTTTCCCCCCTGGGCCTCCACTGAAAATGGGCTCTCGTCAGGCCAGTGGACCTTCCTGGTAAACAAATGTCATAAATAAAAAAATAAAATAAATACATTTTAGAAGACTTAAACTAATAGAGAAAACAATGTTGAAATCCAGAAACAAAGTCCAAGCTATAAACCAATTTGCTCCTCCTGTCCTAACTTACAGTTTTGGAGTGATTGACTGGCCACAAAAGGAGTTGGATAGGTTGGACGGGAAAACAAGAAGGATGTGTCATGCTCATCAAATGATTTATAAAAACCAGTGCATACCAAGACTATATATTCCCCATTCTGAAGAAGGTATGGGCCTCCTCAAAATTGATTACATGTATAGATCTGCAATCGTGGGACTACTTACATATCTTCTGACCTCACAAGACCCAAACATAGTGAAAGTTCTGAAACATGAGGAGAATAAGTCTAAGATGATTTCCCGCCTTAGTTTAGCAGAAGCATATTGGCATCAAGCAGGAATGGAAATCAAACCAGAAGTAGATAAAAGTCAGGCAGCAACCAAATGTGCCAAAAAACAAAATAAAGAATATAAGGTGAAGGATCAGATGAGAAGGCAAGAAATATGGAAAATGCATAACTATAGTTGCAATTATAGAAAAATCTCAGAACAACCTCATGTTGATCAGGATTGAACATAGGAATGGTTAAGGAGAGGTGAATTTAAACCAAAAGACAAAAGGTTTATATTAGCGGCTCAAGATAGTCAACTATGTACACGTTGGTTTACAAAGTCCATTGAACATGTCAGAGAAACAGACAAATGTAGGTTTTGTAAAACAGAATTGGAAACAGTTGCAAATTTTATTGCTGGTTGTGATATACTAATGGCAGAAGGACGGTATACTGAAAGGCATAATATGTGACAAGAATGTTGCATTGCAGAATTTGCAAAGATTATAATACTGAAGTAGCTGAAAAACATTGGAAACATGAGCCACAAATAATTTTAGAAAATAATGACATTTATATCACATGGAATCACTAATTACCAGCAGTTCAAAAAATAGATGTGAGCAAAACATCTATAGTAGTCCATGAAAAGAAGGCAGAAGTAGCATTAATCACTGAAATTGATACACCCAGTAACTACAGTGTCTTACATTCAGAGAGACACAAAATCATGAAATACCAGGATATGCAGGCAGAAACAAGGGCAGTGTGGAAGAAGGATACCCATACAGTTCTAATAGTAGGTGGAATGTGTCTTGTAAAAAAGAATTTATAATCATACTTAGATATGTTACCAATACATGTAACTCCATACAAATTGCAGAAGGAGTCATTACTGGGCACATTGTGGGTGCTTTGAAGAGCACTTCTGGCTAACATCAAAGACTCAAACAATACTTATTTCATGAACTTTAATTATACTTTGACTTAGGAATTGGGTCCTTTCCTGTCATGGTATTAGAAACCCAAAAGACTTGGAGAAATTAAAAAAAGGACTGACACCATAAATATTGTCTGTGTGATCCACTTGTGTAATGCTGCCACCATGGTGTTTACCATATCAGTGCCTGGGCTATATATGCACACTTGTGCATACATAGCATTTTGCTGCCATGCTTATGTGATACAGGTCCAAACATGTACTGCAGATGTCATGTGACATTTAGCATTATGTTTCAAAGTGTGCATGACAGACATTACTGCATTAGACTTTCCTTCAGCATCCAGCTCTTCATGAGTTTTGACAGTTAACATGCAGCTACTGCTGTGACTGTTCCACTGTAAACGTGTGTTACTGACAGAAACTCACAAACAATGTGTAACCCATAGTCCACAAATACCACAATGGTATGGGTATGATCTATGGATTGTCATGTCGTATTTGTGCAACAGAAGGACATGTTCATGCCCATGTGTTTTGGATGACATTAGTCATGCTGTCCCACTGTCATATTGGCATTGTTCGTGGCATGTGCTGGCAATGCTGATACCATGTTCTGTCATATAAATGTATCTCATATGTATGGGCAGTTATCCTTTACTGAATGCATGGACTGCCAATGTAATATTCATGTATACACCGTTGTAATGATAATTTATTCAATAACAATACAGTAAGTCGTCTTAAGCCTGTGTTACATTAACGCATCCATTCCTTGTTCACATAAATTCACACATTTCAGCACCTGCTCTACATATTCAATGATTTATGTACATGTCTCTGTACATATTCCAATCCATAGAGAAACACCAATATACCATGGAACTGTGAGCAGTCACTGACTTCATTTTAAAGTAAGGCTATCATCTGTCTCTCTTTGAGAGGGACAGTCCCTGTTTGGGCAGACATGTCATGGGAAAAAAAAACTAAAAAGTGGCAAATGCCCTGAGATTCTAGTACAAAAATATTTCATAAATGTTCAAATATTCCATAGGTTCATAGGTATGTACTAGGCTAATGGCCCCGGAGCCTTTATAAGCTTAGCCCAGAAAAAATTGCCCTGGTGCCATGCCACTCGATGTTAGTTCACAGTGCATCTATCTAGTAGGGAACTGGAGTGATCCCTGGGGTGAACTTTCTGTTACCCATCCCCTCACCTAGATTTCTCTTGAAGAGGGCCAGCAAGGTTCTCTGCTTGATTTGAATGAGAAGCTTATTCCAGAGCATGGGCAATCTCTGGGTGCTGAACATATCCCTCCAGCATGTTCTGTTTATTGTGGTAATGAAGTTGTGATCTCTGGAGCGTGTGGCACAGGGGGGGGGGTTGGGATTTCTTTAGGTGTAGCGTTTCAGGTAGGGCTGGGTCGGACATGGCTTTGTAAGTCAAGCAGAGATCACCTCTAAGTAGATGATAAGAGACTGAGAACAGCTGAAGTTTCTTGAGTTTGTCCATGTAGGACATATGTTTAAGGCCTAGGATCCTTTTTGTGAGGTACTTTTTTGGCCTCAAGCTGTTGCAGGTGTCTGGTCAGGTACATGCCAAATGGGGCATTATTCGATGATTGGTCTAATGAGAGATGGGCAGAGATGGATGATAACCTCTTTCTTCTACAATGCAAAACCTTTGGTTAAGAGATGTGCCACATAGAAGAACTTTCTGACCACAGTCAGAATGTGGTGGCCGAAGGTGAGGTTGCTGTCAAGCTCTGTGCCCAGATCTCTTATGGCCCCTTCAGAATTCAGTGGGCTCCCATCAACATGGTAATTAGTGAGGACTGAGTTTTTTCCAAAGGGAATGGTAACACATTTTTTGGCATTAAGCTTAAGGCCATGGTTCTGACACCAGTCATTAGTCTCAGTGAGGCCCTTTTGATGTCTACATCACTTGGGGAGTTAATAATAACTCCTAGCTTGCAGTCATCAGTGAACTTGGTCAGCCAAAGTCCCTCTGTGCTGGCCTGGACTTCTGAGAAGTAGATGCCAAACAGGAGAGGGTCCAGGACCTAGACCTGTGAGACAGTCTGACTTGGAGTCTGAAACTTTCACTGTGTGGGTCCTGTCTGTGAGCCAATTTGCAACCTACCTAGTGATATAAGTATTGATGCCTAGTTTGGTGAGTTTATCAATGATACCCGAGTAGGGAATAGTATCAAAGGCCTTGGCCAGGTCAAGGTAGGCTATATGCACTGCCTTACCCTCATTCACAGCCTTGGTGACTGCCTCAAAGAAATCAACCAGGTTCAGCAGTCAGGATCTCCCCTTGACATGGCCAAACTGAGTGGGTTCAAGAGTTTGGAGATTGTCTATATCTTTGTTAAGCAGGTCCATGATGATGCGCTCCATAGCTTTACATACCACACTTGTCAGGCTAATGGGGCGATAGTTCTGGGGGTCTGTAGTTACTCCCCATTTATGTAGAAGGATGACTGCAGCAGTGTGCCATTTGTTAGGGACAAAGCCAGAGGTAAGGCTGTGATTGAACAGGGCACACAGGTGTGGTGCCAGTTCATTTTGTAGCTCATGTAGAACACAGCCAAAGATATTATCAGGTCCCATGGATGCTGTATTCTTGGCTTTGGACAGTGCAGCTTTTACCTGTGCTGCAGAAAGGTTGGGCACCAGGCTTTCTTCTGGTATCCTGATAGGACATTTGGGGAGAAGTAAAGCTGGCACTGAATCTGTCCGCCAGTATGTTGGCTATATCTGTTGGCTCATTATAGGAGGTACCATTGTGCAATAATTCAGAGAAAATCTGGGTATTGCCTTGGAGGTTCTTGATATAGCTAATATCCTGGCAGATCGATTCAGTGCAAACTTCACCCCCTCTCACCCCTTAAAGGGCCCATCTCAATACCAAAAGATTGCCAAATTCCAGTAATAATGACCACACAGGTCAAAAATGCACTATCCAAAGCTAAGAATACAGCATCCATGGGACCAGATGACATCCCAGGCTGTGTACTACATGAACTACAAAATGAACTGGCACCTCACCTAAGTGTCATGTTTAATCATAGCCTCACCTCAGGTTTCATGCCCACTGAGTGGTGCACAGCTACAGTTATCCCACTCCACAAGGAAGGATCCAACTTGGATCCCGGGAACTACTGCCCCATCAGTCTGATGAGCCTGATCTGCAAGGCCATGGTACGTATTATCATGGAACTTATAAACAAAGACTTTGGCATCCTTCAAACACTGGACCACATAGGTGGCAGTACACTAAACACCGAATGTGTGATAAGAGACTTAGGGACACAGGTGGACAGTGGTCTCATCTTTGATAACCACATCTCCAAAACAGTTAGGAAATCCTTCTATGTGGCACACCTCATCACTAAGGGCTTTTCATCCAGAAAAAAGGAGGTCATTGTCCCACTGTACTCATCCCTCATTAGACCCATTATAGAATACAACTCCCCGTTTGGTATGTACCTCTCAAGACATCTACAACAACTGTAAAGGCCGCAGAAATACCTCACTAAAAGAATCACAGGCCTAAAGCAGATGCCCTGTGCTGACCATCTAAAAAAACTCCACCTATACTCTGAAACAAAAAGTTCACTGCAAGCCAACCAAGTAAATACTCCGTAGCTACGCTTTTCTTTAAAAATGTTAATGTCACCAATGGTAAAAATGGAGCAAAAGCAGGAGTATCTAATATTCAACTCTGGTTTATTCTCCAATAAAAAACAAATAAAATGGATGAGCGCGCTTTCGCTTAGAGCTTCATCAGATCCATAATAAATATTACTCTCTGAGAGCATTTATACATACATTCAAAAAACTGATAGCCAATCTGGCTTCAGCACCAATTATTACCTTAAAGAAACAACATTTCTTAAAAAAACTTCCATTAGAAGCTTAAAAAGCACTCCATAAATAAGACACCTTATAACAAATAAAACTATTAAAAAGTATAAGTATATGTATATGACCATATACTAGAGACAATGTAAATACATACCCTACTATAAATAAATCTACACAATTATTAGTAGACATAGCATCCTAGCTAAATTACTTAGTACATATACATAAAACAAGCTTCAATATATATGTATGTTATCCTTTATATACACAAAAATCTATAGATCCAAAAGGACCATAATCATGCTACTAAAATATTAGGCACAATGAAGTATTTCTGATATTCTATAAGCAAATTAATGTACAAAAAAAGTACAAACAATGAACATTATAGTCATCTTATGACTATCTGTAGGCAAAGTAAAGTGTATACTAAAAATATAAACAATGAGCATGTAGCCATCTTCTTGGCACAATCTAATATTATCTAATGTTGCTATGTTTCCTTAATGATGGTTTTATAGATGCCCTCTCATTGAGTCCCATTCCTCTATCAGCCCTCAGTCTAATAATCCAATTGTTCTCTCTGAACTCGGTATGGTTCTTAATGTTACCTTCCCGTATACTGGGAGGCATGACCTCTAGGGCTCTAAAAAGGAAAGTATGGCTTTCATCATGTTGTATAATGTGTTCAGCTAAGGCATTATGTGCCAGTTGTTTCCTAATATGGTAAACATGCTCACGTATTCTATCCGTTAAGGTAATAATTGGTGCTGAAGCCAGATTGGCTATCAGTTTTTTGAATTTATGTATAAATGCTCTCAGAGAGTAATATTTATTATGGATCTGATGAAGCTCTAAGCGAAAGCGCGCTCATCCCTTTTATCTGTTTTTTATTGGAGAAAAAACCAGAGTTGAATATTAGATACTCCTGCTTTTGCTCCGTTTTTACCATTGGTGACATTAACATTTTTAAAGAAAAGCGTAGCTACGGAGCATTTACTTGGTTGGCTTGCAGTGAACTTTTTGTTTCTGATTATTTTATTTTTATTCCTTGCTGCTGCCACCTGGAGCGGGAATATGCAGGTGACTGCATGCGTGGAATTGGACTATAACCACGAAAAAGGGACAGAACAAATGATGCCTTGCAATGGAGGTTTTCCCAGTATTTGGATTGTGCAAAAACTGCTTTCTGGCAATGTGATCCATTCTCTATTGCTGACGACATCGACAGTGCACCCGTCGATTTAGACAGGATGCAAAGAGCACTCAATGAACTAGAGAAGGATTTTTTACAGCTTAAATGGCTCCAAACACAGAGATTACACTTTCAATATTGCTTGGACAAGAAAATTATACCGAGGGGGCTACGGGTCTTCAACATGCCTAGTCAGGGAGCTCACAATCCGGATCTACTTACACATTGGCAGCAAATAAACTTAGAGGTGAGTCGCAAATATTTACAGCTCCTTATAGACTTTTTCAGACCTGAAGAGGTGCGACTTACTGACAACATAAAAATTAAAAAACAGTCTATCTTTGACAACTTTGTCCATGCAGCAGTACAACTGCTTCTCTAGAGCCTGTTTGATGGTGTAGCGGCTTACGAACGTAAATTGTTACATCAGAAAAAGAATAAAATCTTGAGGGACACCAATGGTTTCAAACTGGGTCATGTATTCATGTGGCCCAGACATGGCCAAAATATGACTACAGAGAACTCAATGAACATTTCTAGACATCGTAATAATGCCTCTGTCTCTAGAGAAAATGTTGAATTGAATGTAGATAACACTGTCAATGTTGAATTTGCTACTAATGTGATTAATGATAATGCTCATCCTATTCTATCTTCAGAAGGGCATGACTCTTTGACTATGACAGATAGTGTTATAACTGAGCCTGACACAAATTTAATATCTAATGATATAACATCAATGAATGATGCAGAAGTCAGTCAGGCTCAAG
Organism: Protopterus annectens; assembly: GCF_019279795.1. NCBI lineage: Eukaryota > Metazoa > Chordata > Ceratodontiformes > Protopteridae > Protopterus > Protopterus annectens. The sequence continues at coordinate 1,303,599,034 of NC_056726.1, forward strand.
TGGTAGGCAATTTATATCCAGAAGTACAGATAATTAAGAACCAATCTGCCTCTAAGGTAGATAGTATGCAAGCAGTAGTGAGGCCTAAAACATCAATTAGCAACAGATCTACTGATTGTTTATCTGAAATAAATGATGGTTTCTCTTTTCCCTTACCCGTCCGTATGGACAAGGGTCCGCGACGGACACGTTCAATGAGTCGCGGCCGACAGAAAAGAAGACATTCAGGGGAGTTTATTCCACATCAGACTCTCAAGAAAATGTGGGGGAAGGGCAACAATGGTTAGTTTGTAATATTTCAAAATATACACTTTCCGCTGCTGAGGAAAGTTTATTAAATAAAGGGCTGAACTTTATACCTAAGAGCCACAGTAATCTCACTGACACCATTACTGATTTAAAAATTTTTTGTAGAAATGTTATGCTAAAATTAATATATAAGCATACACCAAGTGATGGGAATGTACAATTATTCAAGTTCAAGAATTTGAGTCATTATGTTCCAATGAACCATCCACTAATTGATGCATATTTAAAATTGACAGAAGAAGAATTATTTAAATATTATGAAGATAGGGCTTCACACAAAAAGTACTATGGAGTAGATAACTTGAATTGGAATGAGAGACAGTGCCTGAGACATTTGCAGTCTGAGATCTCGATTATAATTAGACCAGCTGATAAGGGAGGCAGAATAGTGATTATGGACATCGATAAATATTTGACCTCTATGAATAGTCTATTAGGAGACAAATTTTATAAACTTATTTCTAAGGAAGAAGTGCATTCTGTGATTCGTTATGTCTTGAATACAATATCAGACATTTCTCATAGTGGCTTGATAACGAAGGAGGTCTTTGACTATCTCACAGTCAGGAATCCCCTTATACCACAGATTCATGGCCTTCCTAAAATCCATAAGAATACACAGGAGCCACCTATGTGACCTATAGTTGCTGGAGATGGCTGGGTAACTAAGCACCTTTCGGTTTATGTGGAAAAACACTTACGTCCTATATTAGATAAGAGTAGGCATGTCTTGAAAGATACCAAGTCTTTTCTTGTGGATCTTTATGAATGTCTAAGGAATGTTACAATTATGGATGAACTTACTCTGGTCACGTTGGACATACAGTCCCTATTTACTATTATTCCTAATAACATAGGTATTCAGTTTATTTTAGACTATTTGAAGAAAAATAGTGACTTTACTTTAACACAGATAGACTTGATAACACACTTTCTAGAATTAGTTCTTGAAAATAATTTATTTATATTTCAAGACACCATATATAGGCAGCAAGATGGCGTGGCCATGGGGACCCCATGTGCCAATACGTATGCCAACATGTTCTTGGCACATTGGGAAGAGACTACCCTATTTATGATTGAGGAATTCAAGGAACATGTGGTTTTCTATCGACGTTTTGTCGACGACCTCTTTATTTTATGGAAAGTGAGGGGAGATGAATTGGATACCCTCCTTATGAAAATGAACAATCTAACAGAGTATCTCAAGTTTACCATGAAGAGTTCCAGCTCTAGAATAGACTATCTGGATTTATATATAGAAAGGTTATCCAATGGATTATTTAATACTGGGGTATATCGTAAGTCATGCTATCAAAATAGTTTATTAATGAGATCTAGTATGCATCCAACCTATGTATTTAGGAATGTTATTAAAGGCCAAGGAATGAGGGCCTCCAGGTTGAATCCCTCTGATGTAGGTTTTATGGAAGAACTTGCTAGCCTAAGGCTGAAATTGTTGGATAGAGGATATAGGCAGGATGAGGTTGATGAGCATTTGGCATCAGCAGTTAGCCTTAGAGATGATGTAGCTGCACCATAAGTTGGGCCAAGCTTAGACCTAGACAGAGATGAGATTCCTCGTAGATCATCTTTTGTTAAGATTCCCATTTTTCACACTAGTGATAGGGTAGAACTAAATAATATCATCTCTAAGAATTGGTCAATCTTACAAGTGGACGGGGATATAAGTGAGATCGTGGGTGATCGTCCATACTTTTTATACTGTAATAAAATGAATCTTAAGAGGATGCTATGTTATGCTAGGAACAAGCAAGTACATTCTATGGATGAATATACTAGACCCTGTGGGCACTGTAATTTTTGTATGTATATAGACAATAGTAAGAGTTGTTCCATCCTGACCTATGTAGAGAGTTTAGAACATCAGTTAGAGCTGATTGTATGACACTCCATCTTGTCTATTTGGCGGTATGCCAGAATTGCTCTTCCTTCTACGTTGGAAAAACTAATAGACCCTTTAGGGATAGAATACGTGAGCATGTTTACCATATTAGGAAACAACTGGCACATAATGCCTTAGCTAAACACATTATACAACATGATGAAAGCCATACTTTCCTTTTTATAGCCCTAGAGGTCATTCCTCCCAGTATACAGGAAGGTGACATCAGGAACAATACCGAGTTCAGGGAGAATAATTGGATTATTAGACTGAGGGCTGATAGAGGAATGGGACTCAATGAGAGGGCATCTATAAAACCATCATTAAGGAAACGTCGCAACATTAGAATATATTAGATTGGGTCAAGAAGATGGCTACATGCTCATTGTTTATATTTTTAGTGTACACTTTACTTTGCCTACAGATGGTCATAAGATGACTATAATGTTCATTGTTTGTACTTTTTTGTACATTAATTTGCTTATAGAATATCAGAAATACTTCATTGTGCCTAATATTTTAGTAGCATGATTATGGTCCTTTTGGATCTATAGATATTTGTGTATATAAAGGATAACATACATATATATTGAAGCTTGTTTTATGTATATGTACTAATTTAGCTAGGACTCTATCTCTACTAATAATTGTGTATATTTATTTATAGTAGGGTATGTATTTACATTGTCTCTAGTATATGGTCATATACATATACTTATACTTTTTAATAGTTTTATTTGTTATAAGGTGTCTTATTTATGGTGCGCCTTTTAAGCTTCTAATGGATGTTTTTTAACAAATGTTGTTTCTTTAAGGTAATAATTGGTGCTGAAGCCAGATTGGCTATCAGTTTTTTGAATTTATGTATAAATGCTCTCAGAGAGTAATATTTATTATGGATCTGATGAAGCTCTAAGCAAAAGCGCGCTCATCCGTTTTATCTGTTTTTTATTGGAGAATAAACCAGAGTTGAATATTAGATACTCCTGCTTTTGCTCCGTTTCCACCTATACTCTGTCACATATCGTCTACTCAGAGGCAATCACTACTTAACATACAAGGCCATGTCAAACCCAGAGCTGTTGGACATGCTCCACTTAAAGAAATCTCAATCCCTCAGAGCCACATGCTCCAGGGATCTAAACCTTGTCATCACAATAAACAAAACATGCTGGAGGGATAGGTTCCTGACCCAGAGACTCCCCAGACTCTGGAATAGACTGCCCATACATGTCAAGCAGAGTGCATCTTTGGCCCTCTTCAAAAAGAACCTTGATAATTGGATAGGAGATAGGAAATTCACCACGGGGATCATGTTAGTTGCCCTGCTAGACAGGGGTCTAGGGAAGTAAATACTGTGGGAGGAAATAGCCAGGGAATTTTTATGGCTAGTCTTGTATAGGCCCTACGGCCGATAGCCTAGTACCAACCTATGAACCTATGAACCTATAAGGCTTTGTGGTTGTTCTTGGTGTCAGCCGCAATTCTGCCTTCACAGCTGGCTTTAGAGGATTTAATATGGGATTGCAAATTTCTGTTGAGGCTGATAAGGGAGTTTTTCCACTTAACTGGAATCTCATATGCTTTGTATAATGTTGGTAATGAATTTTGTGTAGTAACAACTTACCAAATGTGTATATGTAATTTTTTTTTCTCTCTAGATATTACTCAAATGTTGACATAATGTCTCTATTGTTGTATAAAGCTTTCTTCCTTCTTTTAACTATGTGGAGCGTTTCTTCCCGGGCCTCCGCTGTAAATGGACCCCGTCCAGTCAGACTATCCCGGTTAACAAATGTAAAATTAAATAAAATAAAAAACTAAAATAAATTATGGCTTCACTTTTTTCTGCAACAGTTTCTTACTTCTGAAGTGCAAGTCGATTAAGCTAATTGAAGTGCAAGAAGTAAAAGAACAAGCATGTTCTAAGGGGAAAACTGAAGAGCAGACTTTCTGGCACCGGTAATAGCTTACCTCAGATAAGCTCCGCTGCGTGCTGCATAAACAAGTGCAAACCGACAGAAACACAGGCCTTTAAACCAGAAAACAGTTATTTTATATCTGAAACACCTGAAATAGCATAAGCAACTAAAATGCTACAAGAATAAGCTTTTATTTTGGCAAAAATTAAGTTCTGTCCTTTGCACTTGCCACAGGTATGGTTTACCCTGAAAAATCTCACCTTTTAACAAAAAATGTCCCAAGTTGGGCATTTGAAAAGGTGATAACTCTGTTTTAAAGTGCTGTAATACTGCTGACAGGACTGCCCTTTATTTATTAATAACCAAGGTCAGTGACTTATAAACACAGGTGTTTATTACACATGTTGTTTTACGTTGGCATGCCAGTATATGTGTATGTGATTTCAATTCTGAGCTTGCTTTCCTATGTCTCTTGCTGTTATAAGATTGTACAATGCTATGTGGGGGAGTTATGCATACCCATTTTGTTGATGCCAGCAATGCAGTCTGCCCATGTGACATACATTGGCCATTTGCTTCAATGTAGTTTATGGTGGCTTCAACACCACCCTATATGGTGTAGACATGCATTTGCAGTGTGTCACCTTACATATTGTTGTCCTGTTTTATCATTTGCCTATGGAGATTTGATGCCATGTCTTCCTGGACGTGGGCCAACTTTTTCTGCCTCCCTTCAACCTTTGTAGGTATGTTATATATCTTGCACATACGCATGGTATATGTTGAACTTTGTTGGCATTCTCATCCATTTGCATGTATTTCTTTTGTTACAACGTCAACTTGTGACAACTCTCTGGCCATTATACAGATGCAGGACATATGGACACAAGTCACTGGCTACTGCTTGCACTGCATCCTTTTTCTTGTTATACTTGTGTGTCACATTGTAACTAGTGTGCATTGTTGAAATTCACGTGCACAACCTGATATTATTTATATAGCATTAATCTTAGATATATGACCATATATTATTCTTACATGTCACTTGTTTGTGTTTGTGTATTGACATTGGTTTCATCTATATACACCTACACCTGTGTGTTGCCTTTGACATGGCATATGTGTGACATATGCATTCCATTATATGTCTGTTTGGTTGTGTACACCTACTTGTGTGCATGGCAGCCAGTTTGCTGCTTTTTGGCACTGTGCTTGGTTGTTTGCCTTTCACATGGATGGTTGGAGGTTTTGTTCTAGTCTGTCCTCTACTGGTATTCTCTTGCATTCCAAGAGCTGCATTTGTTCATCGGTGATGTTGCCTGACAGAATACTCAGATATCGATTTATTTATCCAATGTATAATGTCGTCCCTGTTTATTACCCTACAACACACAACTACTATCAGTCATATGCATCCAGGTATAACTGCCACACAGTTTGCAACATATCATAATGTAATAAAGTATAGGTACAAATGTATTTCTGCATTTCACCATGGCTGGTTTGTATCTGCACCCTGTTTGCTAACTTTCCATTGCCTGTGTTGTACAGTGTGCCTTCTGTGTAACTTACCTGTCCTTACTGTTTATTTCAAACCTTTGTCTGTCATGTGTAGTGAAATTTGTTATATGGGAATACCTGCTGTGATCCTCCTCTTCTCCTGACTTCACCTTTCCTTCTATTTAAAAAAACGGGGCCAATTTCCACAAAACAAAAAAAAAAAAATGCCCATGTCCCTTTGACTGACCCTCAGATTTTCCTATTCCAACATACATCTTGTGTGCCTTTCTTCTTCACTCATACCCCATGCCTGCTTTTCTATCTCTCTATTTCCTTGGGTGTGCGCATTACCTGTGTTCCCCATAAATGTCCTACACCCATTGTTAGCTACTGTTAGCTGTGGTGATGTGGCCATAATTGCCCTCTGCCTTTATTAATTTTTTTATTAGAAATTTCACAAATTCCATCAGACTAAAGGTCTTACTGGGATTTTCTATAGTTGTATCTAAGCCTACTGGAGAGATTCTGTTGTAGATATATTTATGAATGTCAGGTAGCTTAGACTGGGATAGTTTTTCCATAACTTTATTAATGTACATCACAGTTTGTGAGACATGTTTCATGACTTATGGAGTAGCTGTGATTGCTATAAAGTGCACCATTGCTACTGAGGCACTATGTGCCGGGATACTCTAATTTCACAGAGTCATAGTTACATATTACAAGCTGATCTGCACCTTTTGCAGTTGCGCAATGCACTGGATTCTGCAAACTTTATGGAATCCAGCCCATTGTATATGCTTATATTGTTTTTGACTTTCTGTTAATGTAATATGACCTTGCTGTCATAAGCTTCAGAGGATCATAGGCGGTTACTAGACTACTGGCCCTGAGGCGCTTATAAGCCTAGGCAACAGTTTAGACCATGTTTAGACAAGTTATCACCAAAAGCCCCTGTCCAACAGGGACACAGGTGGAATCCCAGGGGTGTATTTTCTGTTTCCCATCCAGTTATCCACGTTGTGCTTAAAAAAGGGATAATGAGGTACTCTGCTTGATTTGGAGAGGCGAGTCTACTCCACAGATGGGGGAGTCTCTGGGACAAAATCTGTCCAGCAAACAAGTCTTATTGATATCACAGACCAGGTTGAGGTCACCCATATGAGTGTCTCGGTTGGAGCTTGACTTGTGGATATGTAGCAGTTCCATCAAGGTGGGGTCTGAGATTGCTTTGTATGCCAGACAGAGGTCACCTCTGAGGAGTCTGTATGAAATTAAGTAGTGAGACAGGGCTTTTAGCCTATCTGTGTAGGGTAGATGTTTCAAGTCCTGGATTCTCCTGGTGAGGAACCTCTGTGGTCTCTCCAGCTGCTGCATGTGCTTTGTGAGGCACATGCCGAAGGGGGTGTTGTACGCAATAATTGGCCTTATAAGGGAAGAATACAGGGATGTTATGACCTCTTTGTTCCTGGATGAGATACCCTTACTTCTGAGGTTAGCCATGTAGAAAGCTTTCCGTACAATGGAAGCAACATGGTGGTCAAAAGTCAGGTTGCTAACAACCTGGGTGCCCAAATCCTCACTACTGATTGTGTACATAGGACATTGTTATTAATGTGGTAAAATGTGGGGACATCACTCTTCCCAAAGGGGATGATGATGCATTTTTTGGCATTCAGCTTGAGGCCATATTTCTGGCACCAGTCATTTGTTTGGGTGAGACCCTCTTGGAGGACGTTCACATCACGTGGGGAATTGATGACTGCACCCAGCTTGCAGTCATCTGCAAACTTGGTCAGCCATAGCCCACTGGATTTGGCCTGCACCTCAGAGAAGTATATCCCGAATAACAGAGGCCCCAAGACCAATCTCTGGGGTATGCCGCTCATTATGGGTATACTGCTTGAGGTGGCTTCCCCTATTTTTATTAGGTGGGTTCTATCAGTGAGCCAGTTTGCTACCCATCTGGTAACATATGGACTGATGCCTAGTTGAGAGAATTTATCTACTAACCCTGAGTGGGGAATAGTGTTGAAGGCTATGGCCAGGTCAAGGTAGGCAGTGTGCACCATCTTCCCCTCATCCATGGCTTTGGTGACTATCTCAAAGAAGTTGACTAGATTTAACAGATATGACATTCCCTTGACAAAGCCACACTGTGTGGGGTCGAGTGTTTGGGGGTTGCCAATGTCCCTGTTAATGAGGTCCATGATAATCGATTTCATGGCCTTGCAAATCAGGCTGGTTAGTCTGATGGGTTTATAATTTCCTGAATCTGTGGATGCTCCACCTTTGTGTAAAGGGATGACAGTGGCTGTCCTCCACTCAGCTGGGATGAAGCCAGTAGTCAGGCCTTGGTGGAATAGGGTGCCTAATGGTGCTGCAAGTTCATGCCTGAGTTCATGTAAGATACAGCCTAGGATGTTATCAGGTCCCATGGAGGCTGTATTTTTGCCTTTGAGAGAGCAATGATGACCTGTTCCCTTGAGATAAGGGGTGGGGAGCAGGTACTGGGGATGTCCTGATTTACTGATGGGGGAGACAGAGGGGAGAAGTTTTCACTGAATCTGTCAGCCAGTATATTGACTATATCTACTACATTTATGTATGTGGTGTCTTTGACCACCAGTTCTGAACAGATCTGGGTGCTTCCTATGAGACTGCAGATATATGTGAAGAAGGCCTTATGATTGCCTCTAGTACATGTGGCCAATTTGGACTTGAAGTTGGCTTTAGAGGATTTCACTAGTGTTCTTATTTGCTTGTTCATGCTAAGGAGAGATTGCTTCCAATTGGGCACCTGCTTCTACTTGGTCTTGGACAACAATATTTTCCTTTTGTTATTTAGTTTATTTATTGCAGATGTCCGCCAGACAGGTTTACTCTTCCCTGCAGATGATGATTTTGTCATGTCAGGTATTCCTGATTTCATACACCTATATAAATGCTTGTATAGTACTTTGGCATAGATTTGGATATCAGTGCCAGTTCCTACATTGGGGAGGAAGCTGTGAAGCTGTTTATACCATCCCTCAGGAGGTTGTAATCAGCTTTGGAAAAGATTTTTTGTTTGATCGTAGCTAGAGGGGGGTCAGGGGAAATGGTGGCTTCGAAAGTGACCACTTTATGGTCAGATCTTACCAGGGAGGATGATACCATAGGGGTGCTGCAATAGTTACTCAAGTTGGTTAATACCACGTCCAAAGATATTAACACCTTGTGGGGTTATTGGCTAGTTGTTTCAAGGCATTTACATTGATAAAATCGAGGAATCTCTGGGCATTTGTGTTCTGGCATGAGTAGTTTTTCCAGTCTATGGTTGGGTAATTAAAGTTACCCAGGATCAGGGTAAAGGGTTGAATCTTGATAGATTTGAAGAGGTCCAGATAGGTGGAGTGGGCATCTTGAGTCAAATTTGGGGGCCTGTAGCTAGCTATAATTTGAATAGGGGTCTTGTCAAAGGTGTCTCCTGTGTGTCATACTGTTTGACCAGTCTGGAGGTGTGTGTGTCTATTAATATATATACTGAAACTCCACCTCCTTTGGCTTTGCTGCCCGCATTTTGGGGTCTGAATGTATGATAGAACCAGGTAAGGCTGGGGTACTTTCCGCAGCTTTGAACCAGGTCTCTGTGACTGCACAAATGTCAGCATCTTCCAGGGTTAAGAATGCTTGCAATGAGTGTAGTTTCATGTTTAGACTCCTGGCATTTAGCAGCATGACCTTTAATTTGCATTTTGTTGAAATTTTTATGTTGGTAGTATCGATCTCATGACTTTTCCTAAAAATGGGACTATAGGGGAGGCAAGGGCCTTTGCCAGAAGCCTGATGCCCAAGTGAGACAGATGCAGGTCATCACTGGCAAAGCATTGTAGTCTGTTGATCATATCTTCCCAGGCTGTCAGGTACTGGATCTCCCTGGAATGACACCAGAAACTAAGCCAATTGTTAAAGTCAGTCATTTTCTGTTTGCATTGAAGCTTTTTTTCTTTTGACCTCTTAAATAAATTAACTCTTTCCATCTGTGGTTAACTTGATTAATCAAATGTAATACATAAACAATAAATTATTTTTCTACACCAATGTTTATTTCTCTTAATGCTCATTTCATACCACGTAACTATGCAACTCATATTATTAGACTAAAACTGCCAGGTGACTTCCTCAAAGTGGAACTTGTATAGGAAAGGGGGGAAAAGTAAAACATGCTTAAACAAATTAGTGCTGATTTATTTAAAATATTTCCACTTTTACTGAATGCAAATTTAAATAAAATGTCAAAAAAAAGAAAGAAAAAAGAAAAAAAACATTGGTGTCCAGATGTTAAGGAACTCTTAATGACATACAATATAGTGCACCACAAAGCTCTAGACTTGTATGTCTAATTGGCAGAGATATGAAATATGAGATTCAGCAGAACATGATCAGCTACCCTCCAGGGTCTTTTCAACATATGGATTTATAATTGTAACCACAACTAATTTGTGTACTGTGTTTTTCGATAAAAAGAACATCTATGCAGTGTGGCTTCACTGTATTGCAATTCTAACTTCCTGAGTCATCCAAGGGACACATCTGCTTTGTTCATCAATAATCTGAAAACCACCAAGAAAGCAATCCAAGTATTCAGTTTCCAGCCAGTGAGATATTGTTAGCAGGTCCGGGAGTTCTATGAAAGTGTATATAGACATATTTATCAGCAGATTGTAGATATTGCTGCCTGACATAGAATTCCCATATCCTTTCATTTTCTTTGTTAACCAGCTGTGTTGTAGAGGGATTCTTATATTTCAATACAAACTTTCACAAGATCCTAGGCACACTAATATCACCTAAGCAATGCTGGTTACTCAAGATAACCTGTATAATTAATTGTGGGATATACATGCATGCAATCTTAAAAGGAAATCCCTGGACTAAAATAATTATCATTGCTGGAATACTGATATCTTGGGTAGAAAGACTTATACAATTGGGTACTGAATAGCTGGATGTTCAGTAAATGAAACATCTGTTTCCATCTTTGAGTTTTAAATCTTTATATATCCAATCTTATATAGAGTGCATGCAAGGATGCAGTCCCCAGTGCAAGATCTGAGCTATGTGTTGAAGAATTGATCACTGAGGCTAACTTCCCAGAGCTCATGTCTTCATCACAACTTCATTTTTTACATGCAATAACATGTTTCTTGTCCATGTGCTTATTGGCGTCCAGGTCTGCTTGATGTTCAGTGGTTTTGGTCCAGACTAGGACTGGTAGGGCATTCTAAGAATCAGTATATCTTTTGCTGAAGTGTTTTCCCCTCTGTCCACATTGCAGCTGTTAAAAAAAACTGATGAGGATTTTTTACATTTTGGATTAAATGGTACAAAGATTTACAGTCTTAATTTTACACCCCTTGATCAATGGGAGTGTAGATTTTATGTACAATACAGTCAGGAATCATTCCTAATCATGTGTTTAATACATATCCATAGTTTCCTAGAAGTCCAGTGCTCTTTATCATGTGGGGCCTATGGAGCTGGAGACAACAGGAATAAAATAGGACCTCTCTGTCCACTGTGCCTACTCACGATCCACTGAGCAACTTGCAAAATCATGTCGTTAAAAACACCCACCCCAAAATGCCTTTCAGGGATTACCATAGCTTCATCACATTCCAACATTGAATATAATGATATCACACACACACACAATGAAAGTGAACCTAATTATCTGCTAAACTTGTAAACTGACAGCTAGTTACAAAGTATCCTATACACAGGACACTAGTCCAGAATTTATAGCAATTGACCTTATAGTGTATAAAAATGTAATCTTCTCCTGCAATCAGTGCTTATGTTTTAATGTATGCTTATTTGTTTACCATATGTACTGAATGCTATTTGTAATCCGCTACTCTGACTTCTGCTACTAGGGTCTTCTAGATACCCAGATGTTGTTTCTCACATGCCCTGCTTGATTATGCTGCTTCATTTATGCAAATGTTAATATTTTACTGATTTCTTAGAGCTTATCTGCCTTGATCAAGGTGATAATTAGGCCTGAACCAGCTGGATAAAATGGTTACCAAAATAAATAAATACATACATCCATACATAAATATATACATACATAAATACATACATACATACATAAATACATACATAAATACATACATACATACATAAATACATACATCAGTGGCGTAACTACGTTAGAAGCGCCCTGAGGGAAACTTTTCCTAGGCGCCCCAACATCCCCCCCCCCGGGAACCCAAGCCATCGAGATGACCAAAGCCAAATGGATGGAACAAAAACAATTTTCAACAGAGGCTACCACTGCACCATCAAATATGTAAGGACTTAAACATTCAGAATCCTGAAGTCTGAAAATTCAAATGCCTGTCAATTTTATTTAACATTTGTTAATCAGGACAGTCTGACTTGGAACAAAAAAAAACAATTTTCAGCAGAGGCCCAGGAAGAAATAATGCAGACATGTCTTTGTAACATGGGAGGACAGTAAGTAATTGAATTAAACTGAAAACATCCATGCGCATCCTTTACTTTAAGCCATTGTTTAAAATTATACAGGATTGTTTCTTTAGCTTGTACTCACTGCTTGCCAGGGCAAGATTTTGCTTCCCAGTTACATGGAACTGGATGAAACAAAAGTATAAGTCTATAAATTAATGTGTGAGTAAGTGCAGTGGAAAATATATTTCTGCAGAGTTCCATTAAGCTGCAGATTAATATATTTTTGACAAGTGGTAGAGATATTTATAGGAACAGCATGGGTAAGGACATTTTGCCTTCTTTCATCTTTCAAGCAGAATCATAAAATGCCAAAATAGATGCATTTTCAGCTCTGCAGGTAAACTCTAAAAGAAGCTAAAGTAAAAAAAACATACACACACAATCCAGCACAGTCACACCCAGAGCCAACAAATGTGTGTTTTTTTTATTTATAAAGTATAATAGGTAGAAAAACAGCAACAGGAAACTAATATCAATATATAGAACTAGCTGCAGCAGCAAAGGGTTAACCTTTGGAATAGTTGAAGTAACCTTGTTGCTAGCAGGTCCTGGTTACATCCCCCTTGGAATGCTATACCTGAATGAGGAAATCATGTGTGTCATCTGACATTTTCTGTTGTGTAGAGACAGTGATAGTGCACTGTAGAAGAGAAGCTGGATGATGCAAGATAAGCAGCCCCCCCCCCCCCGCCAGATATATACTATGTCACCTCACCTCTGCTCTCTTGTAAATAAAATAATGCAAGGATAATGCAGTTGATGCTATCAGATGCACCCATATCATAAGAAGACTGACCCACATTCAAAGAAAATACATTTTGCCAGTGGCAGATAAATATTAACTCTGGGCTGTCTTCAAAATCATAGGCCCCTTGAACATGAAACATACACATGCTCTTTGATATACCTTCCTGACTGTATTACATTATATTCCTTGTACAATATAGTACAGTTGTTAGAGGGCATTTTAAGTGTATTGTTTTGAACATTTTTCCAATAAACAATGAAACAAAATGCATACACCATGCTTTGAAACATGTCATGCATGCATACTAACAGTATGCTTTGGCTATATGTAGCATCTCACCTTCTACTGTGATTATTAAACATTTAACTTAAAAGAGCTGTACCACCCCGTGTTATCTGCAAATAGCTATTCCAGAGACTAGAAAGCAATGACAATGACCCAAGGCAGATACCAATATACCCAACAAACCAGCTAAAAATGGAAATCAGATAAGCAAAATCATCACCGCAGAAAAAATATATATATTGGAACCACTAAACTGTTGACGCCTTAGCACAGTTACATCTATTACAGCCACCAACATCTTATTGTTAGTTCAAATACAGAAACAAACATGCTGAGTCTTGCCAGCTACTGCAGGCTTAATGCAGTCTAGGATTTTTTTTCTTCGATTTTAACTACTACTACCTCCATCAGTTTAGTTTAGCAAAAGTCTGCAAATGTCCAGTGTGCAGAGGAACCAAAACAGATTTCCCTGGTAGCCTAGACTCCAGCTACTCAACATCACCAAAATTAATCATATTCTCAATGACCTGCTCTACTGCTTCAAGTGTTTGCATTGTGTAGAATATAGCACATAAAGCGAGAAGAACCAAATGCTTGGAGAAATTCGGGAGTAAAACAGTATTTTGTTTACATAATGTAAAGCAACTCCAAAAAAGCCAGCATGAATATACCCACACAATTAAGAAACTATAATAAAAACTACTATAGACCAGCTAAGAAATAATTGCTTTTTAAACCAGCAAATCTTATTACCATGCTTGACGGCATGCATTTCAAGATTCTTTGGGTACCCGCTGACGCTGAAACAATAAACAAATAACCACAACATGTGCAAAGCGAGCAAATACAAAAACTAAAGATCAAAACGGTCACTCTCCAGGGTGCTGCAAACATGGCATTCCTCAAATGTATCATCTGAAACAGTACCGTACAGTAATTCCTTGCATGTTACATCAAAAACATTTAGTCACTCTCACAGACAAATCTGGGGAGAAAAGTACAACGCAGAAACAGGGATATGACATCCATCTATGTAACCACGTCCCCAGTCTACTCATTCTTACCTCCAGACTTGTCCCATCTGCAGCAAGTGGATGACAGATTGCCAGATCCATACAGACAACCTGCACAAGTTCTAAACCGTCCGTTTCGGTTCCTGCTCGCAAACTTGAAAATATGTGCTGCACTGCGCGCGATGATGTCAGCACGCCCGCGACTACACTTCTTTCTTCTTAAAGAAGAATGCCCTAAAAAAAAAACAAAAAAAAAAAAACTATTTTTTTAAATTAAATTAAATGATTACCTAGTCAGCGGATTCCCCTGCCACTTGGCGCCCTGAGGCAATTGCCTCACTTCGCCTCTCGTAGTTATGCCACTGACATACATACATAAATACATACATACATACATAAATACATACATACATACATAAATACATACATACATATATACATACATACATACATACATACATAAATACATACATACATACACACTTTTATTAATGAATTATAAAGACTAACACAGGTTTTTACCTTCAAGCGGACTTTATCACACACTACACTGTGAATAGTTCTTTTACAGATTTCATCTCGTATTACACTTTGTGTGAAATATAGCTTTCTGTTATCTCTCATGAGAGTACAGCATAGCACGCTTCCAGTTTTCATACTGCATCCTCTCATTCCTATGAATCTCTGTATCTTTCTTTGTACAGCATAGCGCGCTTCCAGTTTTCATACTGCATCCTCTCATTCCTATGAATCTCTGTATCTTTCTTTTTATAGTGTTTCCATTTTAACTGTATGTTGCTTTAAGTTACTTAAACGGTTTGCAAGTCTGGCTGCTGGTACAGAGGATTAAGGAGCTATTGATGATCTATGCCCAGTGGTTTGGGATTTGATTCCCTCCATCTCTATTGCCTGTGTGACTCTAAGTAAGTCATTTAACCAGACTTCACTCCCTGGATGAGTCTGCAAAGAGTCCATAGACATCAGTGCTTTGTCCTGGTTAAAACATAAAATCAGAGATGTCTTTTGCCTCCTTTCTTCAAGGCTATTAGAAACTCAGCCATAATGGATTTTCTTTTATATCTCCTGATGTAGACCATCTTGCTTCCATCTTCTTTGGCATATTTCTATCACTCCATCTCTGACACATAGGTCTGTAGGTGTATACTAGGCTAATGACCATTACTTGAAGATGTTAACCCATGCCACTATTATCCCTTCAGCCTCAATTTTCATTTTCTTCTGATATCCCCAGTTGCTGCCATGACCAATCTCTTTACTGTACACAGTTTCATCTCATTTGTCTTCACTTTTTCATTCCATACCCTTATCATTTGCGGATGTTTCTTTTTAGAATCTGCTTGTAATGCCGCATCATCTGAATACAGTAGCTTTGACAATCTGTTCCCTCTGACACATTTGCTAATGTAATCCATCACCAGTAAAAACATGAGGGGACTTAACTGAACTCTGATGTGCACTCACTCTCACTATGATCCCACATTAAGTCCAAATACTGCTTATACTTGTGTCATTGGGTCCCAGTATATAACCATCACAAATTCTACCAAAGTTTGTGGGATTTCAGCCTATCACAGGACTATACAAATCGGCTTTCTTGGCACCTTTATATATTTATTTATTAGCATTTGTTTACTATAATAGTCCATCTGGGCTCAAAGCCCCCTTTCAGCAGATGCCTGGAGAGAAAAGCTCCACACAAAATACATACATTAAGTTTACAAAAAGTTACAGTAAGAAAGAAAAGTACAAGACTAATAGGCAATGAGTAGGTAGTTTCAATTAAAAGGGAAAATAAAATATCTTGAACATTAAAAACAGCTTAGTAGAGCTATTGCAGTACAGAAATGCATTATTTACTGTACATGTTACTGATGTGAGTAAAAGCCATACATTATCAGAAAGAAGAGAGTAAGATATGTGTGAACAATCAACAGCAAATAAGTAAAGCAACTATAGTGCAGTGTACATTATTATTAACTACAGTGCAGGGTACATTATTATTAACTACAGTGCAGGGTACATTATTAACCACAGTGCAGTGTACATTATTAACTGCAGTGCAGTGTACATTATTAACCATATTGCAGTGTATATTATTAACTACAGTGCAGTGTACATTATTATTAACTACAGTGCAGGGTACATTACTAACCACAGTGCAGTGTACATTATTAAATGCAGTGCAGTGTACATTATTAACCGCAATGCAGTGTATATTATTAACTACAGTACAATGTACATTATTAACTGCAGTGCAGTATACATTATTAACCACAATGCAGTGTATATTATTAACTGCAGTGCAGTGTACATTATTAACTGCAGTGCACTGTACATTATTAACCACAATGCAGTGTATATTATTAACTACAGTGTAGTGTACATTATTATTAACTGCAGTGCAGTGTACATTATTAACTGCCATGAAATGTATGTTATTAACCACAGTGCAGTGTACATTAACAACAGTGCAGGGTGCAATATTAACTATAGTGCAGGGTACATTATTAACTATAGTGCAGGGTACATTATTAACTACAGTGCAGGGTACATTATTAACCAAAGTGCAATGCATATTATTAACCACAGTGCAGTGTACATTATTAACTGCAGTGCAGTGCACATTATTACTTACATTATAGTGTACATTATTAACACTGATTTCTCTGTTTAAGCTTATATACAGCATTCATAGATAAGTGATTTGGCTGGTATACATGGGGTAAGATAGATGCAATGAGTAGGTTAAAGGTAAAGAGGAGTAGTGATAAGCAGATGGTGAGCTACTGAGATGAATGATAGAAGAGTAGATTGTGAAGCACAGTAATATGGCAGTTAATAGATGCAGCTATACTGAGATGATAGACAGAAAAAAATGAAGTAAGTTTAATTAGATGTATGAGAGAGAAGGTTTAAGGGAAGGAGGTAAGAGAAAAGGTATGGCAGGGGTGGCTAGATATGATTTGTAGTTAAAGGGAAGGTAGTCAGAAGAGGGATTATATTAAAGAATTTCCATAAGAATCATATTGTATGGGTGGATATTTGTGGCATTTGGAGAATGGGGATTAGTGGTTATTAAAGAGTTGAGGTATTACCTTGGTGAATGGTATGAACAGGACTGTTTCCACCAGATGTTGTTTAAGAGGTTTTTAAATGTTATGAGTATCATAGGTCCATAGGTTCATAGTTATATACTAGGCTAATGCCCACCAGGATCCTTATAACTCTAGGCATGCAATCCAACCCATCTGTGTCCATGTGTATCATGGGAATTTTTAGGCGAGAATATGTTAGGAAGTTTCTAGAGGTCATGTAGGGGGTAAGTCAGTTTAAGCATTACTGTCTACCTCTGTCTATCAGAGAGGGGGCCAGGCCCAGAGTGCATTTCCAATTTCCCATTGGTCAAGGTTATGCTTAAATAGGTTTAGGATGGACTCTTTCATGTGGATGGGGCGCATGTTTCAGAGTATTTGTATCCTTTGAGAGACACATCTGCCTTGCTGACATTTTATTTATGCCACAAGCAAACATTTAAATCCTTGAATCTAGTAGTTATGATGCTATTTTGCAGATGTGCCAAAGGTCCATAAGAGTTGGAGCTGAGGATGCCTTGTATGCCATAGATCACCTCTCAGTAACCTGTAGGAGGCAACAGTATAGAGACAGGCATTTAAGGCAATCCGTATAGGGCAATGTGTTTATACCCTGGATTCCCCTGGTAAGGAACCTTTGCAAGTGTTCCAACTATTGCATATGTTTGATCAGGGCACATGCCAAGGAGGCAATATATTCAATGATGGATCTGAGAGGGCCAAATAAAGTGGTACTATGACTTCCATGGAACCGAATGCCATGCCCTATTACTTATAAGTAAGGTGACATAGAATGATTTTCTTACTACCTAATTATCTGCTAAATTTCTAAACTAACTCTTAGTTACAAAATATTCTTTACACGAGACACTAGTCTGTTATTGAAGGCCAGATTGCTGTCTATATATGTTCCCAGACCCCTGACTCCTGAGTCAATTCTTAAGGGCGTCTTACTGATGGAGCAATTAGCCTGGTTGTCAGTTTCACCAAAAGGCACTAGAATGCATTTCTTGGCATTGAGTTTTAGTCCATGACTTTGGCAACAGTCATTTGTCTGTGTTAGACCCTGTTGAAAGATATTTGTGTCATGAGGGAATCTGATAGCTCCCAATTTACAGACATCTGCAAACTTGCTAAGCCAAAGGCCCTTAACATTAGCCTTTACCTCTGAGAAGTCGATGCAAAATAGTAACATTTTCAGCATGGAGCCCTGAGGTACATCACTGGTGACTGGTCTCTTAGTAGATGTGGTATCAACAGTCCTGACATCGTGGGTCCTGTCTGTGAGTCAGCAGGTTATGGGTTTGTTTTAGGTTGAGGGATGGAGTTCCAGATTTTGGATACATGGGGGAGTAGGAGTCACCTGAAGAGTTATTAGATTTTGTGAGTAGTAATAGGTGTTTGTATGTGGAATGGAAGTAGGTAGTAATGAATTATGTTGCTGGTGTTGGGTCATTATCTGATTTGCAGACTAGGTTCTGTGTAGTGAACAGTTGAGCAAAGGTTAGTATATGTTGCAGTTTGGTCCACTGAAGTTTTTTTCTGAGCTAAGCAGTGGTGTGTTCTGTATGGGGTATTGGCAGCTATTTTTTTTTTGTAGTGTTGTTCGAGTAGATGGAATTCTGTGGCTTGCAGATTTTTACAGATTGGAGTACTGTACAGAAAGATGGAGAATAAGTAGGTT
The DNA here is from genome assembly GCF_019279795.1 of Protopterus annectens. Lineage (NCBI taxonomy): Eukaryota > Metazoa > Chordata > Ceratodontiformes > Protopteridae > Protopterus > Protopterus annectens. The sequence goes on from NC_056726.1 coordinate 1,303,618,033, forward strand.
GTGGCAATTGTTTTCTTAGTGTTATCCGAAAGGTAGCGATTTATCTTATAAAGGTTTTTTTTTTCAATGTTTGTTTTAGATGAAAGTGAAATTTCTAACTTTCATCAATTATGATCTCTAGACACTCACATTCAGTTTGGGTACAGCTGGAAGAGGTTATTTTGAAGAGATTCTTTTGGTGAGGTAACTGCTTGGGGGAGAACAGAACTTCTATAGATTTTGGGGGGTTTAGGAACAATTGTGAGTCATGGAATCAACTTTTAATGAATGGTGGGGAGTCATGAGTTATCTGTTATAGTTTTTCCAGATTCTTGGCAGAGCAGATTAGGACTGAGTGACCAGCATCTCTTATGAACATCATCTCACAACAACCTTCTTTTATCTTTCTTTTGGTGTCTTGCAACCTGAAAGAACTTCTTTGTGCCATATGCTAAGCCACTTTCTAGAAACTGTTTGACTTTCACTAATGCTTTGTTCTTTGTTATTGCTGCTGTTGTCTTAGTCTGTTTGTTAGCCAATCAGTATTCCTTCTTAGTCTGGCCTGTCTTTTCTATCTCCCATTTCTTCTAGCAATCCTTCTTTATTTTTGATAACTTCTTTGCCTTTTGCATTGCACCACCAGATTTCCTTATGTACTTTACTTCCATTCCTAGTCTGGATGCATATCTGTTTGAGTATCCTCACATGTACTGTCTTGAGATGATGACATTCTTCTTCTTTAGTTCCATGTATTTCCTCTTCTTCCTTGGGTGCTAGAACCCTGAGTATTTCTATGAACTCTTGTGCTTTTATTGCAATGAACTTTCAGGTATTCTTTTGACCTTAGAGCCCTCCCTGGCCATTGTTTTCAGATGAATGTGGTTACTGGTGATTAATGTTGAGGACTAACTGTTTCACTGAGGATGACTTTGCAATCTCTGATTTTTTTCCCCAGTGTCCTTTCCTTTCTAGGAGGATGTTTAGCTGAATTTCATGATGACCACTCTTGTTTTTGATCTTGTGACTGTCTGGCTTGGTGAACCATATGTTGATGACTATTAAGGCTTTGCCAGATAGAAGTCAAGGTGACCTGGGGATTTCAGTGGTGAGTTTCTTGGCCACTTAGGATAGAAGCAAAGGCTTTTCTTCTGAAAGTTGCAAAGAAGGATTCAAGCTAGTCTCCCAACAATAGTTGTGGAGGTTGGTGGCCACTAAGGTGTATCAGTAACTGGATTTCTACTTTCACAATTCAGAGTACCTTCTAGTGTGGCTTCTGGAGTCAGTTGACAGATAGATCCCACTGATGAGCCCATTTGGGGCGGTAACCTACCCATAACATTAGCAACTCAAGCAAATGATTCCTGGGTTTGTTGTCTTCTGGATTGACCTGTCATCTTACATGCCAGAACCATATCCTAATGCCATCCTGGTGTCATTAGCCCATTATTTGTCATACCGTTATAGGTTTTTAAGTAGTTACTGGGCATGTGCTCCAGGATACCACTGATAAGCTTAGCCTACTTTTGTAATTACTCCTAATTATACCATGACCCCCCCCAAAACGTGCACGCTGATTGGCCAGCGTGCACATTGTAAATCGAGTTATACTAATGGAAAAAGGTCCGGCCGCCCGGACTTTTTTCCATTAGTATAACTCTACTTTTAAAACACTGTCCTGCTATGTTAAATGGGTTTAACATAGCGAGACAGCTTTAAAATAAGCAATGGAGATCTCCATTGCTTATTTTAAAGCTGTCTCGCTAGGCTAAACCCATTTAACATAGCGAGACAGGTTTTAAAAAAAGCAACAGAGAAAGCAAGATCTCCGTTGCTTTTTTTTGCTATGTTAAATGGGTTTAACATAGCGAGACAGTTTTAAAATAAACAACGGACATCTCCGTTGCTTATTTTAAAGCTGTCTCACTTTGTTAAACCCATTTAACATAGCAAAACAGTAAAAAAAAAGCAACGGAGATCTTGCATTCTCCGTTTTTGCCCACAACTCTGATGTACTGCGAGGCGCAGTACATCAGAACTGCCGGATGCCAGACATCTGCGGAAGGGCAGTAAACAGGCATTATACTATGCCATTATTTAAGAAAAGTAATAGTTTCTTTTCTTAAATAATGTCATATAATAGCAATAACCACTTCTGGGTGTGGGTAATGCTGTATTTACCCACGGTTGGCTTTGTTTGGTCCCTCGGGCTTCACCCTCAGGACCAAACCACACCAACCATGGGTAAATCCAGCATTACCCACACCCAGGCGTGGGTTATTGCTATAATATTGTCTGGGTAAGTGAATTGGTCAGATTCATACAAAAGGCAAATAGAGACTGAGAGAATCAAACAATGGACTAGAGGTAAACAGCTTGCTAGCAGTTCATAGTTTTAATCCTGTGTCCTAATTCTCTGACCCCTTCCTTGTTCATTGTCCAAACCTCCTCATCACTGCTTGCCCCCTGTATACATCGGTGTCTATCCACTGTCTTTCCAACCCTTTGTGTGTCTCCAGCTACTGTCTGTTAGGTTCATAGGTTCATAGGTTGGTACTACGCTATCGGCCTTAGGGCCTATACAAGCATAGCCATAACAATTCCCTGGCTATTTCTTCCCACACTATTTACTTCCTGGACCCCTGTCTAGCAGTGCGACTGACATGATCCCTGGGGTGAATTTCCTTTCTCCCATCCAAAAGTCAAGGTTCCTTTTGAAGAGGGCCAAAGAGGCGCTCTGCTTGATATGTATGGGAAGTCTATTCCAGAGTCTGGGGAGTCTCTGGGTCAGGAACCTATCTTTCCAGCATGTTTCTTTTATTGTGATGACAATGTTTAGATCCCTGGAGCGTGTGTGTCTCTGAGGGATTGTGATTTCTTTAAGTGTAGCATGTCCAACAGCTCTGGGATTGACATGGCCTTGTATGTTAAGCAGAGATCGCCTCTGAGTAGACGATATGCGACAGAGTATAGCTGGAGTTTAAGGTGGTCAGCATAGGGCATCTGCTTTAGGCCTATTTAGAATCTATGTTTTCTATTTGTCTTTCTGCACTTGCTACCTGCTCTTCTCCCTGTATCCCATCCGCATGCTCCCCTCACTAGTCTCTACCTACCCTTATTTTCTATATATGAAAAAGATTCTCTTTTCCAAAAGCATAAGTTATCTTTCCTCCATCCTTCCTTACCAGATGGATATCCTTGTTTCTTTCCTCTGCTGCTGTTTTTTCTTTCTTTTACTGTCCTAGCTACCTTATTTCCACCCCATGAATTGGAAGAGTAGAGCTGGCACTGCTGTATCAATTCACTGTAGTCTATCTGATGGACATATATGTTCATAGGTTCATAGGTTCATACTAGGCTATCTGCCCTGGGGCAATTATAAGCCTAGCCCGATTCTGTATGGGTTAAGCCACCCCTTGATTTGAGTATACTGTGCCCTTTTAAGGTTTAGTTTACTGTGCCTCTGTCTAATAGTGACACGGGAGTAATCCTTGGGACATACCTACGATCCCCCATCCACTTATCGAGATTCTTCTTGAAGAGATTCAGTGAGGTGCTCTGCCTCACATGAACTGGAATTCTATTCCAGAGTGAAGGGAGCCTCTGGGTTATGAACCTGTCCCTCCAGCAAGTTCTATTTATTTCTGTGCTGAGGTTCAAGTCCCTCGAGCATGTGGCTCTAAGGGATTTAGATTTACTGAGGTGGAGCATGTCCATTAATTCTGGATTTGACATAGCTTTGTATGTCAGGCATAGATCGCCTCGAAGTAGCGGTATGCAACTGAGTAGAGCTGGAGTTTTTTTTAACCGAGCAGCATATGGCATCTGTTTGAGACCCTTGATCCTCTTGGTGAGATACTTTTGGGGTCTTTCTAATTGCTGCAGGTGTCGGGTAAGGTACATCCCAAAAGGGGCATTGTATTCTATGATGGGCCTGATGAGGGATGAATAAAGGGGCACGATTACCTCTCTTGATCTAGATGTGAAACCCTTTGTGATGAGGTGGGCTATGTAGAAGGTCTTTCTAACCACTTTGGCAATGTGGTTTTCAAAGGAGAGATTGCTATCAACTTGGGTCCTCAGGTCCCTAATAACTTTCTATGTACTTAATGGGTTTCCGCCTATGTGGCAATTTGTGGGCACATTGTTTTTGCTAAAGGGTATGACTATACATTTTTTGGCATTTAGCTTTAAACCATGGTGTTGGCACCAGTTATCTAACTCTGTGAGACCTTTTTGAAGGATGTTTGTGTCAGCTGGAGAGTTGATTATGGCGCCCAGTTTGCAGTCGTCTGCGAAATTGGTGAGCCATAGTCCTCACACGTTTGCCTGTACCTCGGAAAAGTATATACCGAACAAGAGTGGTCCCAGGACAGAACCCTGTGGGATGCCACTTGTGTCCGGTTTCGAGTCTGACATGGCTCCAGAAACTCTCACTCTGTGGGTTCTGTCTTTGAGCCAGTTTGCGACCCATCTTGTGACATAGGGGTTTATATTTAAGCTGGATAGCTTATCTATGATGCCCGAGTGGGGTATTATGTCAAATGCCTTTGCAAGGTCCAGATAGGCTGTGTGGACTACCTTCCCTTCATCTATGGCTTTGGTGACTGTTTCAAAGAAGTCAACCAGGTTCAAAAGGCAGGATCTGCCCTTGACAAAGCCGAACTGGGTAGGATCTAGTGTCTGTAGGTCCCCAATGTCTTTGTTTATGAGCTCCATGATGATCGTCTCCATAGCCTTGCAGACTAAGCTAGTCAGGCTTATGGAGCAATAGTTTCCAGGGTCCGTAGAGGCTCCACCTTTGTGGAGTGGGACCACTGTTGCTGTACGCCATTCTGTGGGCACATATCCTGTAGTGAGGCTGAGATTGTATAGCTGTTTTATTTGAGGGATTAGTTCCTCTTGGAGTTCATGTAGGATGCAACCTGGGACACCATCTGGTCCCATGGAAGCAGTGTTTTTTGCTTTGGAGAGGGCAGCCTTCACCTGAGCATCTGAGATGTTTGGGAGGCAGCCCTCTGCCGGGATAGATACTTGCTCTTTTGGGGGAGGAGGGGGTGGAGAAGTTTGCACTGAACCTGTCTGCCAGGATATTGGCGATGTCTGTGGGTTCAGTGTATTTTTTGTCGTTTAGAATCAACTCAGAACAAGTCTGGGAGTTGCATCCCAGGTTTCTAACATAACTGAAAAAGTCTTATGATTGTCTTTGGTGTCCTGTGCAATTTTTCTCTCGAAGCTGGCCTTGAAGGATTTTATGAGGGATCGTAATTTTTTGCTAGTACTGATCAGAGATGCCTTCCCTATTAGGGATTTTGCTCTATCATGTAGTAGCTTTCTCCTCCTGATGTACAGTTTATTTATGGCAGGGGTCCACCAGACTGGACGCCTGCCTTTGGATGATTGGTTCTTGGTTTTGTTTGGGATAGCATGATCCATGCATTCCTGGAGATTTCCGTAGAATGCATTTATAAAGGATTCTGCAGTTTGGGCTGTAGTTTCCACTGGCCCTGGGGCCTTGAAGGATTCCACTTCAGTTTTGAGATGTGAGAAGTTCGCTTTTGAGAAGTTTTTCACTGTGGTTTTCTGGGCTGGGGGTGGGGTCGGGATGTGGACATCCAGTGAAATTAATTTATGGTCTGATCTTACCAATGAGGGATATACTTCTGGTGTGGAGCATAGAGTCCCCATGTTGGTAATGATCAGGTCTAGTATGTTGTCCCCTCTTGTGGGAGTGGTGACTAGTTGTTCCATAGCATTTGAGTTTATAATTTCCAGGAATCTTTGGGCTATGGTGCTGGGGCTTGAGTAGTGCTTCCAGTCAATGTTTGGGTAGTTGAAGTTGCCCAATATAATGGTGTTCGGAGAGATCTTCATGTTCTCCAATGTTTTCAGGAAAGCCGAATGAGATTCCTGACTTTGAGAGGGTGGTCTATAGGATGCTATAAACTGAAAAGCAGTCTTGCCCACTGTTAGTTGCACATGCATGGTCTCCGATACTTCGTGCAATGCCACTAACCTGGAGGTGTGGATATCCTTGATAAATATGGAAACTCCCCCTCCTTTTGTGGTTCGGTCCGGGTTTTGGGGCCGAAAAGCATGATATGAGGTATAGCCTGGTAGTGCTGGGGTGCTTTCTGGAGCCTTTTAACCAGGTTTCTGTCACTGCACAGATATCGATGTTCTCCATACTGAGGAGAGCTTCGAGTGCATGCATCTTGAGGTTAAGACTTCTGGTGTTTAGCAGGATTACCCTTAGTTTCTTGTTCCTTGTGCTGTCTATGGGGGTGGGTTTGACTTTTGAGCCTTGCCTAAAAAAGGCAATATGGGGGTGGCAAGAGCCTTTGCCAATATCCAAAAGCCCAGTGGTGACAGGTGCAAGCCATCCCTAGCGAAGCAACGTGGCTTGTCGAGCATGTCATCCCAGGCTGACAGTCACTGGATCCCCTTTGAATGACACCAAAATTCTAGCCAACTGTTAAAATCGATCATTTTGTCTTTGTACTGTGGCATCATTCTAGGTGAGGGTAAGATGCTGCTCAAGGTCAGGGTCATACCAGCCTGGGCTAAATGATCAGAGAGCTCCTCTATGTCTCTTTTCATGTAGTCCAGGGAGGTACATCTCAGGTCATTCACACCAGCATGTACAATGACCGAGTCATATTTGTATTTGCTTTGGAGTGACCTGAGTGCTTGCATTATGTGTTGGATCCTAGCACCCAACAGGCAGCTCACTGTGACCTTCTTTTTATTCAGCCTGGTGAGCGGGATGTCAGTGTGTCTGACTTCACTGCATGGATAAGGCAATCCCAAGCAAAACAAAGACTCTTTGTACCAAAGGCAAAGTCCAGTCTGGTGGACCCCAGCCATAAACAAACTCTACAACATGCTCAGAACTAGTTCAAAATGATGTGAAGATTACTGATCCTACAGACATTGCCAACATAAAAACACAGCATCCATGGGACCTGATGGTGTCTCTGGATACGTACCCAGGGGGGTGGCACTTCAACTGTGGTCCCACTTCACAAAAACAGTCACCAAAGCCATTGATGAGGCAAAGGCAGTCCATAAAACTCATCAGCGACAAAGTTTGCAGATGACTGCAAACTGGGCGCCATAGTAGAACACATCTGACACAGATATCCTTCAGAAGGGTCTCACAGAAATGGATAACTGGTGAAAACAAGGTTACCCCTAGCTACCAAATAGGTGGCAATCCACTGAGCACAGAAGAAGTTATCAGGGACCTGGGGACCCAGGTTGATAGTAGTCTGTCATTCGACACCCATGTAGCTAAAGTAGTTAGGAAGACCAAAATCTAGATATTAATAGGACGTGCAGGAGGATAGATTCATCACAATGGATGGGAGATGTGAATATACCCCAGGGATTACCTCAGTGTCACTGCTCGACAGAGGCACAGCAAAATAATGGGTATAGTTCCCCAAAAACTATGGGCTAGGCTTGTAAATGTCCTCGGGCAGATAGCCTAGTATGAACCTATGTCAGTGTGTCTGACAATAGAGTCACCTATAACAAGAGTATCAGGTGTGTTATTCAGCCTTAAGGGCTGTGGCTGCTTGGCACACTGACTTTGTGGGTTATGTGTTGTGTGTGTTTTGTTTTGAGGTAGCGTTTGCTTGGATGTCTGCTTTGGAGGTCTCTGTTGCTTAGGTAGATTTTTATTTAGAGCCTCCAGTATGTTTTGTGTATTTATGTGTTTGGTTCGCTGATGTGGTGGGACTATGTGATACTGGAATTGTGTTGTGTGAGGTTACCTTCTCCTCCTGACTGGTTACACCAGTTTTGAGATGAGAGAGCTCAGCCTTCAGTTTGGCTAAATAGTTGCATCTCTCACATATATTTGAACCTGTTTGGAGGAGGAGAGGGTTGTCCGTGTACATGAGACAGTTGTAACATTGCCTCAAAATTCCCAGATTCACCAGCTGGACTGGAGAGGAAACCATTGACTGACCTTTGGACATGCGAAAGTAATAGGGAAACTGAATTTAAGATGGACCAATAGAGGACAGGGTAATCGTAGAGAGTATAAGAGTAAGTAGTGCTTATGGTTTAATAGTGCTAATTTGTAGGATTACTTAATTGGACCAGTGAAGGTCCTTAGAATGAGAATATGGTGTTTAAATTGAGAGAGAGAGCAGTTCTAAGGGAAAAAGTGAAGAGCAGACTTTGTGGAGCCAGGAATAGTTTAAACCCAATTAGGCGGCGCTGCCCGCTGTTGCGCTATGCTCAAAAATGCGCAAAACCGCACAAAAGAGGGTTTTAAGAGAGGAAGATGAAGGAGTTTTGGAACTGACCCAAAATGGCCAATAAAACTACAGTTTCAAGTCAGTAACCACTCCCACGGGGGCAGGCAGGCTGCTCAATGTTTTTCACTGCCACTGATCAACAGAGAGACTTTCCTTTAGCCCAAGCAAAAAATGGCCTCACAGAAACTTACAAACAGTTCAAGAACAGCAAGCCTGTAACTGAACTTTTTTAAATCTCAGAAAAGTGGGAAAAAAGCAAGATTTTTTTAGTTTTTTTGTTTTTTCAGAGATAGCAGAGGTTAACAAGTATCATGCTGCCTTTCTCGTGCCAGATGACCCCAAGATGTAGCTATGCTGTCCTACATTGCTCATGTAAGCACATATCGACTTGGCCATTCTAGCATAATGCCACTGTGATATAAGCCCTGCTGGTCATGCCCCCTAATATAGCACTGTTCAGCCACAGAGCAGCCTACTGTCATTTATCCCGTTAGCAGCACATCTCTTTACTTATGCTCATAGTGGCATTACTCTACAATGCATAATAGGTTCATAGGTTCATAGAAGTTTACTAGGCTAGCATCCCTAGAGCCCTTACAGGCCTAGCCATATTTATTCTGATTTGCTCCAATTATCAGTGGTTAAGTGATGGAAGTTCATAGAGGTAAGGGCCTATGGTAGTTAATGCCGATTTCCTCTGTCTAGGAGGGAAATCAGTGACACCCCAGGAGTGAATTTGGAGTCACCCATCCATTGATTTAGGTTGTGGTTGAAGAGAGTCAAGGAGGGGCTTTGTTTTGCATGAATTGGAAGCTTGTTCCAGAGAAGTGCAGTCTCTGGGAGATGTAGCTGTCTCTCCAGCATGATCTGTTCATGTCAGAGGCTTGGTGAAGATCCCTGGAGCAAGTGACCCTCCTGCAATTGGATTTACAAATGTGTAACATTTCCATCAGAGCTGGGTCAGAGACTGCCGTGTACCAGGTACAGGTCACCGTTTAGCAACCTGTAGGAGAAAGAATTCAGTGACATGGCTTTCAGGCTTTCTGCATAAGATTTTTTTATATACCCTGTAATTTCTTCATGAGAAACCCCTGTGGTTTGTAAAATGGTTGTAGGTGTCTAGTGAGGTACATGCAAAAGGGAGCATTGTGCTCAATTATTGGTCTTATGAGGGCCAAGTATAAAGGAATTGTAACATCCTTAGATGTAGATGCAATGCCTTTATTATAAGAAGTGCCAAACAGAAGGATTTTCTTACTACTGTGGATATGTGGTGGTCAAAATTCAGATTGTTAACAACCTGAATACCCACATCAAATACCACTGGGTCTACACTTGGGGGAATGCTGTCTATAATATAATTAGCAGGGATGTCAGCTTTTCCAAAATGAATAATAGTGCATTTTTTTTCCATTTAGATTTAATCTGTGGCTTTGGTACCAGTCATTTGTTTGTGTTAACTCTGTCTGCAGTATATTAACATCAGTGGGGGACTCAATGATTCCTCTCAATTTGCAATTTTCAGTGAACTTTGTCAGCCACAGGCCATCCAACTTTGTCTGGACTTCTGAGAAATACATTCTGAACAGTAAGGGGCCCAGCACAGAACCCTGTATTTTTTTTCTAGAGGTGAAGTTATCCACTTTGACAGTATGTGTGCTATTGGTGAGCAAGTTGGTTACTCATTTGGTAATGCAGGGGTTAATTCCCAATTAAGAGAGTTTTTCTATAATACCTGAGTGGAGATTGTGTCAAATGCCTTGGCTACGGGAAGAAAAGCAGTATGACTGCCTTTCCCTCACTCAGGGCCTTGGTGACTTTCTCAAAGAAGTCAACCATGTTTAAAAGGCATGATCTACCTTTATTGAATGTGAACTGGGTTGGGTTGAGAGTTTGAAGATTACCAATGTCCTTGTTTATAAGGTCCATAATGATTCTTTCCATGGCCATGCAGATGAGGCTAGTAAAGCTTATGGGCTTATAATTCCTGGGGTTTGTTGATGGTTCACTTTTGTGCTGAAGGATTACTGTTGCTGTTCTCCATTGTGATGGAACATAGTCAGTTTGCAGGCTGTGGTTAAACAGGGATAGGGTTACCACCTGTCCCACTTTGCGAGGGACAGTCCCTCTTTAGGCGGTTGTGTCCTGCGAAAAAAATAAAAAAATAGCAAAATGTCCTGATTTCAGGACAAAAAAATTCCTTTTCTTTTTTTTTATTGTTGCAAAAAACAGTTATTTTATATATGAATCTATATTATATGTGATGTGAGTAGCATAATAAATAAAATAAATACTAGAGTAAGCTTTTATTTGTGCAAAAAAAAAAAGTTCCGTACTATGCGGGTATGTATGTTTGTTTGTGGAAAATCTGACATTTCTACAACATACACTCTATGTTTTTTTTTTTGAAAGGTGGCAACCCTAAACAGGGATCCAAGTGGATCCAAGCCTATGAAGTCAGATAGAACAACTGATGCTCAACAAGGTTCTCAGAGGAAGCATGTAAGTAGATACTGCATCTATCACTATCAATTAATATCCTCCAGGCTACTTAAGTTATTTTATGCATTACTTCACTGTCTATGTAGCCGCTGAGCCAAAATGGGTATGACCATTGTCAACAGTACATACCTCTCAACCTCTTAGAGCAAGAAATCTAGATAAAACCAAAATTAATTGGGGGATAAAGTCACAAAAATAGGGACAGATTTTAAATATTGCTCTCATAAACTTAGAAAATTATTAGAATAACAGACTTTGTGTTAAGCATGCATTTTCTGATGGATATGAAGTCTGAAACTCAACTGTCTGTCATTATGTAATGAGTTCAATCATCAGCGATTTGCCAAAAAAAAAAAAAACACAAATTTTATAACCACTAGACCAAAAATATAAGGCAAAAATATGGACATTCTGAGAAATGTGGACAGTTGAGAAGTACACAACAGTGCAATTTCCAGAGCAAGCACAGTTGTCCTTTTCAAACACAGCATGTGTAATATATAACATTTGTTTGAAGAAGGAACATGTTTGCTTTGGAACTTTAGAGCTGCAACACTGTTACTATTCTTTAAATTAACCCACCAGCTTTTTTTCCCTCTCACTTATCATTATTCATTTCTTACCAACACTTCCTACTTGTGAAATTAACATGGAAAAAAAAACTAAAAGTGAAAGAGAAAAAAAAACTTAAACTGAAAGCAAAAGCACCTTTTGTGCTGCTGTGGTTTACAGTAAGTACAATTAATCAAAGTGAGTGTGCAGGAAACAAAACTTATCAACCCCAAGAGAGTAAAGATACAACAAATCCTTCTTGTAGTTTTCTTCAATTATTTTGAGTGTATGGTTTCTTAGCAGCCACAAAGTGGTTTCATGATAAGGTGTATATGAAAGTGGATGTGAAAGGAGTGCTCTGTGTACAATATGGCTGAACATTTTTAGTTTTAAGCATGAGTTGAACAGTTTGCATTTAAACACTGAGAAGTGAAATGGTTCTGAAAAAGCTGACCTTCAGCTATAGAAGAAAATTGGACAAATCACTGTGACAACCAGTGCAGAAACAACAATTAATTTGCTTAGCAGTACATTGTTAGCATCCCTATGTATTCCTTTTAGTACTTGGGTTGATGCAGATTCATTGGTATAGTGTGGTCATAGAAGCGCTTAGCATCTGGCAGTTAGTAGAGAAGGTTTTGAGTTCCTTCCTGTACTTATAGGTATTGGGTTTGATTCTCTCCACCTCTGAACAAGTCTTCCTGTACCCCTAGACATAGGTGTAGGACCCCACCCCCAAACTACACACACATACACACACGCACACACACACACACACACACACACACACACACACACACACACACATGCACACACGCACACACACATAAACTCTTAGATTGTATGAACTTGGAGAAGGGAAGGAATGTGAGGAAACACATTAACCCCAGGAAAGTGGCACTTGTGTCCAGTGGGAGTACCTGGTTGATAAATAAAACTGCAAAAACAGCTACTGTCCGGATTAATTAATGCTGTTCATAGTGATTTCTAATAGTAACACCTGTGCAGTCTGCTATTTTTGGTAACATGCTTTTGTTGGCAACCAAAAAGAAACTATTAGATTTTTATTAAAATAAAACTCACCATTGACTCACTACAGTTTGCCTTCTACAGCATACCTATTGTCCTTCATAATGCCTTAGGGCAACGGCATCTAACTCTCTCTGGATCAGCATGTCCTAAACTGGCAGTGACAGGTATTCATCCATTATGCAGTCTCTGAAATAAAACTATCCTATTCAGACTGTGCTTGCAGTTTTAAACATATGTTAGCAAAGCCATTTTCCATGTATTCATAGTAGTCCACTTCACCAAGCAAATTAGGGACAGGTTTCAGTATGTCAAGATGGTGGTGCCTTATGTGGCAGTAGCCTCTCTGACTTCTGTTGTGCACTTTTTTGTTTTATCTTGTATTTTCATTAACTGTTGATGTGGTGGTCCATTTAGCCTGATCAAGTGTATGGTTGTTTGTGGCAGTGGTATCCGTGATGTCCAGTATCCTCAATGTCTTTGTTTGAAACTTTAGAATATAAACATATAGAAGTTGGGGCCTTCAGAGGCAAGTTGGCTTATACAGAATGTCAGAAGTGGAGGCTGTAACCTTGTCTGCCATTGCGATTAAATGGAACAGATTTGTTTTCATCTGATGTAACTGCACTGGACTTAGGATGATACTGATGGGTGGAAGTATGGACTAGTAATGGTGATGATATGGAAGGTGTAAATTTGGGAAGTTTGTCTATCTGATTGTGGCCATTCAGGCCTGAAGGTAGCAGCAATTGTGAGGGTCTGTCAGTGTTGGAAGGAAGGTTGGAAGAAAGGAGTGGGACTTGGATATTGCTGGTAATGGAGGGGGAGATGGCAATGGTGTAGAGGAGTGATTGCTATAGTCCATGGAATCGTGTCTGTTTTTGAAGCTTCTGTGCCATCAGTTGGCTTGTACATTGTTGTATATGTGCTTTTCACATTCTGTGTTGCTATGTTTCTGTTTGTGCATGAGCTTGGAGAAATTACATTTCATTCAGGTGTATACTTGTGTATGGCTGAATGACAATAAAGTTACTTTGACCTTTATAAAAACACACCTCAAGAACACTAGTGCTAGCACCAAATATGGTGAGGTAGGAATTCACTAAAACCATTCCTAATAAAGAAAATTATCCTCATCAAAATGCCTGGCAACATTGAATCTCAGTAATTAATGTTTCTGACTAACGTGTTCAGAGCATAGATTTCAGTCCTGATCTCTAATCACTGTTGTGTGTGAAGTTTGGATTTTTTCACTGTACCTTTATGTTATCTTTTTTAGGTACTCTGCCTTCCTGTCATCTCCTAAAAGCAGGCTGTTTGTCTAGCTGCACTAAAGTGTGTGTGTGTGTGTGTGTGTGTGTGTGTGTGTGTGTGTGTGTGTGTGTGTGTGTGTGTGTGTGTGTGTGTGTGTGTTTGTATGTTTGTGTGTGTGTGTGTGTGTGTGTGTGTGTGTGTGTGTGTGTGTGTGTGTGTGTGTGTGTGTGTGTGTGTGTGTGTGTGTGTGAGTGTGTGTGTGTGTGTGTGTGTGTGTGTGTGTGTGTGTGTGTGTGTGTGTGTGTGTGTGTGTGTGTGTGTGTGTGTGTGTGTGTCTGTCTGTGTGTGTGTGTGTGTGTGTGTGTGTGTGTGTGTGTGTGTGTCTGTGTGTGTGTGTGTGTGTGTGTGTGTGTGTGTGTGTGTGTGTCTCTCTATAGAGCAAGAAGATGCATGCAGTAGTTTCCTCATTTTCTTCCTCTATCGTGTATTTAACTCCGAGCATACAAAGTAAAAAACAACTTATTTTCTGGGGGCAAGTCCCCCTGCACCCCCCTGGCTACTTATTTATTCCAACTCTGAGACTGCATGATCCTCAGGGAAAGGGCATATTCCCCAACCTCAGGGACTGCCAATCTTGCACATCTATTGACCACCTGATTTTTTTTTTTACCAAAGCATGTCGAGAAAACATTTAGAATATTCACTATTTCAAATGACTACTTGATAATGTTGGTGGTATAGGGGAAGACTTGCCCTATCTGCCAGGAATGACCATGAAAGGGCCAGTCACCCTGATTATGAAGATGGAGGATCTGCAACAAGGTTTTATTTTCTGTAAGGTAGAACTTGCATTTTCTTTCTTTGATTATTGTATCTTATCTTGATATCCTGCTTCAGAAGGAAAATGTATGTGAGGATAAGTACATCAGTAACTGTTATACACCCTCCCTCATACAATCTATATGTGCTTCCTGCATGCTGCAGCTAGGCCAGTAATAGGGCTGTTTGGGCTGTAGTGCACACATAGTGCATGCCCATCTAAAAATAAGGACACTGAACAGACGCCATTTGAAGACTGCAAATGGTGGCCATAGGCCCTGTTCTGCTGCAAGACTTCACAGTTCATACCACCCATATAATGATTGCCACTGACTGACATTCTTCAAGTCCATCCTGGATAACCTAACATAAACAAAACCTTCAAAAGACAGGCAATTACTTTGCAAACACCTCTGTCTACTGTGACTTGCAAGTGATTGTATATATTTTCTTTACTGTACATTCTGCATAAATACTTTAAAGAACCTAAACTAATTTAAAACTGCATCTTACATGCTATGTAAAAACTTTGCACAATCCATGCAAAGACTCAACTGTAAACTGCAATTAACATCTAACAATGGATCATAAGCCACATTTTACTACTTTTCCTTAGAACTACAGTATGTTCATAGGTTTATTACTAGGCAAAAAGCTCAAGGTCCCTTACAAGCCTAACCGGTTTTACCCAGATTTTACTCACTTTTCTATCCATAGGGGAAGATAACAAGGGTCAGCAAGTGGGATTTTGACTATTTTTACAGATTGCTTCTGTCCATAAGGGACATGGACACTGCCTCAGAAGTGAATTTGCAATTTCCCATCCATTGGTACAGATTGCAGTTGAAGATGGTCAGGGAAGGGCTTTACTTCACATGAATAGGAAGCCTGTTCCAGAAGATGGGCAATTCCTAGGACACATATCTGTTTCTCCAGTATGAGCTATGTCTTGTCAGAGATCAGGTTTAAATCATTTGAGTGGGTAATTCATGAAGTTAGCTTTTTGAATATGCAACATTTCCATCAGGGCTGGGTCAAAGATTGCCTTGTAGGTTAGGCACAGATAATTCAGTAATTAGTAGAAAACTGAATACAGTGATACGGCTTTTAACTAGTCAGCATTTGACATATTTGTTATACCCTGTATTTTTTGCTGGGAAACCTCTGAGGATGCTCCAACCATCACAGGTGCCTGGAGAGGTACATGCCAAATGGTGTATTGTACTTGATTACTGGTATGATGAGGGCTGAGTACAGTGGTACTATGACATCCAGATGCCATACCCTTACTTATAAACTGAGCCTCATAGAAGGATTTCCTCACCACCGTGGATATATGATTGCCATAATTCAGATTACTATGTGAGTACACAGATCTCTCACCACTGGGTCCACTCTTAGTGGGGTGCTATCAGTGTTGTAATTTGCAGGGGTACTTGATTTCCCAAAGGGTATTATTATGCACTTCTTCGCATTTGTTTGAGGCCATGTCTCTGACACTAATCATTAGTCTGTGTCACACCTTTCTGTAGGATATCAACATAATTTGGGGAGTCAGTGATTGCCCCCAACTTGCAGTCATCAGCAGACATGGTCAAGCAAAAGCCATATGCATTTGCCTTGACATATGAGAAGTATATCCCAAACAGGAGGGGGCCCAGCACTGAGCCCTGTGGTAGGTACTCTGATAATGACTGGCCTATTGCTGGATGTAGATTCCTCCATTCCTAACAACATGTGCCCTATCCATGAGCCATTTGACTATTCATATGGTGATGTAGAAGTTCATACCCAGTTTTGTAAGAGTATTTATTATAACCAAGTGGGGTATTGGGTCAAATGTCTTGACCAGGTCAAGGTAGGTGGTTTGCACTGTCTTACCCTTCTCCATGGCCTTGTTGACCTTCTCAAAGAAGTCCACCAGGCTGAGCAGGCAGGAATCAGGACCTTCCCCTTGAGAAAGCTGAACTGGGTTGGGTCTATACTCTGGAAATTTCTTATGTTGTTCTTTGTCAGGTTCATGATTATCCTTTCCATAGCCTTGCATATGCAGCTAGTCAGACTTATGGGTTGGTAGTTTCCTGGGTCAGTTGATGGCCCCCCCACCTTGTGCAGACAGATGATTGTTGCTGTCCTCCACTCTACTGGGACAAAGCCAGTATGGACAGTATAGTTAAATAGAGATCTGTGTGGGTCTGCTAGGCCATGTTTCAAGCTATTTAATAGGCAGCCTGGAATTACATTAGGGCCCATTAATGCTGGGTTTCTAGCTTTAGAGAGTGCAGAGATGACCTGATCTTCTGTGATAACAGGCAAAGGAATGGTAGGGGATATTTCATGGCAGGTGACTGGAGGTGATGATGGAGTGAATTTGAACTGAATGTATCAGCCAGCAGGTTTGCATCCACAGCCAACTCAGCACAATTTTGAGAATTTCCCCTTAAGATTATAGACATAACTAAAAAATGCTTTGTGATTATCCTTTGCTTGGGGTGCTATTTCAGTCTTTTATTTAGATTTTGAAGGCTTGACTACTTGCCTGATTTGTCTGTTGAGACTATGAGGGATTTTTTTTCTATCTTGTGAATCCTCTCACTTACTTCTGGACAGGAATGTCTTCCTTATGTTGTATAATCTATTTATGCCAGGGGTCCACCAAGGTGACTTGTTTTTCTGGCTAGATCTGGGTTTACTTTGGCAAGGTAATGTCATTTTTATGCAGTTTTTTTAAGTGGTTCTACAGGACATTTGTGTATATTTTTGCCTAGGCATCTGTGTTTTTGGGGTTGGGGAGGTTTAAAATTACCTATGCTGTCACTTAATAGAAGGTAATTTGCCTTGGAAAAATTCTTTAGACTTTTAGGGTTTGATAGGAGATCTTCCATTACATTTATTTCAAAGAAGACCAATTTATGATTTGATCGTACCAATGATGGCATTACGCTGGGGGGTGGGGGGGGTGCAACACTCTCCATATTTGTGAATACTATGTCAAGGATATTTGAGCCCCTAGTGGGAGTACAGGCCAGCTGTTCCAGAGCATTTACACTGACAAAGTCTAGGAATCTCTGAGCTTACATGTTAGTGGTCATATATGTTTCTCAGTTTATGGACAGATAGTTAAATTGACCATGGGTAGTGTGTTGCATTGAATGGTATATGATTCTAGTAACTTCATGTATGCGGAATGGTTTTCATGGTCCATGACTGGAGACCTGTAACTAGCAATGATATGATGGGGGATTTTGTCTATGATCAGCTGGACATGGAGTATCTCAAGTGAGTCAATCTGCTTGACCAATCTGGAGGTGTGATTGATTTTTATGTAAATGGAAGCACCTCCTCCTTTTTTTCTTTTTCAGAGGGTGGTCTGAATGTATGATAGGCATTGCAGCCTTGCACTGGTGGAATGCTTTCCGTAGCCTTGAACCACATCTCTATAACTGTACAGATGTCAGCATTCTCTAGAGGGAGGAGAATTTCCAGAGCTGGTTGCAAATAAAGTTTCATTGTATGTTTGATTAAGTTTAGAGATTTGAATTTTCTGTACGTTAGTTAGTATAGATACTGCATATGTGAGATTTTGCAGCGGAAAAGCCAAGGCTATTCCTTTTCTGGTATAGTTAGTAAGTTACTGGTTGTCTCTATATAGCATATATAGATTATGGTGAATTTTTTGATGACTTCCTGTGTGTGAATATTATAAATCCTAGTAGCTTGGTATGGGAGACTACACTAATGGCGGCTCCACTTGATGAGATGACAGAGAATTTGTTACTGGTACAGGAATAGGATTTTGGGTTAAAGAACATGAGTTTAGTTTTCTTGGCATTGAATACAAGATTAAAGCCCTTGTATATTGTACGATAGGGGCATTTGCAAAATGTGGAGCCAGGTCATTAAAGAAAATGTTAAATAGCAGAGGGCCAAGGACAGAGCCCTGTGGTACTCCATTGATATTGGGAGAGAGCAAGTTATGGTTTGTTTCCATTTGACTTTTGTTTATTATATTATGATGCAAATTAAAATGCTATGTTTCTAGAGAGACTTAAATCAGAGAATCAGGAAGTTTGTTCAGCAATTTATAATGTTATACAGTGTCAAAAGCTTCTGATAATTCAAGAAAAAATTAAAAGACTATGTTATTATAATTTCTATGGTAGTGAATTTTGTTGATAAAGGACAGGATAACAAAATCAATGATATTTGATGGTCTAAAACCATGTTGTAATGGGGAGATTAGATTATTTGTTTGAAGACATTGTAGTACTTGGGAATGGATGCACTTCTGTAGGATTTTAATCACTGGAGACTGAATTGCTAAAGGTATGACATTGTTATGCTTAATTTATGTTTCACCTTATGAAGTGGAATGATATAGAAGTGTTTGCAGATATCGGGAGTATTTGACTCACAGATGGACCTGTTGATAACAATGGATATTAGGTATGCAATAGCTTTTGCTGCTAGTTTGATGTATTCTCTGGGCAAATTATCTGTCGCAAGTGTTGTTGGTCACAACTTTCTGAATATTTGAAGTATAAATAGGTTGAATGAAGAAATGGATAGTATTAATATCTATAAGTGGAGGATGGGGAAGACTGAGGATAGGATTAGTGATCATAAGGGAACAAAACTGTTACTGAAATTAGTACTGATAGCACATGCAGTGTTGGAGTCAGACTCATTGGGGTTTGGGCAGAGGTGACTGCGGTTACTTGGGTTGAGGAACTAAGAAAAAATACTGACTAGAAGTTTAGAAATGATTTGGAATAAATATTTTATTGGTTAGTGAAGTATTTTTTTTATCTTGAATAGCTTAGGCTATAGTGACATTTCTCAGAGTATGATGTTTGTGTCTTTCAGCTTTTCCCGGTTAGGGGTTGCCACAGTGAAACTCAGGTCCGCTAATGATTGGTAGTTGATTTTTACATGCTGAGTTACCAGCCCTGATGCACATCCTTCAGCGAAGGTACGCCCATGTCTCCACACAAAAGACGCTCTCGCTGAGAATCGAACCAGACAGCATCTTACTGTGAGGTGACAACGCTACCGCAGCACCACCACTGTGGGTCACATTACTCAGAGTATGATAGGTTTGAAAATATGAAAGGGTATGGTTAGTTTTCCAGTTATGCCAGACTTTATCACTCTGTTTAAAAAGTAGGTAGTAGGGATAGCCAGTGGGTGGGTTTGGATTTAACCTAATTTTTCTTGATTGGAGATTGTATGTCTAGAATTGATAAGAAATATTTGATTAAAGTACTGAATAGCTTAATCCTGGGGGAAAGATTTTAATATGTATTGCGCTAGAGTATTGGTAAAAGTATCTTTGTTGAAATTAGAGAGATATTTTTACATATTTATATGATGCTAATTTAGTATCGATAGAGTGAGTATAAATAGCAAATGTAGGGCGGTGATCACTTAAGAGGTCTGGTAACACTCTTGATTAAGATATATTTTTGGCTGATTTCTTAGGATCCCATCTATGACACTTTTCGGTTCTAGAGGCTTTGTTAAATTTATTTGAAGCGGTTATTATTTGAGTGAAAGAACAAAGGTGACAAAGATTATCAATGTCAGTAGAATGAGTGGAATTTTCCCTGGAATTGCATGAGGTCCAGTATTTCTTAGGTTAGAGTGGTGGAGACCCAAATATTTTTCATTATGAAAATTTTTCTTCTTTGATGTGGTAGAACATATAGTTTGTTTGTCTTTTCCCGGTTAGGGGTCACCACAGTGGAACTCTGGTCCACTAATGATTGGCAGTAGATTTTTATGGTGCTGAGTTGCCAGCCCGATGCCCAACCTTCAGTGAAGGCATGCCCATTCTTGCATGTTTTTTGGAGGCCACTCGACCGCGGGGAGGACTTGCAGACTCCACACAGAAGGCACTCCAGCCAAGAATCAAACAGGAGAACCTCTTGCTGTGAGGGAACAATGCTACCGCTGCACCACCGCGGATATATTTTCTTTACAGTTAACCTGAAAACTGCATACAAGGAGTTCTATGTTATAGGGTAATATTGAGTTAATTTGAAAAAAAAGGATTGCTATTCTGCCTGCATGCTTGGAGAGATGATTGAGTAGAATAATGATATAACCAGGTGGAGTACTGGAGACAAATAGCTTTAACTATATTTCAGTTAATTTGAGAATCTCTGTTTCTCTTTATATACATATATATGACTATATAGCTATATATCTATATATCTATATGTATTTATTTATATGTGTGTGTGTGTATATATATATATATATATATATATATATATATATATATATATATATGGGTTCATGTTAGAACATCGACAGCTTACTATATCGACAAGTAGCCCTGCACCATGAAATCAACGAAACCTCGAAGCATCGAAATCTGAAATAACCGACACCCACATCATCGACACGACTTCACCGACAATCCACTTCACCGACAACGCGCTACACCAACATCGCGTATTACAGGTAATGGGTATTAACATGTGTTGAGTAGGGGAAGTATTTCTAATGTCAGACTAAGTGACATATGTTTATAAATACATCCCCTACCTCACATATGTTAATACCCGTTACCTGTAATACGCGATGTTGTAGCTGTGATATGGATGTCGGTTATTTGAAGTGTCGATGCTTCGGGGTTTCGTTGATTTCGTGGTGCAGGGCTACTTGTCGATATAGTAAGTTGTCGACGTTCTAACATGAACCTATTCGCACTTATGCACTTTCATTATTTTGAAGTTTCGACTTCATGGACACGAATTTCAGCAATTCGTGTTTATGAAATGAAACCATATATACATATATATATATATATATATATATATATATATATATATATATATATATATATATATATATATATATAAATATAAATATATATATATATATATATATATATATATATATATATGGGTTCCCTTCAGAATCTCGAAATACTGAAATCTCGAATTTCAGTATTTCAAGCCCAAGACACGGAATCCACATAATAGCAAAAGTTTAGAAGTGCGAAATTCAAAACCTCGAATACCAGAGGTTTTGAATTTGAGCTTCTAAACTTCCGCTGTGGTCATGTATTCAGGTAAGTTTGTGTGTGTTAAGGGGTTTGGGTAGGGGCTGTGGTGTTTGTCTGTGTGTTTTGTTGCTGTCATGTGTGTGTGCGAGGAGAATGTAGCTTCTGTCATGGTGTTTTGTGTGTGTTTGTATGTAGTGCGACCTCGGAGTGAGAATATTTAAGTAGAGGGGGTGTGGGGGGTGCAGGGTGGCTTGCCCCCCTGCTTTCATGTAGTAGAGTGATTGTGTATGCTTGTGTGTGTGTGTGTGTGTGTGTGTGTGTGTGTGTGTGTGTAGTAAAACTGCGAAATTCAAAACCACCGGTATTTGAGGTTTTGAATTTCGCGGTTTTCAGTTTTTGTTGTTATGTGGATTCGGCTTCTTGGGCTCGAGATACTGAAATTCGAGATTTCAGTATTTTGAGCTTCTGAATATCAGCAGTCTGCATTTAAAGTGGAACAGCCTTACAAGATTTCTGCAAATATATAGAGCTGAGTATATTTTTCTGTATTTTCTGTATTATAGAGCTAAATTGTTGCTTATATATCTGTTGTGTTAGTGTTCTGCAAATATACAGAGATCAGTATATATTTTTTGGGTTTTATAATTTGCACTCTGGTTCCTCACATCTCTGTTGAAACTCCCCCCCCCCCCTCATTGTGGTTTCTGTTGCTTCTGTGTTGTTAACTCAAGGTTCCCTTAATTTGAACTGTTAATAGTAGCAGTCTGCATTTAAAGTGGAACAGCCTTACAAGATTTCTGCAAATATATAGAGCTGAGTATATTTTCTGTATTTTCTGTATTATAGAGCTAAATTGTTGCTTATATATCTGCTGTGTTAGTGTTCTGCAAATATACAGAGATCAGTATATATATTTTTGGGTTTTATAATTTGCACTCTGGTTCCTCACATCTCTGTTGAAACTTTCCCCCACCCCCCCTCATTGTGGTTTCTGTTGCTTCTGTGTTGTTAACTCAAGGTTCCCTTAATTTGAACTGTTAATAGCAGCAGTCTGCATTTAAATTGGAACAACCTTACAAGATTTCTGCAAATATATAGAGCTGAGTATATTTTTCTGTATTTTCTGCATTGTAGAGCTAAATTGTTGCTTATATTTCTGTTGTGTTAGTGTTCTGCAAATATACAGAGATCAGTATATATTTTTTGGGTTTTATAATTTGCACTCTGGTTCCTCACATCTCTGTTGAAACTTTTCCTCACCCCCCTCCCTGTTCTGGTAGTAGTTTAAATTTGGTGGCTTTTGCAGTGCCCGCCCCACTGTAGATTTGATCTAGGACACTCCCCCAGTCCCATCTTTTTACCTCATTCTACCTAATAAACCCTTTCTGCACTTGCTTTTCGCCCTTTTTAATTTAATTACATTTTTTTCAAACTGTGTGTGGACTAATATTGGTACATACTCAAGTGTGCCAGCTTGCACTGCATGTGAATTGTTTTTACTACTGTTTTTCTACTTTTCTGAAAAAAAAAATGTAAGCCTGTTTCCTACCTTTCCTGTAATTAGTGTTCCAGATACAGATTTGCTGTATCCAGGACTATTTGTAAGCTTCTGAGCACCCAAGCCTTTCTGTGTTGGAGGGAAGCCTTCTAGCTTATCAGTGGGAGTGGTAAGCACTAGGTAACCTGTCTACCACATAAGGCGTGGTTCTGGCCCAGAATTTGTAGTTATTGGCTTTTTGGGCGGTCTTCCATCTCTCTCAACTTTCTGATTTGAAGGCCTGCATTTGCACTTGTTTCTGTCCTGTAACTCCTGGGCCCATCTCATTTGTTCACTCAAAACAAAAAAAAAATCTGCTTTTATTGTATTTGTGTTTCTTCCTACTTAATTTTGCTTTTGCGTCATTTTAGAAGTACTCAATTGTATTTATTACTGCTTGGTGTAACTCATTCTAAGCCTTTTAGTTTAAGCACTTGGGCTTCAGACCAGTTGTTTTACATTAGGAAGGTTTGTGGTCTGCACTGTGGTGGCAGGACAGGTAGCGTACATCCTTCTAAGTTGGGAACTGCTGATTGAGGGCTCAGTGTCTGTTATTCTAAAAGTGTATTAATTCTATTTTAAGCACTTGGGCCTCAGGCCAGTTATTTTACATTAAAAGGGTTCGTGGTCTGCACTCTTGTAGGAGGAGAGGCTGGACTCTCCCCTTCTAGCTGGGAATTTCTGGTTAAAGGCTTATAGTGTCTGCATATCTAAACTGCTTCTTACTGAAATTGGTACACCTTATTTGCTGTAGCATAGACTAGATCCAGGCCTGCTGAATCTTGCTTTGTTTGTATAACCTGAGCACTAATCCAGTCATTCTTTAAAGTATTCAATTGTATTTATTAGTAACTTGATTAAAGTGTAGCTACCATTCTATGTCTTTTGGATTAAGCACTTGGGCTTCAGACCAGTTGTTTTACATTAGGAAGGTTTGTGGCCTGCACTGTGGTGGCAGGACAGGCAGCTTACATCCTTCTAAGTTGGGAACTGCTGATTGAGGGCTCAGTGTCTGTTATTCTAAAAGTGTATTAATTCTAGTTTAAGCACTTGGGCTTCAGGCCAGTTATTTTACATTAAAAGGGTTCGTGGTCTGCACTCTTGTGGGAGGTGAGGCTGGACTCTGCCCTTCTGAGCTGGGAATTTCTGGTTAGAGGCTTATAGTGCCTGCATATTTGAACTGCTTCTTACTGAAATTGGTACACCTTGTTTGCTGTAGCATAGACTAGATCCAGGCCTGCTGAATCTTGCTTTATTTGTATGCTGCTTGTTTGTTTGCTTGTTATTTCCTGAAATGCTAATTCCACCTAAAATGTGGCTTTTCAGCGCTACTGTGGATCCCTAGTGATATCTGCATTGCTTACTGTACTTATTTCCTTGTTTCACTTGAAAGAAAGTTACTGTTTGTCATTTTTGCATTTAAGTTACCTGAAACACATTGCATTTAAGTTACCTGGCACTTGCTCACTAAAACAATTATATAAGTCAGCACTAAAATATTAAAAGCACTACACCCTCACAAACTCCCCTTGAGTACCTCATTCCCCATTGGCCCTTTTTTTCAATTATAAAGGAATTCCCAATACTATTCTAGCATGTCCAAAGGTCAACTGTCAATCTCCTCTCTGGTCCAGCTGGTGAATCTGGGAATCTTGAGGCAATGTTACAACTGCCTCATGTACATAGACAACCCTCTCCTCCTCCCAACAAATTCCAGCACATGTGAGAGATGCAACCATATAGCCAAACTGGAGGCTAAGCTCTCTCAACTCAGTACTGGCGAAACCAGTCAGGAGGAGAAGGAAACCACACTCAGTACAATTCCATTCTCACATAGACCTACCATGACAGCAAACCAAACAGATAAACACACAAAAACATACTCGGAGGCTCTAAATAAAAATCTGCCTAAGCAGCAGAGACCTCCAAAGCAGACACCCAAGCAACCGCTACCCCAAAACAAAACACGTGCAACACATAGCTCACAAAGCCAGTGTGCCGAACAGTCACAGCCCTTAAGGCTAAACAACACACCTGATACACTTGTAATAGGTGACTCTATCATCAGGCACACTGACGTCCCACTCACCAGGCTGAACAAGGAGAAGGTCACGGTGAGCTGCCTGTCGGGCACTAGGATCCACCACATAACACAAGCACTCAGGTCACTCCAAGGCAAGTACAAATATGACTCAGTCATTGTCCATGCTGGTGTGAATGACCTGAGATGTACCTCCCTGGACTACATGAAAAGAGACATAGAGGAGCTCTCTGAGCATGTAACCCAGGCCGGTATGACCCTGACCTTGAGTAGCATCTTACCCTCACCAATAATGATGCCACAATATGAAGACAAGATGATCAATTTCAACAATTGGCTTAAGTATTGGTGTCATTTAAATGGGATCCAATGCCTGTCAGCCTGGGATGACATGCTTGACAAGCCACGATGCTTCGCTAGGGACGGCTTGCACCTGTCACCTCTGGGCTTTCGGATATTGGCAAAGGCTCTTGCTACCCCCATAGTGCCTTTTTTAGGCAAGGCTCAAAAGACAAACCCACCTCCATAGATATCACAAGGGATAAGAAACTAAGAGTAATGCTACTCAATGCCAGAAGTCTAAACCTCAAGATGCACGCACTCAAAACTCTCCTTAGCATGGAGAACATCGATATCTGTGCAGTAACAGAAACCTGGTTCAAGGCTCCTGAGAGCACCCCAGCACTACCAGGTTATACCTCATACCATGCTTTTCGGCCCCAAAACATGGACCAAACCACAAAAGGAGGGGGAGTATCCATATTCGTCAAAGATACCCACACCTCCAGGTTGGTGGCACAGCACGAAGCATCAGAGACTATCCATGTGCAACTAACAGTGGATAAAACTGCCTTCCAGTTTATAGCCTGCTACAAACCACCCTCCCAAACCCAGGAACCCCACTCGGCCTTCCTGAGAACACTGGAAAATATGAAGGTCTCTCCAAACACCATTATATTGGGTGACTTCAACTACCCAAACATAGACTGGGAGCATTACTCTAGCTCCAACACCCTAGCCCAAAGGTTCCTAGAATTTATAAACTCAAATGCTATGGAACAACTTGTTACCACTCCCACAAGATGGGAAAACATACTGGACCTCATCATCACCAACATGGGGACTCTATGCTCCAGACCAGAAGTGTATCCCTCACTGGTAAAATCAGACCATAAACTAATCTCACTGGATATTCACATCCCGACTCCACCCCCTGCCCTGAAAACCACAGTGAAAAACTTCTCTAAAGCAAATTTCACACTCCTCAAAACCGAGGTGGAATCCTTCAAAGCCCCCTGGCCTGTGTAAAATACAGCCCAGACCGCAGAATCCTTTATAAACTCATTCTATGAACACCTTCAGGAATGCATGGATCATGCAATCCCAAATGAAACCAAGACCCAATCCTCCAAAGGCAGACGTCCTGTTTGGTGGACCCCAGCCATAAACAAACTATACAACAGAAGGAGGAAGCTACTACATGATAGAGCAAAATCCCAAAAAGGGAAGGCATCTCTGATCAATATTAGCAAAAAACTATGGGCACTCATAAAATCGTCTAAGGCCAGCTTCCAGAGAAAAATTGCACAGGACACTAAGGATAATCACAAGGCTTTCTTTAGTTATGTTAGGAACCTGGGTGGGAATTCCCAGACATGCTCAGAATTAGTCCAAAATGACAAAAAATACACCGAACCCACAGACATTGCCAACATCCTAGCTGACAGGTTCAGCGCAAACTTCTCCCCCCCCCTCCCCACCAAAAGGGCAAATATTTATCCCAGCAGAGTGCTGCCCCCCCTGACATCTAAAATGCTCAGGTAAGAGCTGCCCTCTCCAAAGCAAAAAACACAGCATCAATGGGACCAGATGGTGTCCATGGCTGCATCCTACATGAACTCCAAGAAGAGCTAAACCCAAACATAAATCTACTGTTCAATCTTAGCCTTACTACAGGATATGTACCCAAAGTGTGGCGTACATCAACAGTGGTCCCTCTCCATAAAGGTGGTGCCTCAAAAGATCCTGGAAACTATTGCCCCATAAGCCTGACTAGCTTAGTCTGAAAAGCTATGGAAAGGATCATCATGGACCTCATAAATAAAGATATTGGGGACCTACAGACACTGGATCCTACCCAGTTCGGCTTTGTTAATGGCAGATCCTGCCTCTTAAACCTGGTTGATTTCTTTGAAACAGTCACCAAGGCCATTGACGAGGGGAAGGTGGTCCACACAGCCTACCTGGACCTCGCAAAAGCCTTCGATATAATACCCCACTCGGGCATTATAGATAAGCTCACCAGCTTAAATATAAACGCCTATGACACTAGATGGGTTGCAAACTGGCTCAAGGACAGAACCCACATGGTTAGAATTGCTGGAGCCATGTCAGACTCCAAACCAGTTACAAGTGGCGTCCCACAAGGCTCAGTCCTGGGATCTCTCTTGTTCGCTATATATTTCTCGGAGGTACAGGCCAACACGGAAGGACTGTGGCTGACTAAGTTCGCAGATGATTGCAAACTGGGCGCCATAATCAACTCTCCAGCTGACACAAGCATCCTCCAAAAGGGCCTCATAGAAACAGACAACTGGTGCCAGAGCCATGGCCTCAAGCTAAATGCCAAAAAGTGTATAGTCATCCCTTTTGGCAAAAACAAAGTGCCCACAAATTACCACATAGGTGGTAATCCATTAAGTACAGAAGAAGTAATTAGGGACCTGGGGACCCGAGTTGATAGCATTCTCTCATTTGACAACCACGTGGCCAAAGTGGTTAGAAAAACATTTTATATAGCCCACCTAATCATGAAGGGATTCACATCTAGATCAGGGGAGGTCATCATGCCTCTTTACTCATCCCTCATCAGGCCCATAATTGAGTACAATGCCCCTTTTGGGATGTACCTTACCAAACACTTGCGGCAACTGGAAAGACCCCAAACATACCTCACCAATAGGATCATAGGGCTCAAACAGATGCCATTTGCTGCCCGGTTAAAGAAACTCCAGCTCTACTCAGTGGCATACCGCCTGCTCAGAGGCGATCTGTGTCTGACGTATAAAGCCATGTCCAACCCGGAATTAATGGACATGCTGCACCTCAGAAAATCCAAATCCCATCGAGCTATGCGCTCGAGAGACTTGAACCTCAGCACTGAAATAAATAGGACATGCTGGAGGGACAGATTCATAACCCAGAGGCTCCCTTCACTCTGGAATAAAATCCCAGTCCAGGTTAGGCAGAGTCCCTCATTGACTCTCTTCAAGAGGAACCTTGATGAGTGGATGGGAGATCGTAGGTTTACCCCGGGTATCACTTCTGTGTCACTGTTAGACAGAGGCACAGTATACTAACCTCGAAAAAGGGCATAGCAAAATTAATTTAAAATGGGTGGCGAAAGCCAAACACACTCTGGCTAGGCTTATAAATGCCCTAGGGCAGATAGCCTAGTATGAACCTATGAACCTATGAACCTATGAAGTGAATATATATGGATCCCTATCATATGATAGAAACCCTTTTACCTAGGGCGCCAGATGAACTAAGGCCGCTCCTGATTGCTTGCTTATGATCTTCTGTAGAACAATTAAGTTTATAGCTGCTGCAGGGATTTATATCCATGCCTCTCAGCTGTACCTATTTATGAGGAATTTACCTCATTTGGAATCTTAAAAAGTTCACCTTCCTCAAAGTTCCACATTGAAAAGGTCTGGCACATATTCAGTGTTAGGAAATTTTTAACTGATATCCATGGTTAATAGAAATTAAACATATTAATCCATTAAGAGATCTTTTTCACAAGTAAAGCCAGCATATTTTAACCACCCTATGCCTAGTTGAAGTTGTTAGCCACCCATTTGTTTGTGTTCCACATTTTGCCTGTTTGTCCCACATTTTGAGGGCCAGTGTTCCTCATTTTAGAGATGGAAGGTTGAGAGATATGTTTATATCATGTAACTCTGAAGCTTCTAGAGTGCCAGTTATGCCAATCAATCACCAGCTAAGGAATATTCCTGAATAACTGCTTTTATGTATTGTCGTTGTGGGCCAAGTTGCAAGAAGAGGCTCTTTCAGTCTTCTGCACTAGCACCAGTAAAGTGCACTGAGCATGAGTGGGTGGGTTAATAATCCTTATGGGCACATCATCAAAAGTAGTTTATTTTTACTGAAGTTGTAAAAAATAAAACTGTTATCATACTTAGGAAGTGTGCTTATAGTACACATATTGAATACCAGTGTTTGCACCTTAGTAGCACCCTGTCATGCCAAAATTGTGCATGATACATACCGATACATAATGATCACATTATGACAGGTTACACTAATAAAATGCCCTATGATATGCAGTATATGCCAAAAGAGTAAATAGGCATGACTACAAGAGGCCTGCTGTAGTTCAAAGACACTGACTTTGCCAGGATTCCTTGTGGTGCAACAATGAAAGAAGGTGGTTCCTTTATTAGCTGCATTGGGGCCACTGGAATGACCTGACTGGGGACTCTTATGAGGTCCTGCTTCACTCTTAACATGATGATGTCTGATGCTACTGGCATATCCCAATCTAGTGAGCAGTGCAGATAGCACTATAGTGACCTGAGAAGGTGTTATCTTGACCTTTTAGATTTTGGGGAAAGAGGTCAGAGAAAGGGCACCCGAGATGTAATGTGAGTAGTCGGTTTTGTTTACACAGTCATATTGGCTTTCATATTCATAAATGTGAAAATTATAAGAATATAACTTAATGATTCTTTATTTTTCTGATATGTTTTGGATTTGGATATGGCTCTATTTTGGAGCTATTTTTTTACCTCTGACAAATGGAGAGGCTTTCTAGGTGTAGGGTTGTGTATTTTTTTTATTTTATTAATTCTAATTGCATTCACTTTATTAGATGCATCTGCTATATTCTGTATCATTGCATACTATGGACCTGAAAATGTAATGCTGCCTGTCTTAAGGTGTGCAATGATATTATGAAAATATACATAGTACTTCCTTTGCAGTGTTATTGCAGTTATACATGCTTGGTTTAAAAATCTTGCTGAGAATATGTCAGAGGTATACAGCATCAGCCTGCACAGCATCACCCGGAGCAGTTGTGACATGCAGGGAGTTCATTAGTCACCTAGAAAGGGCCCTCTTGCAGCTAACAGAGTCACATCACTGCCTGTTCCTGCCATCACTACCTCAGGAGAAGCCCAATGGGGATGGTAGTTAAAGTGCCGTCTGACCTCCCCCTAGGTATTGCAGAGGCAGTGTGATACAGAAGGCCATACTCACCCCCTCCCCAGTCCTGGAGTCCCACCACCTTGTGTATTGCTACCCTCCCTGCATGTTTTCCTTTCCTCCACATCACCAGTGTCCTCCTTTTGTGTCTCTAATTCCACTGCACCTCACTCCTTAGTGTGTGAGCACCTCCTCTGTCAGTCTTCCTTTGTTTTATATTTATCTATTTTTCCTTGCTTGTGATTCTCACCTTCTTATCATACATTTACCTTTCTTTGTATCCTTATTAAGCTTCCCTTCTTAAAACAAAAAAACAAAAAACAATAGGCACCTGTCTAAAAACGTATGCCCTTCCTCTCTCTCAGTGCATTTCTGGCTTGTCTCCCTGTATTCTTGTGAAGCAGCAAATGTTCACATGCTGACCTGTGTATATTCTCTTTTCTCATTGATTTTACTTGTTTAACCCCAAGCTACAAATGACATTACATCAGCAGTATTTTTATTTATCAGCATACTGGGCTGTTAATTTATTTCTTGTTTATCGATAATTAACTACCTAGTTAAATTCCACACTGAAATGGTTCCAATCCTACCTGTCCAATAGGCAACAGGCTGTTCTATGGCAGGACAAATTATCTAAATGCCTACCTGTTACACTTGGAGTTCCCCAAGGATCTATTATTGGCCCTCTTCTCTTCACCATCTTTGTTAATGACCTGCCCACAATCACCCCCCCATGCCACATGCATTCAATATGCAGATGATTCGACTATCATCAGCACTGCCTCCAACCTGGCAGACCTCACTGCTTCAACCCAAAACACCTTCAACCTAATAGAAAAATGGTTCTTAAGTCGACAACTAGTTCTCAACCCCAACAAAACAAAACTACTTACTTTCTCACCCACTAACAAGACTCTTCCCCCCACCTTCTCTATTACATCCTCCAATGGAATCACTATATCACCAGAAGCTCACACAAAGCTATTAGGTGTTACCATTGATAACTCCTTAAATTTGACACCCATTTCAATCTTACCATCAAAACCGTCAATAAAAGCTTGGCTCTCTCTATAAAGTAAAACACTTTCTCACTCCTCATGCTAAAATTACAATTGCCAGCACACACCTACTATCAACTCTTTTCTATGCCTCCCCCTCTTTACAAACCTAAACAAGACAACCCTTAACAAACTTGCTTCTTGTTACAATCACATAGCTAGATTTGCCACAAATTCCACCTTTAGAACGCACCACTGCACTAACTTGAAGCAACTAGGGTGGTTAGAGTTTTCCAGCCAACTCCATTTCAACCAACTCAAAATGGCTCACCAGATACTGTATCACCCAGAGAAAACACCAGCTCTGGCAAACATCATTCACCCCTATATTAACCTGCAATCTTTACCCTCCTCCAATAAGATCTTAGCTCAAACTACCAAAGCCAATAATTCTGCTGGGGATTCTCTATTCTCAAACTTTGTAGGTAAAATGTGGAACTCCACCGACCATGCTCACCTCAGAACCCTCACTCCTACAATTCAAAAAAAAGCTTAAACCCCATCTCAATACTCTCTGGCAATGTCCCTGTTCCAAACCTGATTAACCACTATCATTTACCCTTCTCTTACCTCACTATCCTTAACAGCTTTTTAACAAGGCGCCTTTGTAACTGACCTATGTTTTTTTTTATTTGCTGCTGTTGTTTTTTTTTTCCCCAAGATGTGATGTATCTTTATATTGTATTTAGAACTCAACTATCTTGTTCATATGTCTGTTATGTACTTGGAGCTTTTCTCCCCGGGCCTCCGCTGAAAATGGACATGTATCCAGTCGGACTCTCCCGGTTAACAAATGTAAAATAAATAAAAATAAATAAATAAAAATAAACTAGATTGCATTATGAGCCGTACCAGTGGTAGACATACCTTGATTGTACTAAGTATGTTTCTGAATCCTGTGAAAAATTCTGCAGCTATTTTTATTTTAGAAATTAGAAAGGCAGTCTTACGGACTACTTCAGAATTTTACCATGACAATAAATGTTAAAGGATAGAAAGCATAACTGTCCCTCAGAAATTAGACTTGCATATTACCTGGCATGAGAAATTAGAGTCTTCAGAGTACATATCCCATTTTATGACTACTGTGTTCTATATTAATAAATGTATATATGACAAAAGTATGAAGACATGATTACATTACTTCACATTTGAACAGTGCATTTTAATAGGTGTAAAGAAAAAACCTTTAGATCTAGCATTTAAAATATTTAAACTATTTGAAATGGTATTTTAATAGTCGATATTTTGGGCAGGATTCACGAAGGCTTGCACGAAGGCTAAGAGCAGTGTAAGACTCCATGCAGCCCTCGCGATCCAGGAACAGCCCGAAATTCCGTGGGTGTGGATATGCTAATCACCTCACTTGCAGCCGAAAGGCATGCAAATGAGGTTGATTAGCGATCCACGAAGCCCAAACTAGCCCGTGTAAGAGCCGTTTTAGCTGCAGAAATGTACTCAGTTGACAACTGAGTACGTTTCTGCAAACAACACAATGGAGCCATGTCAGCTCCAAATAAAGGGTGCATATGTGTCATGCAGCATGCCAATGGCCAAATATGTGGCCATTGGCAAGGTACCCAGATGCAAAATTGAGAAATAAATATTTTTTAATGCAGCGCAGCCCCGCGCAAACGGGCTGCGCTATAGAAAACATAAAAATGAAGGTTATAAACCCACAAATGTGGGTTTTATGCAATATATGGATTTGCAATGCAGGGACCAGCAGACCAAAAACAACATGGCCACCGTTTAGTGGTTGCTAAGGGGGGAAGCTGAGTCTAAGACATGTAACTAAGCATTAGTAGGCAATCTGATGTAAATGAGTATTAGGATACTGAATCCCACTGTCACATAGCAAATGAGCACATTCTGAGTAGTGTAGGAGTTATATAAAGGGGAGGAACAGAGTAGGAGATAGGTGACATCACAGGGGGGAATGGCAGAAAGAAATGCAGTTCATTGGAGGTCAGTGTTACATGACAGATGTCAGACACATATCATGGAAAGAGGAGTGCCACAAGATAAGCATGGGAAAGTCAAGAAATGGAAGGTGTGCACTGTTGCTTACACCAAAGTTTCTTGCTGGGCGTGCATGCGCACGTGTGCACTCCATGAGGTGCGAGTAGGGCAGTGTGCGTGCGTGTAAGGCAGACTGAGCATGTGGGAGCCTGTTGGCAGACTTGTAAGACTGTTTGTGCTGGTGTGCTTGCATTTTAACCTGAATAAGAAGATTCTAAACCATCTAAGCATGTGTGCACGCGTGTAAGCCACTGTGAGCGTGTTCCTGCTGGTATGCATGTTGCTCCCCCCTGAGGAAAAAGAGAGGAAAAAGGAAGCAAATGAATTAGTAGTTAGCTAGCAGGGAATACTGCTGGAGCTAGCAGGTGAAAACAATTAGAAGCAGGCAATTACACAGGCAGAATAGTAGCACAGCCAAGCACTTAAAACTCTGCAAACAGCAGTGCAGGATGTTTCTCTCAAGAGACACTGCAAGACAGGAGTAAGCTATTAGAAGTGAAAACTGAAAAAGCTGAACTTAGAGCAGAAATGCTAGTGGCTGCTATAGCTGTCATAAGGAGACATAGGTGACTTGCTGAGGGTGGTGACAATGCAAATTGTGCCAGACAACCCACAGTGAGGAGATGGAGAAGAGTGTACAAGCCCAGGGTCACCTACCATGGGTTACATGAGCTGGAGATAGTGGAGTGCTATAGAGTGGACAGAGACCTCCTGCAGCAAATTGTTGAGCTGTGCAGGCCATGCCTCACACACAGAACCAACAGAGGGGAACCCATCCCAGTGGAAACCAAGGTATGTGTTGGCCTAAGAATACTAGCAACAGGTACCTTCCAGAGACCAACTGGTGATATGATGGGGATATCACAGGCATCAGCCTCCAGGGTACTGCACCAGTTCCTGGATGCCATGTCAGCACATGTCGGTGATCATGTATATTTCCCCAATGCCCGTGAGGTATTGGCCAGCAATATGCGTCTCTTACAGCAAATAGCGGAATACCCTGAGGTAGTGGGTGCAATAGACTGCGTGCACATACACATCAAAGCACCAGCCGGTGAGCGGGGTAGGGCCTACATTAACCGCAAGGGCTTTCCCTCCATCAACTGCCAGGTCATGTATGATGCCCAGGGCATAATAATGAATGTGTGTGCTGGCTGCCCTGGGAGCTACCATGATTCCCATATCTGGCATTTGACACAGCTGTACCAGACATTTGCCAATGGGGACATCCCACATGGACACCTAGTGGGGGATGCAGGTTATGCACTGGAGCCGTGGCTGATGACACCCATCAGAAACGCATACACACCTGAACAAGAATGCCATAATGAGGCACACGCACAAACACGTAATGTAATAGAGCGTGTGTTTGGGCTGCTCAAGTCACGGTTCCAGTGTCTGGACACATCTGGTGGAGCCTTGCAGTACTCACCAACTACATGTACCCAAATTGTCATGGTATGTGCTATGCTACATAATATGATCTTGCGAAAACAGCTGCAGCAGGATCAGAATAGGGCTGGGCCAAACAGCCCCCCACCATTGCCAAGGCCATCACAGGCAGAGCGTGACTCGGAGGAGGAACAACCTGAGCCTGCCCCAGTAGGCAGAAGGAGGCATGCCCAGTATGCCCTGGCCTTGGCAAGGAGGCAATGCATAGCATATACACTGGCTCAGTAGGAACCCTGGAAATTATACCCCTCTCTGACTCACTCATATAATAACAGGGATGCCTAAAATGACATAACCTGCTCTCAAACATGTACAGGGAGTGTAGTATGTGCATCTGACAGAGGCAGCCCTGCAGCACCACCTGAGGCATGAATGCCATGTGTTAAGCAATGCAACACCATGTAGTATATGCAAACTTGATGACCCTGACTAACATCCTACCCTCACCAAGCATGATGCCACAATATGACGATGAGATGATCAATTGCAATAATTGGCTGAAGTATTGCTGTTAGTCAAAGGGGATCCAATGTGTGCCAGCCTGGGATGACATGCTGAGCATGACATGATGCTCCACCTGCTAGGGGTGGCGTGCACCTATCTGTCCTGGCCTTATGGATACTGGCAAAGGCTGTTGTTACCCACAGTGCCTTGAATAGGTAAGGCTCAAAACACAAACCCACCTCCATAGGTATCACAAGGGATAAGAACCTAGATGTAATGCTACACAATGCCAGAAGTCTAAACAGCAAGATGCATGCAGTCTAAACTCCCCCAGTATGGAGAATGTTGATATCTGTCCTGTAACAGAACACTGGGTCAAGGCTCACAACAGCACCCTAACACTACCAGGTTACACCTCATACTGTGTTGTACAGCCTCAAAACATGGAACAAGCTACAAAAGGAGGGTGACTAGCAATAATTGTCAAGAATAACCACACCCCCATGTTGGTACCACAACAAGAAGCAGCATGGACTAGCCATGGTCAAGTAACAGTGGCTAAAACTGCCTCCCAGTTTATAGCCTGCTACAGACTACCATCGTAACACCAGGAACTGCACTTGGCCCATGTTGGAATACATGAATATATCAAGCCCTCCAAACCACATTGTATTGGGTGATTGAAAATACCCAAACATAGACTGGGAGCATTATTCTAGCTCCAACACTGTAGGACAAAAGTGTCTAGAATCCATAAACCAAAATGCCCAGGAACAACGTACCACTCCCACAAGAGGGGTAAGCATACTGGATGTGATAATCAGCAACATGGGTACTGGATGGCAAGATGAGAAGTGTATCCCTCACTGGTAAGACCAGACCATAGAGTAATCACACTGGATTTACACATCCTGACCATAGTCCCTGGCCAGAAAACCACAGTGAAAAACATGTGTAAAGCAAAAGTTGCACTCCTCCAAACTGATGTGGAATCCATTAAAGGCCCTGTGCAGGTGCAAAATATGGGCCACACCTCAGAACCTGTTATACAGGCATTCCATGAACACTGCCAGGAATGCATGGATTATGCAATCCCAAATAAAACCAAGACACAATGCCATACACGCAGGCATCTGGCATGGTGGATTTCAGCCATTACCAAACCATGCAAGATAATGAGGAAGCTACTACATGATAGAGCAAACATAAAAAGGGAAGTAATCACTGATCAGTAGTATGGCAATAAAACATGTCCACTCATACAATCCACTAAGGCCAGCTACAACAAGTTGAATCTGTGAATCTTGAGGCAATGTTACACCTGCCCCATGTACACAGACAACCCTCACCTCCCCCCAAGAAATACAAATATATGTGAGAGATGCAACCATTTATCCAAACCGGAGGCTGAGCTCTCTCAACTCAGTACTGTCAAAACTAGTCAGGAGGAGAAGGTAACCACACACATCACAAACCCAGTCTCACATAGACCTATCACAACTGCAAACCAAAGACATAAACACAGAAAAACATTCCCGGAGGCCCTAATTACAAACACACCACATCAACAGAGGCCTCCAAAGCAGACACCCAAGCAACCACTACCTCCAAACATAGCACATGCAACACATAGTACACAAAGCTGGTGTGCCAAACAGTCACAGGCCAGAAGGAGAAACAACATGCCTGATACAGTTGTAATAGATGACTCCATAGTCAGACACACTGCTGCCCCACTCACCAGACTGAACAAGGGAAAGGGTACAGTAAGCTGCCTGTAGACTGCTACAATATGCCACATAACACAAGTACGCAGGTCACCCCAAAGCAAGTAGAAATATGATGCAGTCATTGTCCATGCTGGCGTGAATGACCTGAGATGTACCTCCCCAGACTACATGAAAAGGGACATAGATGAGCTCTCCGATTATGTAGTCCAGGCGGTATGACACTGACCGTGTGCAGCATCCTACTCTCACCAAGAATGATGCCACAGTACAAACACAGAATGATCAGCTTTAACAAGTGGCACAATTACTGGTGTCATTCCAAGGGGATCCAATGTCTGTCTGCTTGGGATGTCATGCTTGACAAGCCACGCTGCTGTGCCAGGGATGGCTTGCACCTGTTACCCCTGGGTATCTGGATATTGGATAAGGCTTTTGCCACCTCCATAGAGCCTTTCGTAGGCAAGGCTTTAAAGACTAACCCACCTCCCTAGAAAACATAAGTGGAAAGAAACATAAGGGTAATGCTGCCCAATGCCAGACATGTAAACCTCAACATGCACGCTCCCAAGGCCCTCCCCAGTATGGAGAACATCGATGTCCGTGCAGTGACAGAAACCTGCAGCAAGGCGCCTGACAGCACACCAGCACTACCAGGTTATACCCCATATCATGCGTTATGGCCCAAAAACCTGGACCAAAACATAAAAGGAGGGGGAGCATCCATATTCAGCACAGACACCCACACGTCCAGGTAACTGACAATGCACGAAGCATCGGAGACCACCCATGTGCAACTAACCATAGGCAAAACTGCTGTACAGTCTGTAGCATGCTACAGACCACACTCTCACACACAGGAACCCCACTCAGCCATCATGAAGACACTGGACAGTATGAATGTCTCACCAAATACCAAACAAGGTACTCACAAATTACCACATACGTGGTAATCCATTATGTATGGACGGAGAAATCAGGGACCTAGGGACATAAGTGGACAGTAACCTGTCATGTGACACACACATTGCCAACGTGGCTAGGAAGACTGTCTATATTGGACACCGTATCATGAAAGGATTCACATCTACGTCAACAGAGGTCAGTGTGCCCCTATACTGTTCTCTTATCAGACCCATAATCTAGTACAATGCCTCATTCGGGATGTACCTTACCCAACATCTGCAGCAGTTAGAAAGACCTCAAAGGTACCTCACCAAGAGGGTAAAGGATCCTAAATATTTGTCATATGCTGCCTGGCTGTAGACACCCCAGCTGTATGCAGTCACATACTGCCTACGCAGAGGCATTGCATACCTGTTGTACAAGGCCATGTCCAACACAGGAGTAATGGACATGCTCCACCCCAGAAAACCCAAATCCATCGGAGCTGTGAGAGTGAGAGATGTCAACCTCAACGCATAATGAAATAGGATGTGCTGGAGGGACAGATACATAACCCAGAGGCTCCCTACACCCTGGAACGGAATCCCACTCCATGTTAGGCAGAGCCCCTCACTGACTCTCTTCAACAGGAATCTTGCCAAGTGGATGGATGATCGTAGATGTACACTGGGGGTCTTCACTGTGTCACGTCCAGACAGAGGCACAGTAAAGTAAATCATAAATGGCCATAATATCCACATATCAAGGGGTGGCGAAAGCCACACACACTCTGGCTAGGCTTATAAATGCCCTAGGGCGGATAGCCTAGTATGAACCTATGAACCTATGAAGATACAAATTGTACAGAACACTAAGGATAATCACAAGGCTTTCTTAACTGATGGTAGGAACCTTGTTGGGAAGTCACAGATATGCTCTGAATCACTCAAATATTACAAACAACATACCAAACACACACACATATTGCCAACATCCAACCTGACAGGTGCAGTGCAACCCCCCCCCCAAAAAAAATGCAAAATATCTATCCCAGCAGAGTGCTGGCCCCCTGACATTGCAGATGTTGAGGTAACAGCCAGCATCTACAAAGCAAAACACACAGCATCAATGGTATGAGATGGTGTCCTGGGTTGAGTCCAACATGGACTCCAAGAAGAATGGAATGCCAAATAACACTACTGCTCAATGACAGCCTTATCACAGGATATGTACCCAAAGAGCAGTGTACAACAACAGTGGTCCTTCTCCACAAAGGTGTTGCCTGAATGGATACTGCAAACTACCACCCCAGAATGCTGACATGCTTGGTCTGCAAAGCTATGGAAAGGATCAGCATGTACCTCAGACATAAAGATATTGGGGACCTACTGGCACTGGACCCTACTGAGTGTGGCTTTTTTAAGTGCAGATCCTGCCCCTTAAACATGTTTGACTCATTTGAAACAGTCATTAAGGTCATTGATGAGGGGAATGTGGTCCACACAGCCTAGCTGGACCTTGCAAAAGGCTTCCATACAATACCCCACGTGTTCATTATAGATAAGCTCACCAGCTTAAATATAAACCCCTATGTCAGTATAGGGGTTGCAAACCAGACCAAGGTCAGAACTGACATGGTCAGAAATGCTGCAGCCATGTCAGACTACAAACCAGATACAACTGGCATCCCACAAGGCTCGGTCCTGGGACCTCCCTTGTTTGGTATATATGTCCCATAGGTACAGGCCAACATGGAAGGACTGTGTCTGAACAAGTTTGCAGAGGACTACAAACTGGCCACCATATCTGATCCTCCAGCTGACACAATCATCCCACAAAAGGGCCACATAGAAACAGACAACTGGTGCCATAGCCATGTCAGCAAGCTATTTGCAGAAAAGTGTAATAAGAGACCTGGGGACACAAGTTGATAGATATCTTGCATTGGACAAGCATCTGGCTGTAGTGGTTACAGAAACATACCATATACCCACCTAATCATGAAGGTAGTCAGATCTAGATCAGGGGAGGTCATTGTGGCTCTGCAGTCATCCTTCATCAGTGTCACAATTGACTACAATGGCTCCTGTGGGATGTACCGCAGCAGACACCTCCATCAACTGGAAAGACCCCAGAAGTACTTCACCAGGAGTATCAAAGAGCTTGAACAGATGCCATGTGTTGCCTGATTAAACAAACTGCAGCTCCACACACTGCCATACTGCCCGCTCAGAGGCAAGCTGTGCCTGATGTATAAAGCCATGTCCAAGCTGGAATCAATGAACATGCTGCACCTTGTACAATCTGAATGGCAGTGAGCTATGCACTTGAGAGACCTGAACCCCAGCACTGACATACATAGGACAAGCTGTACTGAATGATCCATAACACAGAAGCCACCCCCACTCTTGAGTAAACACCCAGTACAGGTTAGCCAGAGAGTCACCCAGTGACTCTCCTCAAGAGGAATCTTGATGAGTGGATGGGAGATGGTAGGTTTACCCTAGGTATCACTGGTATGTCATGGGTAGATGGAGGCACAGTATACTAACCATGACATATGTCATGGCAAACTCCAGTTACAATGTGTGTCGAAGGACAAACACACTCTCTGACTCGCATTAGAAATGGCCTAGGGTACATTGCTAGTGTTTGCCAATGTCCACATATGTTGTGGAATACACTACCAATGTTGAACAAGCCTGGTTTAAGTAGTCCATGTCTGAACATAATGCAACATGGTCATATGTGCACAACTGGTCCCTAAACAGTCTGTTGTGCTCACTATGAAAATTTAAAGCAGTGATAGGACTAAAGCCCAGGATACTGTCCACCACAGTGAAAGTACTGAACCAGTACACTATATGGTACTACAGTGTTAGGTCAGTATGGAAGGATGTTGACAACTGTATGCAAAGTATCCCATGCAAACCCTGCAGGCTCAGTATAATCCCTGTTGTGTTCAGACATGAAGCAGTTGGCCAGTAAGTACACAACATGACACCCAACACACAACCATAAACGTGAGATATTGTTGAAGTTCACACTCATCCACAAATGTGGTGGACTGCAGAGTTCAACATATGGAAAGCTCACACTGGACATGCTCGCACACTTTGATAAATGAGACATATGTCAGACACCATGCCATGGAAAGGCTGAACTGGGCATGCTCACACACTTAGGCCATATCTCAGTTTAGCAGTTGGCCACACATATCTGGTATTTTATGCGTGTTATTCCAGGAACCAACCACATTACAGCAATCTGCCCAGTGCACACAGTTAAATGACTACAGAGACATAAGTGATATAGTGGATCCCTCTCATATTCAAACATCTTCCACAGATACACAAGTTGTTCATAGAAACAGGGAATGCTATGGCAATAAAGACCTGCAAACAGTCTATCAGCAACAAATATTGTGCATCTGACAATTAAACATATGGGTGTAGAGGTCAATACTAGGTTGTTTGCCCTAGGGAATGAAAGCTTAGCCAGAGTGTGCTTGGCGTCTGCATCCCCAGTACAGTAGGCTACTGTGCCACTGTAAAGTAGGTCACATAAGGCACCGTTTGAGGCTAGTGTGCTGTACCTCCGTCAAGCAGGGACACAGTGGAGATCCCAGGGGTTGAATTTGCTATGCCACATCCATGATGTCGGTGTGTGCTGGAAGAGGGTTGGTGAGGACCTCTAACAGTAAGTAGGCATCAATAACAGACTGAGGGGAGCCTTATCTGCAGTGTCTGGACAATTTCACTGTCAACACATTGTCGTGATGATTATGAGTGATTGAAGTGTTGTGCCAGTACTGTTCAGAGATGTCCTCCCTCTGTAGGCTACTGCTCTGCAATGTATTAGCTCACTCCGTCTGTTGGACAGCTCATATATGGCTGGTGTACACCTGACAGGGTGTCCTGTTGTGGAGGAGTCATGGGTATATTTGGGATAGCATGATCAATGCAAACCTTCCACATGTTCATAGAATGCAATTGTCAAGGATTATGCAGAGTGGCCTGTATACTCCCCCAGCATGGGTCCTTTGAAGGCTTCCACCCCAGTCTTCACAAGTGCAAAGTCTGCTTTTGATAAATACACTTTGTTTGCAGTGACAACCTTGCCTGAGGGTGGGGATGGGATATGGATGTCCAGGGAAAGGTGGGTATGGTCAGATATCAACAATGGTGGTCTACCTCTGGTGTAGAACAGTGAGTACCCATGTTGCAGATGGTCAGGTGCAATATGTATTCCCCCTTGTGGCTGTGGTGAGTGGTCTTACCATAGCACATGGACTCACAAATTGTAGTAGCTGTAGGGTAATGTTGTAGAGGCCTGA
Source organism: Protopterus annectens (assembly GCF_019279795.1). NCBI lineage: Eukaryota > Metazoa > Chordata > Ceratodontiformes > Protopteridae > Protopterus > Protopterus annectens. Next base: position 1,303,660,187 of record NC_056726.1, read on the forward strand.
GTAGTTCCCACACACAATATACCTGTACCTGACGTTAACAACTGGCATGGAGTATGTGAACACCTTCATATCTTGGCACTGTTCCCAGGGAAGCAAAGTGTGTGTCCTGGATGTGGGAGGGGTGGTCTGAACTGGTTGTGTTGTGTGTTACAGGTCCTGTGGTCACGAAGCATGGTATAAAACATAACCTGCCAGTGCTGATGTGCATATCTGACCCTGAAGTAGGTGGCTGCAAATGCATATATATGCTATCCCCCACCTGACAGGTAGTAATAGATGTACATACCTCCATATAAATAATGATGTCAGCACCCTATAAATACTGCAGGTGCAGAACAGATGCCCAGTAATTCGGATAGTGCGCTCTGCTAATGCGTCTCCCTCAAGTGTCATAATATAATTAGGTAGGGGTTTGAATCCTGCAAATGCTCAATGTGTGTGGGTGAGCGGGGTTGGTGTGTGTGCAATTCTGTGTGAGGGAAATGTCCCTTTTGGCAACTAGGAGAACACACTACAGGATGCACATTCCCCTTTCCAAACACTGATGATGTCAGCACCCTATAAGTACAGCAGGAGAAGGGGAAACCTCCCAGTAATGCGAATAGCGTGCTCCGCTAATGCATCCATCTTGAGTGTCATAACATAGTTAGGGAGGGGTTTGAATCCTGCAAATGCTCAGTGTGTGTGTTTGGGTGAGGGGGGTTAGTGTGTGTGCAATTCTGTGTGAGAAAAATGTCCCTTTTGGCAACTAGCAGAACACACTACAGGATGCACATTCCCCTTTCCAAACACTGATGATGTCAGCACCCTATAAGTACAGCAGGAGTAGGGAAACCTCCCACTAATGTGAATAGTGCGCTCTGCTAATGCATCTGTCTTGAGTGTTATAACATAGTTAGGTAGGGGTTTGAATCCTGCAAATAACAAGTGTGTGGGAGTGGGTGGAAGTAGGGTGTGTGCAATTACATGTGTGAGAGAACTGACCCTTTTGGCAACCAGTACAACACAACAGCTGCTGCATATTTCAATCTCTACACAGAGATGATGTGAGCACCCTACAAGTACAGCAGAAGAGGGCAAATCTCCCAGTAATGCAAATAGCATGCTCTGCTACTGCATCTCTCACTACTGTCATAGCACAGTTAGTTATGGCTTTGAATTCCACACATGCCACGTGTGTTTTTGTCACACAGAATGCCCATGTGTCTGGGTTGTTGTTCACAATAATGCATAACATCGATTAAACCAGTAATGGCAATGCACACAGATGATGTATGTGTGTGCCAAATACACATATATACCTGTGACCTTCAATAGTTCCCATGTCTGACGCCTGCCACATGTGAATACATGGTATTTGCACTGGATAACATTATGACTGTGGCTTTCTGTGTGGGTGCTGCATGTGGTATGTGTATATACAGTGTGAGTTGTATATGGTATCATCCTAGCAGCGAGGGATACACATCTGGTCTGGGGCATATAGTCTACATGTTGTTGATTAATAGGTACTGCATGTTTTCACCTGTTGTGGGAGTGGTAACAAGTTATTCCATAGCAATGCAGTGACTACATGCTAGGAACCTTTCAGCTAGGGTGTTGTAGCTACAGTAATTCATCAGCATTCAGTAATACTTCAGCATTCTTGGTGAGGGTATGATGCCAACCAAGGTCAGGGTCATACCAGCCTGTGCCACATGCTCAGAGAGCCCTTCTATGTTCCCTATCATGTAGTCCAGGGAGGTACATCACAGGTCAGCCATAGTGGCATGGACAATGACTGAGTCATATGTGTACATGACTCTGACTGACCTGTATGCTTGTGTTATGTGGTGGACCATAGTGCCCCACGGGCATATCACTGTGACCTTCACCTTGTCCAGCCTGGTGAGCGGGACCTCACTGTACCAGACAATAAAGGTACCTAACACAACTGTAGCAGGTGTGTTGTCTAGCCGTACAGGCTGTGACTGTTTGGCACACAGGATTTGTGTGTTATGTGTTGCACGTGCTGTGTTCCGGCTTACCGTATGCCTGTGTGCCAGCTGCAGAGGTGTCTGCTGCTCACACAGGATGCTATTCTGAGGCTCTACAAATGCCCCAGTGTGTTCATGTGTTTGGATTGCTGTCAGTGTAGGTCTACATCAGACTGGTATTGTAGTCACTGTAGTATTTCATGCCACCTGACAGGTTATGCCAGTACTGGGTTCAGAGTGCTTAGTCCCCAGTTTGGCTATGTGGTTGCATCTCATACATGTGTTGTATGTCCATGTGTAGGGGAGAGGGTTGACTGTGTACATGTGGCAGCTGTGACATTTCCACATGACTCACATATTCCACGACTGTACCATAGAGGTGACTGACAAGTGACCTTTGCACATGCTACCATAGTATTGTGATTGCCATGGTGATTAACAGCGCATAGGGCCAATGGGGAACAAGGTACAGAAGGTGAGTATGTGAGGGTGTAGTGCCTGTGATTAGTTAGCACTGGTATATATGACTGCTCACGTGGTCAAATGCCAGGAAAGTCATATGCAATGTGTCACATGCAATGTACATGCAAACAGGACAAACAGTGACGTTCTGTCAAGTAAGACATGGACATACATATAGTAAGCTATGCAGAGGTCACTAGGAGTCCACAGAAGCTCTGTAAATCTGCATTGCAGGTGGGATCAGTGTTCCAGGGTAACTGCAAGCAAACATGCATGCAAACAAAGCTACAGTAAGCAGGGCTGCATGCAGTCCATTGTACAATAAACAAGCTGTACCACTTCCAGTAGGTAACAGTGCAAATATGCAGGCACTATACACATGTACATGGAAATACCCAGGTCAGATGGCCAGGGTCCAGTCTCAGCGCACACATGTGTACAGACCATGTACCGTCAGGATGTACAATAACCAGATGGAAACCCAGGTGCTCATACCTGCAGTAATACACATGTCAAATAACAGACACTGTGCCTTCACTCAGTGGTTCCATACTTAGTAGGATGTATGCTACCTGTCCTGCCACCACAGTATCCCTGACATTTATGGGGACTCTCCCTCCTGTGAAAGTTAGTTTTGTGTGTTGGGGCTGTCTAGCATGGTATGAGATGTGAGCTTGCAGTGCTAGGGTGCCCCTGTGTGTCCTGTACCAGTGTAGTACTGCACACATATCAACATCCTCAAACATCCGCATTGCAGAGTCCAGTGTGGGCAACATGCCACTTGCAGTTTACATGTCCATCATTGCGTATCAATACTTTCATTACCTTATCCCCTGTGCTACCTATGTATGTGGCCTTCTGTTGACATCCTTACCACCAGTATGCAAACAAGTGCAGATGATACACTATGGTACTTACCATGGGTGTAGAAAACAGTACAAGACAATCATACCTTACTGCATCAGGCATGCTGGGATATACCCACAATTAAATCAGCACACAGTACTGTTAACAACATGATACTACTACACGCCTATGTAGTCACCCTGTGCATCAGCAACATGTTAACCTGTACTTGCACTGATGTTACAGATTGCAGGAGGTGGCACAGTTTCATCATATGCACAGGGTGTGAACTTGGTATGCCTGAGTCTGCCACTGATGCCACCAATTGACATGTATGTGTATGTGTGTTGGTGAGGGACAGCAGTACAAGGTGGGGCAATGTTGATGCAGCGTGTGCATGTATGCGGTAGCCCTAGGTGTTGTCAATTCGCATGTGTATATGGATGCACACAGTTCCACCTCATGGCTGCCATATACAGGTGTTTGTGGACAGCCACAGACTGTACCTGCCAGGTCATACAGATCAGTGTCTCTGGCCACGGACACGGTACCTGTGCCTTGCAGGGGTGCTACGGACCGTATCCGGTACCAATCCAGACTAGGTACTGTCATCAGAAGCAGGTGTTCATTGACTGGACACAGATCCCTGTTGGGCCTGTCCAGAGCCACGTGCACGTGGTCTCCTGTGGCGGTCTGATGACAGCACAGACCCAGCATTGCTGGGGCTGCTGCTGGCACTATGGTGGCGGCCACGGCCCTGTTGTCGTCCACAACGACTGCCAGCTGCTGCTGTTGCTGGCATTCACCCACATCGATGCCTCAACCATCCACCATTGCCCTGGCTCGTGGAACTGATCTAATATGTCCCCACAACGTCTGTCTAGGACATCGGTGAAATTATGGATGGCAGCCGCAATGTCATGCATACTGTCAGTCATGGCAGTGTGACATGCTGTCAGCTCCCTCAGACCCTGTCTGGTGTACCGTTCCAAATGTGACTGTGCCTGCATGACAGCCTGAAACATAGCTGAGGTTGTAAGACCTCTGTGGGCACGTCTGACAGGGGCAGTATGCCCACGGATGCTCCCACGAGAACCCCTGGACATCTGTCTGTGTGGTACCATCTCAGGGCCATGCCCATGGCTGCTGTGTAGGGAAGCATGTGCCACAGATACCACATTACCCTGGTCAATGCCTACTGTATCCTGTCCATCACCTAGGGACATTGGTGACAAAGGGTGCATTGGCAGGATGACTGTGCACATTGATGGGGTTGACAGCTGTGTACTGTCAATTAGCTGACCAATGACGGACCCTGGCACACCTTCCTGTGCCATTACACAGATGTCATCATTATCAGTACCCATGGCACCTGATTCAGGTTCCCTGCTGCATGACACCAGAGCAGCACCAGAACCTGTGGGAGGGAAACAGGAAACACAGTTTACAATGTCTACACAATGTTACCAGTGATGCACACATGCACACATGCACAGGTGCACACATGCACACGTGCACACATGCACAGGTGCACACATGCACACGTGCACACATGCACACATGCACATGTGCACGCATGCAGACATGCACACATGCACAGGTGCACACATGCACACATGCATGCATGCACGCATGCACAGGTGCACGCATGTACACGTGCACACATGCACACATGCACACATGCACTGCACAGGTGCACACATGCACACACCCACACATGCACATGCACACATGCACACATGCACAGGTGCACACATGCACTACTCAGTATGCGAGATATCAACACTCAGACACAGACACACCTGCATGCATACACAGAGCACTACTAAGTGAGCCTCATATTACTATTACCATAAAGACTATTAAAGGTATTGTTAATACACACTCACCAGCATGGATATGCTGCATTGCTGTTACACCGGAGGGACCTGCAGAAGTGAGGAAATTAATGTCAGTGGGCACAACTGTGCCATTGTTACTGAGTATGATACAGGTCAGTAGTACAACAGTTGCCTTTCACAGGTCAGCTTCTGATATTGAGAATATCACACTTGCACATTAAATACTATGATGACAGCTACAAACCAAGGACACACCTCACACATGCATTAAATACCAGTGTATACAACAGTCAACTATACATATGGCATATTACCTGCACGCTCATAGTCTTGGTGCTGTGTGGCTCCAGCCTCCATCATAATGCAGGTCTGCTGCTGTTGTTGTTGACGGGCTGAAGCCACAACACTTATGAGTAGTCCCTCCAGTCTGGTGAGTGGGGGATGTGTAGCCACCCCCCCACCTGTGGCAACCTGTTGCCTGCGGATATCCAATGCACGCTGACGGACATTTCTGATTAAATCACTGCAGTGATGTCGTACCTGCTCATATGTCCTATTATGCATGCCTATGTCATTTACCTGACGGACCAGGTCTTGCCACAGTGCAGCCCTCTCCTGCTGATTCTGGCTGGTGTGGGAAAAGAGTATTGCATAATCCCACACCAGGCTCTGGTGTATTTCCTCATTCTCAGCTGCAGAGTACGCTGGATTGTGCTGGTGAGCCATGGTCCTGAAAAAGGAAATAACATGATATCAGCAAAATATGTCAGCAGCATTTGGCACACATACTACACATGCTACTCGACTGTTGTGATACAACATATCTCACATATATAGCATCTGTCTGTCTATTGGTGGATACACATGTAAATGGCCAGGTATCAGTGCTCAGCCAACAACTGTGCAACAGTACTTGTCACACTCCATACGACATACTACCAAAGCCCAGCTGTCAGAACACTGATTCAGGTCCAAAGCACCTCCTCACTCTGGGGGTTTGTACCGAGGTACTCTATGGGGTACATCATCAACTACTGTGATCTGACCACAAACTAATTGCCCTGGATATACATATCCCACCTCCACCACCAGCACAAACGACTACAGTGAATAATCTTTCAAATGCAAACTTTACACTTCGTAACATTGAGATGGTATCCTTTAAGCCTACTGGGCCAGTAGAAGACACAACCCACAATGCTGACTCCTTCACAAATTATTTCTACGGACATCTCCGAGAATGCATGGATCATGCAATCCCATATAAGACCAAGACACTCTCCACAAAGGGAAAGCATCCTGTCTGGTGGACCCCAGCCATAGACAGATTGTATAACAAAAGATGGAAGCTACTGCAAGACAGAGCATAATTCCATAGAGGGAAGGCATGTCTGATCAGCACTAGTAAAGAGCTATTTTCTCTCATACAAACATCCATGGTCAACTTGGAGAGGGAAATCACCGGGGACACTACAGATAACCACATGGCCTTCTTCAGTTATGTTAGAAACCTGGTCAGAAACCCTCCAATATGCTCATAGTTAGTACGCAACAACAAATAATTCACTGAACCCACAGATATTGGCAACATTGTGGCAGACAGGTTCAGTGCAGGTTTTCCCCCTCCCTCTCCCCCAAACTAAGACATACTTATCCCAGCTGAATGTAACCTCCCTGTCATCACAGATGTCCAGGTGAGAGCCGCCCTCAGAAAAGCAGAAAACACAGCATCGATGGGACTTGATTGTATCCCCGGTTGCATGCTACATGAACTCCAAGAGGAGGTAAACACACATATAGAAGTGCTATATAACACTAGCCTGAGTACAGGATATGTACCTGTACACTGGCGTACAGTAGTAGTGGTTCCACTCCACAAAGGAGGCACCTCTACATACCAGTACAATACAACACAATACAATACATTACAATACAATACAATACAATATGCTATTGCCCCTGGGACTACAGCAGCATACTGTTCTGCTACCCTGACCATTGTGACACATGTGATGTGATGATACCTGCTCCTGTCAAACAGTTACACAGGGTGACTCATATGGCATATTACCTATCTGACTAACATTCAGCAGGGGTATGTGTGACATGTACTCATGGGGAGTCTTGCTTCTTAATACTGTGTGGTTTATTGCAGGGTATGTCTTATCTGTGGGTAGGAACCTGTACCTCCACCATGTGCTCTCTACTGCAGTGTCAAGGATGGCACACAGCAGTCATTTAGGTTGTGGATGGTGTGAGGTGCTACAATGGTTGTTGGACATCTGTCATGGGTGTGACTTAAGTATGTAAATCCAGGAGTGGTAACCTCTATGTGGGTAGTATGTGTGTACTCTGTGGTGTTGTCAGTCACTGTGCATTGGTAATGTGTTTGGTTGCATTGTCACAGTGTTGTACATGTCACTGTGTCCTTCTCCATATCTGTAGCTGTCATGTGAGGTACATACCATGGCAGCCATTGTGTGGTGTGGAGGGGTACACTGACCTACATGTCCATAGCTGACACACCATGTCTGCTGACATATACCATGTGCAGGTATTCCAGGAATACTCTGCCACTGTGACTATCATTGGGGGGACTATTGTACACATTTATGACTCTGTTCACCCCTGACACATGCAGTGGTGGGTAGCCAATCATATATCTGGTGGTTACTGGTGTAGGTGATTTGAAATGGGGTATGGTACTCCAGTTTCGACAATGGTGTTCACTCCATGCCTTTGTCACCAGTCACCTGTTGCAATACATCTGTACACATGTGCCTCACTCAGAATATGTATATATCTATATATATCTATATATATATATATATATATATATATATATATATATATATATATATATATATGTCTGTATACATATACACATATATATATCGATGTACATATATTGCTATAGATATGGAGAGGGGGGGAGTGTGACAGAGAGGGGGTGAGAGTGACAGAGGGGGTGGGACAGGGGGAGTGTGAGATCGTCATATACAGTCATATCTGTAGATAGTCAGATCTGTCTGTCTATGTATATGTATCTACATATATCTATATCTGTATGTGTGTATTACATATATATGTTTCTACATATTCTATCTATCTACATCTGTCTATGTATTCCTACATCCCTCTCTATGTATGTATGTATACATATATGCATATTATATTATATATATATATATATATATATATATATATATATATATATATATATATACATACATACATATATTGACATACATACGTATCTATATGATAGATAGGTATATCAACATGTTTGTTTACAAAACTGTATACACACACTAACATACCGCTAAGCATACATAACTGTGAAACCTACTTTGTACATTGCACTACAACCTACATTCAACCTACATTGATATGTGCACATAGATGCCTTCACATACATATGTATGTACAGCCTTCACTGATAGTTGCTGTATGTCCCCTGCTCTATGCACATCTTCATATACATATGGATACAGACCAATGACACATATGGAGGGTTCACAGTATGTAGACTTTTAAAGTATTACTTTACATTACCTGTGTTTGTCACAGCTGCTTGCGTTGCCATTTGGTTTGGTGTCCTGCTGCTGCTCCAATTGGCAGATGTCAGCTTTCGAGTGGGTTTTGATGACTGTTTTTGTTTGTGTGTATATATATTCTCTCTCTCTCTCTCTCTCTCTCTCTCTCTCTCCCTACCTCCAGAGGGTGTAATGAAAGTATTGCATGTGTGGACTGGGAGTACAGCATGCTTTTGTAGGTATCTGCATATGTCCATGTGATGGCCTCTGCACCAATTGTTAGCCAGCATTTGCTAATTGCATGCAGCCAGTTGTGTACTGATTGCAGTTCTCACTGTGATTCCAGGACAGTGCTATGAAAAGGTATGTGAGATAGGCGTAGCCCTTTCAGAGTTTAAGGGCAGGGACCATGCTGGTATGCTGTGGACACTGTTCTGTGAGTGTAAAGGTTAGTATCTCTCTCATATTTCTGGCTGTGTTGTAGATTAACATTTCTCCATTCATTTCTCCAGTTTCCTGTACTAAGTGTGTATGTACACTGACACCTAAGACTACTACTACTGTTAATGTGGGTGTGTTTGCTTTCCTGTGGGACATGTGGTGTAACTGGTATATAGCAGTGGCTCTTGCACTTTGTTGCTATGGCTTCAATATTTTCCCTTTACATTCACTACTTGTATGCCTGCTAGGTGTCTTGACTGTAGTGTGTTGCTGTGGCTTTGCTATTTTCCATGTACATTCACACCTTGGAATGCTTGCTATATCTGCTAGGGTGTTACTGCATGCAGTGTGGTCTGGCCATGGTGTGGGCCTTGACATCTATTAGGGTATTGAGACTCTCAGGTGCATCTTTTATCTGCCTCATGGAATGGTACATATCAGTGGGGTACACCAATTAAATTGCCTGGTATTCTGCAGTTGTGACTGTGGGTTAGCATGAGCATATGCATTACTACACTATTTCCGACGTGCAAGTGGTGCATACTTTCAGTACTTCATAGTTACCATTGCATGTGTTGTAGCACCTTTCTGCCTACTGTTTGTACATTTCACAGGGAGTCTGTGGGGCATCCCTGTAACTCAGTCACTGTTGCTATGTCTAGGCTCTTAACTATTCAAATATAGCAGTGTCAGACCTCTCAAGTGTACAGATATTTGCAGGATGTCCACATTTTTGCCTCATATTTTGGTCCATATCTCATAAACAGCTTTTTCTGGCAAATCACTCTGGGCTCAAGTCAGACTATAGTGACAAAATTTCAGTTTCAGACTTCATACCCTTCCAAACATCCAACATAATGCAAAACCTGTTACTCTCTCAACTGTCTAAGTTTGTTGGAGCAATATTTGGAATGTGTCCCTGTTATTGGGCCTTTGCTCCACATTTTTTATTACTTAGTCCGGATGTGTTGCTGTAAGAGGTTGTGGGGTATGGGCAGTGATTATCCTGCTGTGAGTATGTGTGTGGCTTGCAAGGTGCTACAGTGACATTATTACCTACTAGCTACCAACTAGCATGGGTGTTTCTGTTGACACACTACTATTATAGAAATCCACTGCATTTGACAGTAAATATACATGACATGCTTTGTGTACTACACATCCTATATTCCCTTTACATTCATTCCTACTATTACATGATATATTTATTGTAGCACAATGTTCTTATATAACAGTCAAGGCTTAGTGGTAAGTCATGCAGACTACTGTTTCCAAGGTCCTGGGTTCGAGACTGACAGTGGGATTTTATTTTGCTTTTGAGCAGACTACAGGCCTTGTCATTCAGAGTGACTAAGGCACTTTTAAGCAGTTGTAACCGGGTGAGCGCTGGTTTGCACGGAGCTCACGCATACGCACTGGCGTTCAGCTCTGCGCACACCCGCTTATAACTGCTTAACAGTGCTTACTCTTGCGCTCACCCGCGCTATTTTCTTTGAAAGAAATGAAAATGGGGAGACAGGAAAGTGGTGAAAAAGGGGTCACAAAGAGGGTAAGACAGTAGGGAAACAAGCTCTGGTTTTGCAGGAGGGATGTAGGTAAGGCCCATAGCTGCTCATTTCTTCATCAGCAACAGCTGTGCATATGTTTGTAATTTGGTGTGACATTTGAAACCTTCCACCCCTGAGAGAGGTGTGAGGACAACAATAATACTTGTTGTACAGCCAATTGTAATTGACAGTTTCCATGTCCAGCAGACATGTGTGCGAAATGGGCAGCTATGTATGGGGCATAATTTTTTTGTGGGTACAGAGTGCCCTTTTTTTCAGGTGAGAGTGGTATGTCAGGTACAGGAAGTCGGTATAGCTGGGGAGGTAGGTTGGGTAGGTTAACAGACAAGACAAACAAGACGCATACAGGGGCGGTGTATGACACATGTGAGGGGGTTACACAATTGACGGGGATGGATGTTTGGATATCTAGAGCCCATGAGCCCACAGATGACAACAGTGGAACTGATATCCCCACCCATGGGCAGTTTCCACTGTGCCTTCACTGCCCAGGACGGGGCTGTGCTGGGGGCTGTGTAGGCCGGGCAGTAGGCACGTCCTTTAGTTGTGCCACCCATGCCTCAAGATGGCGTAGGGGCCCAAGCACAGCGTGCCGGATCTCCCTACGCACCACAGTCCGGACACTACTGAGAGTGAGTGGATGTTCTCCTCTGGCCACGCTTTCAGAGGGGGGATGAGCCCCATCCCCTGCAGCGCTTCCACCTGCAGGTGGCACAGGGCCACCAGAGGAGGGTCCGGCCTGGGCACTACTGCCAGGTGCACTCGCCAGCTGAGGAGGGACAGGTGGGTCCAGTGGAACCCGCCTTACCTGTCGTGCTATGTTTTGCATTATGTCATGACAATTTGGGTTAGTAACGCACAATACCATTCACAATTAGTTGTAACAGCATGCATTAGTATTCCCATTAACCAAACACCCAGATATTCAAACCATTGAACAGCAAGCATAACACATGCATATTTTGAACAGCAATACACAGTCCAACAACATGCAAGGTTGGTTGATGGCAACAGGCCATCAGGTTTGGATGCATGAACAGGGCAGATGCATCAACGTACATGCAAATATGTATGAACCAACAGGACAAATGTCCAGGGGTGTTAATTGTGATTGCACATACCAGTTTCACGTGGAATGGATTATATGTGGTTATAGGGTAGGGTGAAGAAAATTTAATTAACAACTTCAAATGCCAATACATATGCTGTACATTTCTAATAGCTGCAGATATATACACACTACAGTTCTGCCTACAGTTTCCTATGTGATAACTACTTCAAGTTGGTGATAGGAATGTTACTGCTACATCAATATACATTTTCATTTTTATTCATACACATTCATATCTGGCTCTGTTCAGCTACATCATCCTGCTACATTTGCTTTATATAGCTATAGGCAACTGTGGATGTTTTGTATTTCAGACAACCATACTATCTGCATATTGCAGACTGAGAGCAACATATCCAGATTTTGGGATACACATTCCAGCTGCGGTACCATTTTCAACACATGTTACTGTTTGGTTCTGCCTGTCACATTCATTTCATTCTGTACTGACTGCAGTATACTTTATTCAGGAGTTATTACTACTTTCTTGGTGGATTCATAACTCTTTCTCACACTCTCTCACTTGTTTTATTTTTACAATTCAGGATGGTACTTAATTCTAGGCTTTATTGACAAATTTTACCTGTAGTTATAACAATCCTTTCCAACAGTCTCACTTCTGTCATGTTTCTGTATTTCAACAGGGATATATTTCACACATGTGTTTTACCCAGCTTCTGCAGCTGTACTTTTCAGCCTGCTGCAGGTTATGTACTATTATATTACAGGTGGGACATCTTTATTTCAGATTTGTTTCATTTTTATGTTTGGATTACAGGCTGCATCACACTTTTGCAATCAAGCACTACTTGCAAACCCTCTTACACTGTTACTTGCACATTTTATTAATTAGTGACTACACTGCACTCTTTTGCTAACTGTCATACTTATATATTTATTTACAGTTACAGGGAGAGAATTACTGACCTGCCTGGTGGTGCAACCATGCCAGCCTATCGCCATAGGCTCTACGGTTCACAGAACGGACACCTGCAGCTGTAATATAAATGAAGTAATATTGGAATACACATCTCCATAATATCAGCTAGGTTAATTTCTTATATAAATAATTACATGTAACTTACTCAGTAGTGGGGAGTTGGGCATTTGCCGGGCCTCCTGGATCCAACAGTTCAGTTGGTCCTGCTTGCGTCTCTTCAGGTCCGCATGGTGGTGACGGACCTGCTCACCAGTCCTTGATATCCCTGTGGCACTGGTGAGATCATGAGCCAACCGGTCCCATGCCTCAGCCCTATATGCTCCCCACAGGACCTGGCCCTGCATGAGTTGGGCCTCATGATTGTGGACAAGGAGCCAAACCATATATTTGGACTCCTCAATGCCCCACCTCTGTGCTCGGAAGCAACTACCTTCACCTACACCTGACATTCTGGCTGCAAGTCGGTTCTACAATCGGTTATGCTGTGTATTCCCACCTATGGGGCTTATATATGCCGTTTATCCCGCACTTATCTTTGATTGGCCATTTTAGAATTGTATCAGCTTCACAAAACCTGTTTTGTCATGCTCCTGTTTTGTCATGCTCCTCTTTCTATTCATTCCTATATATATGCTATTACTGCATTTCTAAGTGCAGCTATCATGGCTTAGTGGTGCAGTACCTTGACTATGGTGCATGGTATCCTGGGTTCGAACCTGGCCACTGCTTGTCTACACAGGCTAGGAGGTGTGTCTGTTTTGTTACAGCATGCTCAATGTTGCCCGTCGGTTAGCTTGTTGGCGCAGTGCACAGCTCCCCGCAAATGGGTTACGCTGGTTTACGCGTTATTTGGCTGTCAGCATGCATATTATGCTCAGCTCAGCTATGGGCACACAGTTTCAGTGTGTTAAACCACTGCTCACCTACAGGCACTCATTTTACATCTGTTAAACCACTGCTCAACTACGGACACTCATTTTACACCTGTTAAACCACTGCTCACCTATGGGCACTCATTTTATACCTGTTAAAACACTGCTCACCTACAGGCAGATGTACTCAACTTGTTCAACTGTAGCTCAGCTATAGGCACATCTGACATATGTTTTTTTTTATTATCTCGCATTTCTTCAAAATACATGGCCCATTTCATTATATTTTACATAAAATATAATTTCATATGTGTACATATATGTCAGGGACTTGTTCCGTGCTTATTTCACTAAAAATAAAAAATTAATGTTGTGGGGGCTTGAACCATGACTGCCTGCTCTTCAGCCGACATCACTACCGCTACGCTATTGCTTTTTGGCTTACATTGCATATGTAGTTCTTATATGCTTTTCCACTGACTGCTAACTGTGGCTAAGCTACGGGCACGCCCGTTCAAATGAGCACACTCACAGGCAAACATCTTTACAATTTAAAAAAAAATTATAAGATGTTCATTTCTACATTTTATGTTCGTAGTCTGTGGGGGCATGTGTTGTGTTTAGTCACATTTACACGGACTCTGTCGTGGGGGTTTACTTTCGGGGCTTTTACTCTTCTGGGGGCATGTCCGTTTGCAGGGCTCGGCCTACGGACACGCCCCCTACTGTCTTCCACGGACCGTGTTAGCCTTAGGTGTGATTCAGCATGCCCTCATGCATATGCATGACATGCTGACGTCACACCGTTTAACTGCAGCCTCCGTGTAAGCCTCGTAACTCTTACACGGAGGCTTTGTGAATCCTGCCCTTTGTCTTTGAGAAACAGATAAAAATATTTAAGCCCAATGTATTTTTTTTCTATTCTGCTAGTATTTTACTCAGCACAACAAAGAAAGACAAAGACAGGGAAAAGTTGTAAAAATTCTTTACTTAAGTATGCAGATTTGTTTTAAAAATGACTTATTTAAAGAGCTGTTAGCGATGAATAAGTTGTTTTTTACGTGACTGCAATGTGCGACTATGTCTTTAAAATGGATTTTATATGTAATTATGTATTCTGCAATTAGATATCAGGATGAGAGCGGTTAAATACCAGACATACTTGAATATGTTGTAACTCAATGTATTGTACTCAGATACCTGTTAATACAAAATTCATTCTGACATGGCAATATGTATGAAATGAAAAGGCTTGTAAACTAATCAACATATTACAAAACAGATATGCTGAAAAATCAAGTCGCTATTCCTAAAATCTGGGGGCAGTATCCTTTTTATATCTAAAAAAATATATATCTTTAACAACGTTCTGAAAGTTTCATGAAAAGTAGGGATAAGTATCATGAGAAAGAAATGGCACCATCAGCAATCCTATGGTAAAAGAGCTTTTCAAAAGTCGCAGAGAAAGCCCATTTGAAATGTTTGGTTATTAACTGTGAAAGTACCATCATCTGTTGGAGATGCTTCCTGACAACCATTCTTAAGGAATTATTTCTAAATAACTTCAAGTCCGATGTCACTGAATGCTCCAAACTCACATCATCATCATCATGATCACTGAATGTAACAGTAGCATCATAGAGAGAAAACAATGTCCTCTCCTTCATCCACGCCAGCAGTATGCTACAATCAGCAATGTCTGGATACATAGATAGATTAGGCCCTGCTTAAGAATGTTCCATTTCAACTGCAGTGATATCCACAAAAATCCAGCCTAACAAAGAATTTTATCTCACCTGTGTCAAGTACATTACACAGTGCTTGTTCACTAGAAAGTATATATACGATTCCAAGATGGCTGCCGACTAGACTAGTCCCTATTCTTTGAGCTCCTCACAGACTAGAATCACCTTTATTTTTTTACAACTTGGGATTAATATTTTTCCTCAGTTTTTTCCATAAAAGGATTATACAAAGCATTCTATATATATTTGGAATGTTTTTGTCTTTGGAATTTTTATTTTGAGACACATTTTACATCAGAACAGTTTGTGGAGCTATCTGACTTGGGCACCTGCTGCTTCAGAATTCTACTGGAACTTGTCACCCTGGTTACATCATCTAATCTCTGGGCATGGCTACTAAATCGGAGTCTATGGATGCTCAGGCCACGAAGGCCAAATTCTCTTCAGTTCACTCACCTGAAAAAGATAACACTTCCAAAAGATTGAGAACATCCAAAAATTCTTCTGAACCAGCCAAAGTAAGTAACAAAGAATTAAATGACTCAAACTTTTATTTAGATGAGCTAAAGCTAGCATTAAAGCCTATACATAGTGCCATTCAGAACTTTTCAGAAAAATTTACTGACTTTGGTGATACATTAAAACAAATAAATGACAGAATGAGTACTATTGAAAACAGTAACTCAGCTTTGGAGATAAAAATTGAGTCATTGGAAAGCGATTTAAAATCCAAAGATAAAACTATTTCTGAAATACAATCTAAATTGATAGACTTAGAAGCCAGGAGCCAGAAACAACATTATTATTCGTGGTCTGCCAGAATCTTTTGATAATAATAATCTGTTGTCTGAGTCCAAGTGTATTTTGAAGCATTACTAAACTGTGAAGCATCCTCAAAAAACATAACTGTTGAGAGAGCACACAGAGCTCTACGTGCAAGCCAAGATGCTTCTTCACCAAGGATAATATATACAAAATTGTTAAATTTTCAAGACGCTTTTCAAATCTTGCAAGCAGCTAAAAGTAAAAAACAGTTTGTATGGAAATCGCATAAGTTATCATTCTCACAGGATTTTCCTCCTCAAATAAAACTAAACAGGCAAAAGCTCTCTCCCTATTGTGCAGAATTAATCAAAAGAGGATAAGATTTCATGTCTTATCCAAACACTTTGTCTTTTACATTTAATGAAAAAAAGTTTATCTGTTCTGATCCTAAGGGAGCAAAAGATGTTTTTTTTAAAGCATTCAAAAAGCTTCAGTTCAATTTCCTAACATTTTATATATCTGTTTGGGTACAGATGTGTTGAAAATATATATATATATATTTCTTTCTTATACAGGATATTTACATACAGTTAATAAGTTTATTTTATTGTGAAATATATTCTTATCAAGGGTATTCAGAATGTTAATATATACACAAATATGTTTATTCATTCCTTTTTCTCTTTAGAAAACAGGAAGTGTTTTTGCTTTCTTTATGGTGAAGTCAGAAATTTAAACTCAGCTTTCTGCCCTTAAATAAGTCTTGTGGTTCCCTCACTGTCTGAGATTCAGTTTTTATGTATAGTTTAATTACAACATGTTAAATGCTACTATGACAATTTTTTTATAAATGATAGGCTATTACAGAAAATAAGAGATATAAATCCATTAATATTTGCTTCTGACAAGAATATGTACAGTGCCTAAATATATAAACACAAATATATTTCTTTTTTCTTGAAGAAAGGGGAAAAAACGCTATTTTGTTATGTGCTTGTACGCTTTTTTTCACAAGCAAGGTGCAGGCATTTAAAGTTGATTTAGCATTATAAATATTTTTTATTTTGTGTCTCCCCAAATAGCGTACAAGTGTTTTTTTTTCTTTTTTCTTAGTTTAGGCTTCTACAATGCCTTAGTTTAGTCATAAGCATTTTGGAGGGAGTTATAAAGACTCTCGAGACTAACCTGAGAGAAAATCTTCTATTTACCTCATCAACAGATGCTAGCTCTAAGCCACGCACCTTCATGAAGATACTGGGCTCGGGTGGCGTCACCATTGTAGCGGAGACTCGCAGTGTTAAGGTAGAGATAGCTTTTGTAATGAAAAATGCACTAATTCACGTACACTGAATCTTTCACTTGTTTCTGTTGTCCCTTTGGATGAATCGCTTCAGAGAGCGATTCGCTCATATATAATTAACACATTTTGTATGATCTGAAATGTATAACATATTCTGAGGCCATATCACGGAAAGCACAGTGGGTGCTCAGTGTTCCAGAAATAAAACGCATTTATGTACAGATGGAAGTTCGGAGGGGAAGGTCCTGCATCTGTTGACAGCTGGTCGGGTATTGATCGCGGCTTTGGGACCAGTTGATTGGGTCTCATCAAAAACAGAGGGTTTTGTGTAGACTGTTTGTGTTAGTGTGATGTGACACTAATTAAATAATCTAATGGAACACCTCATGACAAATCTGAAGAGAGTGAGTTGGGGGTGTGCAAGGAAGTCATATCCTGGTGGCTTTGTCGAGCTGAATAGACAGAGTCTTGAAAGGTGTATGGTGTGATTCTCGGGTGTATAAGAGAAATGAGGGGCCTTTATACAGGACCTGAGGGGGGGAATCTCTTTAGACATCATTGTAGGGGTTATCGGAGAATGATACAGGATTCAGTCTTGTCATTTTCCTTAAGACAAGGTGTGCTGGATGTCCTGAAGCCCAGAGATTAAATGACTGGTGCGCTTGTGAGAATGCCGTTCCATGCAGAGAGATCTGTACTAGATGATTCTGCAGAGGGACATTGTTGGCTTGGATACTGAATGATGGATACGGCCATAAATGCACCAGTCTCACAAGATATTTGTCACCTCAGCTTCCCAAAAGGAGAGAGACAATGTTTGTTGAAGGGAAACTCCTTGAAAGAAATGTGTATTAAGTATGCAGGTTTTTGAATACATATAAAACATACAACCCAAATACCCAGTAACAAGGAAATCATAAATGGTATTCAGACATACTTACTTTACCTATTTTACATTTGTTAATCAGGAAAGTCTGAATGGGTTGGATCTCACCTTTAGCGATTGCACTGGGAGAAAAGCTTTATATATAGCTATTATATAAAATATATATAAGAAATCATACAAAAACTATACTGTACTAAGTGAATTATAGTTATGGAATGGCAAGTCTAAACGAAGACATACACCTCAAAAAACAACAGACACAGTTAAAAACATGTATACGCTAAGGGTAATTGTTCTGTTTAAACTATTTTAAGGGTACATACAGAAGAATGACAGAGAGCATATATTAACAGTTTACTGTTTTATTTAATTTAAGAAATATCTCTCAACTATATAATTTTATAATAATGCATTCATTCGCTCTAGGGATGAAAGTTGAAAGGTGCTTAAGGGGGTACAGTCATGAATGTTTTTTCAAAACTAAGTTTCATATGTTTGCACTCTGAGTTAGTCATTATGGTTATTACTGTTCACAAATATCATCAGAATGAATCACAATGTTTTTACAGTTTAAGTATTTGCTTGATGTCAATACATTTTGTTTATGCTATATATATATGTTTATCCTTTGCTTGGTTATAACAGTAATTTGTCTTCGACACAATCAATATTAGTTAGTTCAGCAAGCATTATATATATGGGGTAACATCAAACCTATTTTTCCTTATGCTTTTCTTATGTAGTAATATATACATAAATCTGATTTATTAATATCTGAAATACAATGTTGAGGAATTTCTTTAATTTGCTATATATTCTACTCAAAATTGGAGCTTATACAAGGAATAAGTGAGTAGGGATTGTGCATGTTGGACATCTTGATTTCAGTTATATATGTAAATATGTTTGATATTGTAATTAGGTTTTTTTGTTTAGTTAAGCAAATATACAAAGTTTATTATGTTCATACATTGCAACTGACATTGAAAATGTTAACCAAATTCACTTATATAATTCATTTTTATTTTTCTTCTCTAGTAGGGGTCGGGTGGATAGGCACTGGGGTACTTGGGAAGAAATTTTATAGAATCTTTAAAACAACTTTTTTAGGGAGACATTATGATTCAATATAACTGGTATAAGATACTGAGGTCTAAAATTAATATTACATTTTGTCAAGTCTTAGTTATACGTAATATATCTATCTTTAATTAATATTATGACATTAAATATTGACTCATGGAATGTGAGAGGATTGCAAAATAAAAAAAGAGATCCCTACTATTTCATTTGTTATTCAAATCAAAGGCTAATATTTGCTTTTTACAAGAGACACACCTAACTAAAGAAGATTTCGATAAGGAAAAAAACAAGAAATGGATTAAAATGATAGTTGCAACTGGTAATAGCACAAAATCAAGCGGGGTAGCCATTATAATTAAAAACACATTTCAGGGAACTATTTCAGATGTGAAACATGATGTGAATGGAAGATGGTGTTACATTATCTCCAGTTTTCATAACATTGACAAGCCAGTTATACTTTTTAATCTTTATGGCCCTTGTGAACAACAACATATCTTCTTTATACAAATATATAATATTCTATCTTCTTACAAAGATCATTATTTAGTTCTGGGGGGGGATTGGAATGCTATCATTAATCCTGAAACTGATCATACTAGTAGATCTTCCTCCTACAACTTTCAAGCATCCATTGCTTTGGAAGAAATTATAATAGATTTAAATCTTACAGACCCTATCTCTCTCATAACACAATATGATAAAAAGACTTTTCACATATTATTCAAAATGTTATAAATCATGGTCAAGATTAGATTTCTTTCTTATTTCTAACTGTCTTACTCATAGGAAGATTAATTACTCTCTAGAACCTAGATATTTTTCTGATCACTCCAGAATATCTCTTGGAATTAGTTTGGACTCACATGCACCAAAATTATTCTCATATAATAGTTGGACATTGAATAATAATTTACTTTCAAATGAAAACACACATAAATTAATAACTGAAACAATAAAAGAAACATATCTTAATTTAGACAAAACAGATATCCCTTTAGATATACAATGGGCAGCATGCAAGGCAACTCTTAGAGGTATATTAATTAACAAAGCATCATATGTTAAAAACAATACAAAAATAAAAATTACAGTTAAAATTAAAATTCAAAATTTGGAAAATCAATATAGAACATGCCCCGATTCCTCTACATATGAAATATTATTGAGTTCCCAAAAAGAATTATTACTTCTACATCAACATAACCTTACCATTTCAGAGCAAAGGTTATTAGCTACATACTCCGAATGGGCACAGGTTCCTTCTAAAGTGTTAGCCAGAATAATAAAAGGTAATCAATCTCTTCCTAGAATCTCGTCACTAAAATATAATAACAAGAGTTACAACACTGATCAGGAAATTTTGCAGCTTTTTACATTATTGTTCTCAGAGATATACTCAAAGGAAAATAATTCTAGGATAAACAACAGATAGTGGACTTTGCGTCTTCTATTAAATTTCCTAGATTAAATGATCGACAAAAAAACACACTCTCTGCCACACTGACTGTTAAAGAAATATCGGAAGCTATTAGTAGACTTAAGACTAGTAAATCACCGGGACCAGATGGCTTCACACCCGAATTTTTTAAAATTTACTCATCTGAACTATCACCCCTTCTCTTTGAAATTTTTAATTATATAATGATTCATGGTATATCTGATTTGTATTGGAATACCTCAAAAACCATTTTAATTCTGAAAAGAGGCAAAGAAAAACTGATCCTAATAATTATAGGCCTATTTCCTTGATTAACATTGATATTAAAATTTTAGCTTCTTTACTTGCTTATAGATTAAAAAATGTTTTATCATCTTTAATTTCTACGGAACAAGCGGGCTTTATGTCACATAGACATTCATGGGATAATACCTTGACAATTGATGCTCTTATCCATTTTACCAAAAATAATTCAAATCCTATGTATGCATTAATTCTTGGCCGCTAAGGCTTTTGATAGGGTTAATTGGGACTTTTTGTTTCACATTATGTCTTGTTTCAATATACCATCTACTTATATAGACACTATTAAAATACTATATAAAAACTCTTATACTTTTCTTTACATCAATAGGAAAATATCCAAAAATATAAAGATCATTAATGGCACAAAGCAAGGATGCCCATTATCTCCTTTCCTATTTAATTTATATATAGAACCTCTATTATTATATATAACACAAAATACCTTCCATAATATTCCTAGAATTTTTAACACTAAAGTTTGTTTGTCCGCTTTTGCAGATGATCTTATATTATATTTTCAAACACCCAGCTCAGATTTTTCTAAACTAATTGGTTCCATTGAAAAATTCTCAAAGGTCTCTGGATATCAGATTAACACTCAAAAATCACATATTCTTCCTATAAATCCACTTGCTCACAAGTCATATTTGTTTCCTGACCTCACTTTCCGGATAGTTCAAAATTTCAAATATTTAGGTATTCATATAAACCATAATGGTCTCTCCGCATTTCAAAATAATCTAGCTAAAGTGTGGTCATTGATTATACTTGACTTGAATAGATGGAAACTACTAAATCTATCACTTTTATCAAAAGCAGCTATAATAAAAATGAATATTCTTCCCAGATTGTTATTTCAATTCAATGCTGTGGATCAACTGATTCCAAAATCCTTTTTCTCAAAAATTAATAAAACTTTGGCTAACTTCTTATGGTTTCCTAAATCAGTAAGAATTTCTTACATTAAGCTAATCTCACCTAAAAATAGGGAGGACTTGGTCTTCCCAATTTTCATCTTTATTATTTGATTATCTCGGCCAATAAATTATTAACTATCTTAAATATAAAGACTGAGAAGTATAGTCAATACCCTATTTGGACAAAATTATGGTATCAATATATTTTAACTAAAAACATCAATCCTCTAGCTCTTCCTTTCCTTTCATTAGGTGTCATGAATAAGTTAAAAATTCCTAATTCTTTAAAACAAAAAATTATTGCTTTTCAAGAACTGTTAAAACTTGTAAATTTAGAAAATACATTTCAATTAATGCAACCTCTCCATTTAAATCCTAATATTAGTTTAGATAGTATTTCTTTTAATCTTTCAAATTTTCCTCTGATTAAGGATCTTACTGTGTGGGATCTGATACAATACAAACGAAACTCTCTCAAATATCGTAAAACTCTCAAAGTTAATATTAATTATCTAACCATTCTACGTGAATTGAGAGATGTTATTAATGCTAAATTTATACACATCATTGTAGATAGCACAGATATTAATAACTATAAAGTGTTTTTAAAAGTCCTCATGCTACCAGAGAAAATGTTATCTAAATCTTATAATCTTATAAATCAAATAATTCATAACGCAGAGTGTCTCTTTTCCACTTATTGGGACAAATACAACTCTCACATATCTATAAATCAGAAACTCTCAGCTATCAAAATTACATTAGAATACTCACCCTTCAAAAAACTTTTCTACACTCAACTAATGATTAACAATAATGCATATTTCACTCCTTCTAAACTTAATAAATTTGATTCTAATAAATCACCCTCATGTTCTTGTTGTTCACATCCTAATGCAGATCTTTTACACATTTTTTGGTCTTGTCATCATTCACACAAACTTTGGACCTCCCTAAAAGTTCGTTTACAAAAAATGGGATATCATAAATCTACCTTATCTTGGGAAACTGCACTACTACACTTACCAAATACTTATCTCTAAATTGGATATGCATGTGTTAATATACATATGTTCACTTATGAAATTATATATCACTCAAAATTGGTTGGATCGTACCAAATTGAATTGGAATAATTTTAAAATTTTGGTCCACACATACATCAGTGCAGAAAATGATAGTGCAAAGTCCCAAGAAGTTAACATTTATTAGCAAAGCTATAGAAAAGGTGTTACATATTATTAATAGCGTATAGATGGCCACCTTCTTTTGGGATTTGTAGACCTCAGTCTCATTTATATTTTTATACTTATTTTTATTTTAGACTAATACTTACCTAGATATATTCCTTGGTTAACATTTGTATATAATGTAAATAGTTAAATGTATATTCTCAAAATGCATTGTGACAAAACATTCATTTTACAAATTGTATCTTCATAAATATCTCTTAATGTTTCATTTTTCATTTTTCATTTGTATTCTAATTTTGTTGTTGTTGATATAGTTCTGTCTTGTTAAAAATTCAATAAAAAGTTTTTTGAAAAAAAGAAAGTATATATACAGTTTTTTTTTTTCCGATGGACTTGCGGACAGACATAGAAAATAAGCTAGCCTGTGTTGCATAACTTATAAACAAAGGTATGACGTCTAGGTCTGAGGAGATCATTGTTCCACTTTATTGTACATTTATCAAATCTATCATTGAGTACTATGCCCTCTTTTGTATGTATCTAACTTGGTATATCCAACAACTTGAACATCCACAGAGGTTCCTTACTAAAAGGACACAGGGCATAAGTAACCACCTCAAAGCCCTACCCTTGTATTATATCTCCTACAGGTTGTTGAGGGGAGATCTATGCCTGGCATACAAGGCATTATCAGACCCCACCCTGATGGATGCCCTGCATATCTGCAAAACAAACAGCACTAGAATTACCAGTTCTAAAAACTTAAACCTTGCCTGTGATATAAATAGGACCTGCTAGGGAGATAAATAGGACCTGCTGGAGAGACGGGTGCGTATTCCAGAGAATACCCCTTCCCTGGAATAAGCTCCTCATCCATGTGAAACAGAGTTTCTCCCTATCCAATTCAACAGTCACTTGGACAATTGGATGGACAATAGGAAGTTCATTCCTGATTTGGCACCTATGTTCATGGTGTGCAACCATGGTTCATAGGTGTGTACTAGGCTAATGGCCCTGGGGCCTTTGCAAACCTAGCCCATAGAAGTGCCCTGGTATTGTGCCACCCATCGTTAGTTCCCAGTGCCTCTATCAAGTAGAGCCAATGGAGTGATCCCTGGGATGAACTTTGTATTTCCCATCCACTCATCAAGATTTCTCTTGAAGAGGGCTAATGAAGTGCTCTGCTTGACATGTGTGAGAAGTCTATTCCACAGCATGGGAAGTCTTTGTGTTATGAACCTGTTCCTCCAGCATGTTCTGTTGATTGTGGTAATGAGGTTGAGGTCTATGGAGAGTGTAGTGCGGAGGGATTGGGATTTCTTTTGATGTAGCATTTCTAACAGAGCTGGGTCAGACATGGCTTTGTAAGTCAAGCAGAGATCGCCTCTTAGTAGACGATATGGGACAGAGAATAGCTGGAGTTTTTTTATTCTGTCCATGTAGGACATGTGTTTAAGGCCTAGGATCCTCTTTGTGAGATAGTTTTGTGGCTTCTTCAGCTGTTGCAGGTGTCCAGTGAGGAACATGCCACATGGGGCATTATACTCTATGATTCTTCTAATCAGAGAAGAGTAGACAGAAATGATGACCTCTTTCTTCCTGGATGGAAACCCTTGGTAATGAGATGTGCCACATAGAAGGACTTTCTGACCACAGTGGCAATGTGGTGGTCAAAGGAGAGGTTGCTGTCCACCTGTTTCCCCAGGTCTCTTATAATGCCTTCAGTGTTCAGTGGGCTCTCATCAATGTGGTAATTAGTGGGAACTGAGTTTTTCCCAAAGGGGATGATGAAACGCTTTTTGGCATTAAGCTTAAGGCTATGGTTTCAACACCAGTCATTGGTGTCAGTGAGGTCTTTCTGTAGGATGCCTGCATCACTTGGGGAGTTAATAATGGCTCCCAGCTTGCAGTCATCTGTGAATTTTGTCAGCCAGAGTCCCTCTGTGTTGGCCTGGACTTCTGAGAAGTAGTAGGCAAACAGGAGAGGACACAGGACCGATTCCTGTGGGACTCCAATCGTGACTGGTCACCAGTCTGACTTGGAGTCTGCTACTTTCACACTGTGTGTTCTATCTGTGAGCCAATTTGCAACCCACCTAACAATATAGGGGTTGATGCTTAGTTTGGTGAGTTTATCAATAATTCTAGCGTGAGAAATGGTATCAAACACCTTGGCCAGATTGAGGTAGGCTGTATGCACTGCCTTACGTTCATCCACCGCTCTGGTGACTGACTCAAAGAAGTCAACCAGGTTGAGCAGGCATGATCTACCTTTCACAAAACCAAATTGCGTAGGATCTAGAGTTTGGAGATTTCCTATATCCTTGTTTATTTGGTCCTTCATGATGCGCTTGATAGCTTTGCATATCAGACTCATCAGGCTAATGGGGCAATAATTTCCAGGGTCTATAATTGCTCCTCCTTTGTGGAGAGGGATGACTGTAGCAGTGAGTCATTTGGCAGGGTCAAAGCCTGAGGTGAGGCTGTGAGTGAACAGAGCACACATATTTGATGCCAGTTCACTTTGTAATTCATGTAGAACACAGCCAGGGATATTGCTGGGTCCCACCAATGTCTGTAATGGACACAGACAGTCTGTAAATGGTTCATCTCCCTGGACCCTGCCTATAAATGTTTCATCACCCAGGCTGCTGGTTACACTTATCAAGGGTACCAGAACTTGTCAGAGATTTTGGATGCATGGCTAGACTTAAAAAGCCCAATTGGTCATCAGCCTAATATACACCTATGAACCTTCTAAATTACTCTGTCATTGCTTATGTTTCTGTATTTTTGTTTGTGAAATGCTTTGTATTTCATCTAGGCTGAGCATGAAATTGGTCAATATTGATCAGTGCCCTGCCCTGTTAAATAACTAAATATATCAATGTGTGTGTGTGTGTGTGTGTGTGTGTGTGTGTGTGTGTGTGTGTGTATGCATATATATATATATACATATATATATATATATACATATATATATACATATATATATGCACACACACACACACACACACACACACACACACACACACACACATATACAGATATATATGTATATAATTTCTAACCTATATCTATATCTTTCTAATCTATATCTATCTATCTATATATCTATATCTAATATATATATATATATATATATATATATATATATATATATATATATATATATATACCAACATCCTGGCAGACAGGTTCAGTGCAAACTTCACCCCCCTCTCACCCCCAAAAGGGCCCATAACTATACCAGAAGAATGTAGTGCTCCTGAAATCACAGACACTCAGGTTAAAACAGCCCTCTCCAAAGCCAAAAACACAGCATCAATGGGACCGGACAGTGTCCCAGGCTGAGTCCTACACGAGCTCAAAGATGAACTAACCCCTCACCTAAACACACTGTTTAAACTCAGCCTCTCCACAGGTTATGAGCCCACAGAGTGGCGCACAGCAACGGTTATTCTGCTCCAAAAAGGTGGAGCCACAACAGACCTCGGGAACTATCGCCATGTAAGCCTGACTAGCTTGGTCTGCAAAGCCATGGAGTGCATCATTATGGATCTCTTTAACAGAGACATTGGAAACCTCCAAAGACTGGACCCTACCCAGTTCAGCTTTGTTAAGGGCAGATCATACCTCCTAAATCTGGTGGACTTCTTTGAGACAGTTACCAAGCCTATAGATGGGGGAAAGATGGTCCACACAGCCTACCTAGACCTCACAAAGGCCTTCGACACCATTCCCCACTCAGGTATTAAAGACAAGCTCACCAGCCTGAACATAAACCCCCTACATCACGAGATGGGTTGCCAACTGGCTCAGGAACAGAACCCACATGGTAAGAGTTGCAGGAGCTAGGTCTGACTCTAAACCGGTTACAAGTGGCATTCCCTAGGAGTCAGTCCTAGGACCCCTCCTGTTTGGCATGCACTTCTCAGAGTTACAGGCAAGCACAAGAGGATGATGGCTGATGAAGTTCGCAGATGACTGCAAACTAGGGGCTATAATTGACTCTCCAGCTGACACAGACATCCTCGAAAAGGGTCTCACTGAGACAGATACCTGGTGTCAAAACCATGGCCTCAAGCTAAATGCCAAAAAGTGCATAGTCATCCCCTTTGGAAAAAACAAAGTACCCACAAACTATGACATAGATGGTAGCCCCCTAAATATGGAAGATGTAATAAGGGATCTGGGGACTCAAGTAGACAGTAACCTCTCCTTTGATAATCACATTGCCAAAGTGGTTAGAAAATCCTTCTGTGTGGCCTACCTAATCACAAAAGTGTTTGCATCCAGATCAAAACAGGTCATTGGGCCCCCTCTACTCTTCACTCATCAGACCCATCATAGAGTACAATGCCCCATTTGGGATGTACCTTACAAGACACCTGCAACAACTGGAAAGACCACAGAAGTACCTCACCAAGAGGATCACTGGCCTCAAGCAGATGCCCTATGCAGCTCGACTGAAGAAACTCCAGCTGTACTCGGTTGCATACTGCCTACTCAAAGGTGATCTCTGCCTGACATACAAGGCCATGTCCAACCCAGAATTGATGGGCATGCTCCACCTAAAGAAAACCATATCCTCTCGTGCCACATGCTCCAGGGATCTAAACCTCACCACAACAATAAATAGGACGTGCTGGAGGAATAGATTCCTGTCCCAGAGACTTCCCATGCTCTGGAACAAGATTCCACTCTACATTAGGCAGAGCTCCTCGCTAACCCTCTTCAAGAGAAACCTTGATTAGTGGACCCCAGGGTTCACTTCAATGGCTGTGCTGGACAGAGGCACAGGGATCTAATCTAAGGGGGCGGCGAAAGCAAACACATTCCACCTAGGCTTATAAATGCCTTTGGGCAGATAGCCTAGTACCTACCTATGAACCTATATTTTATATATATATATATATATATATATATATATATATATATATATATATATATATATATATGTTTGTGTGTGTGTGTGTGTGTGTGTGTGTATACATATATATAGTTATACATATACACATAAACCACACCACAGTGAGTATGACAGCAGCATTCACCAAACTGACAAAGTGTTTCCCCTTCCTCTTGAAAGGGGCATTAAACTATTTATTGATTTATTTTGTTTATCTGGGTAGGAGAACTGGTCAAAGGACAATTTGTAGTCATGACTTGGGCCACTATGTCAAAGATAATAGATATATAGATTGTCATTATGACCGTATAACATTGATTAAACCCTGACAATAAAATGCCATGATATGAAATCAGTGTACAAAACCATAGATGTATATGATAATTTAACTTTGATTAAACAGTGATAATAACTTATTATATTAATCAGCATATAAAACCATAGGACACAGTGGGCTGAATTCCAAAAGCTATTTGTGGTCAGAGCAGCATGCTGAAGGAATACTTCAGCACACCAGATACAGGTGCAATTTCAGAAGACATGCTAAAAGCAGTCCAAGTACTTATTCAGTATAGGATAATTACAGATTCCACTCACATCTGTTGGATTCCAACACACAATGTGCATGCCCAATGCAATTTAAATGTGACACAATGCAATGCCGACTCTCTTTCCAAAATCCTTGGCATATGCTCTATGCCATCACAAAGAAAGGAATCTACTACTACTACTTCTACTACTACTACTACTACTACTATGGATTCCATCATATTTTGTAATAATATTATGAAAAAATAACTAAGAATGCAATGTGCAGTGAATGCAATGCAAAAGGCTGCAATACAAATCATGGATGAGAACCATAGACAGCAGCCAGCTAGAGTGAGAGCTGTGCTGCAACTAAACCCACTCTCCGATCAATAAATAAACTTGACTGGCAATGCCTAGACAGATAGAGCATGCAGTCTGCGTGCGTGTGCCCTACACGACAGTGTGGACACTGCAAGTTAACTCCATCCCTTAGGAAAGCAAAATGTGTCTCAACCTGGGGGTACCTGCATCTGGGACATTCCAAATATACATGTGGAAAGCTGTAGGAATGTCACAGATAGCTGCCAGTTGTATCCTGACAAAATTTCTGGCAGCAATGTGCCGCAAGGTGGATGACTACATAGACTTTCCATCTATCCCTATAGAGTGGAAAACTGTAAAGCACCACTTCTATAACTTTCCAAAATCCCACATGGACTTGGTTCAAAAGACTACATACACATCCTGTCAAGAGCCCAGTACATCCAGAAGCAGATCAAAACATTAACTGAAAAAGCTATGCATCCCAACTGCCAGTACATGTGTGCAGCAGATAGCAGCATAACAAACATCATGGCAACAGACACCCTGGAAGTGTCCATGATGCTGCCATGTGGAATGAAAGTGGTCTGAGGGCCACATTCCAGCAAGGTGAAAAGCTTGAGGGACTATTGCTGGATAAGTATGGAAGCTCAGCTAGGATGTGAGTTAAGGACATTCCTCTGTACAATATCCATGTTGACAACATGTGTGTTTACTCTCACATCAGGTGACTGTGATTATCTACTTGAGCCATGGCTAATGATCTCATACAGATAACCATCAAACCTGACAGAGGAGGCCTACACCAGAGCACAAGCAACAACAAGAAATACCATAGAACATGTGTTCAGTGTACTAAAAACTATGTTCAGATATCTGGACACATCGAGGGGTGCACAGCAATGCAAACCCGAAAAGGCAGCACAGATGATAACTGTGTGCCCCATTCTCCACAACATGATAACAAGAGCACAATGTGGTCTTCCAGTTGCAGGTGTGAGTAAACTACCCTCAGAAAACAGATGTCAGAAGATGACATCTTACACCTGTCACAGGAGGGCACAGAAGTCACACGTGGGTGGTAGAGGGCGTGACCACAAGTGTAGATACAGACAACATGGCAGCATTAGGCACACACCTTTGAGTCATGACAAGCCACACATACAAGCAGTACATAGATTACACATAGATATTCAGGTGTTGCCCCACCACAACAGCACAGATTGCATCTAATGGCAATTATCCAGTTGAGAGAGTACGCACTTAGCATCAGACATAACAAAATAATTATAACATATAACAGTATGAACATATATGAATCTATTACAATAGAAACCATGAAATCAGAACACAACTGACACAGATATGCATACAGACTCATATTGGTGTATCTATGTATGGCATACAATAAGGGACACACATTTTTGCAACACATTTCTATCTGTCCACTACAGGTAAAACACTCAGGACATAACCCAAAGCTATTGTTAATATCACAAGAAAACTATATCAATGTAAAGTATAGATAACGTAATAAATGGAGCCAGATACATGTAGTAAAACAGTCATAATTCAGTGGTATCAGACTTGTCAACGAACACAGACAGATGACGTTGTCAGTGGTCTGCACAGCAATAATCATCACTATGGGGTGAGACTGACATGATCAGGCAGGGAGCATCAGCTGTTAGTGATACTTTAATGCAGTTTAGAGCATCCACACTGGTGGCTTACACAGTAGTCTGGTCTGACCCTACCACGTATGGAAACACTTGGCCCAGGTTGCTCCACAGAGGACACTGATAGGGTGAAAACAGCATGTGCAGACCCACTGTGGGAAGGAGCCTGAGTGCGAGTTGACTGTCTGATTATGACTGCTGGGTCCAAATTGGATGGTGCCAGCAGTAAAAGTATGTGCATGGTGCAGCATAGACATCGATGCCTGATGGACAATGTTTTGGTATGCTGAGATGAGGCCTGCCTCTCCCATGTGCCAATTGGCAAATCACAGTCAGAGCACGCAAAACCCCACTTGCACAACAGCACTGCTGTATTACTTTCATATCCAGGGATTCTACAGACCATGCCATAGATAACATACTTTCATTCTGTGCAGCCAATGACACCATGACCTCACCATATCTGCCCTCCTGTCCTTTGCAGCACATGAAGCTGGTGTGCAACTTGATCTGTCTTACAGGCAAATGCATGGATGTCAGATCTATAACATTGCTGGGAATGTTCATTTGCCTGTAGGAGTAGGTCGACACCCTCTGATACTTGCCCACACACACACACACACACACACACACACACACACACACACACACACACACACACACACACACACACACACACACACACACACACACACACACACACACACACACACACACACACACACACACACATACACACACACACACATCAGCTGCATGCCTATGTCTACTGCAATAGGCAGTATCAATGTTTCATGGGAAACTGTCAACATCAGCAGTAGTTTGAACGTGGGTCTGTTGTCCAGAGGCCTCCTCTTGTTCACTATACAATGTCCCCTTTTTGTCAGAATGGCTGGACAAATTTTTCTCCATATTTGAGACAACAGCCGTATCTACATGACTATCAGCAACTGGGTCAGACTATATCACCATATCAGTGGCCTGTGCTCCAGGAACCATGCTACGATACTGAGACACATTAGAACCCACATCGGGATCAGTAGACGGGTAACAGAGAATAAAAGCAATGTGTTAAAATAAGAGACAGAAGGCAACTTAATTACATCACATGCTGTATATCATTAAAGACATATGGCACATATATTTCACTGCAATGTTGCAGATAATGACTTACCATTAGGTGTCATCTATGTATAAGTCATGAAATCTACATAGCAATGAGCTGACAGTTATGTTACATATCCAACTTACATGCCATACATTGAGGAATGCAACCATAAGACATGCCTGACAAGTCCTCATGGGAAGATGGCATGGGAGGAGAGGGATGTACTGCAGCTGTTGTTGAAGAAACAATGTCAGCATTAGACATCACATCATTGCCAGCATGAACCATTCAACAGCATTAAAACATACAGTAGGCATTACATAGACATACCACTTGTTTGTGCACTTGATGATGATGTAGTCTGTCCTATGAATGAGTAGAAAGATACAGTGTTAATAGAGGACAACAACCGGAACAACAGCAAAGACATGTATCAAAAATAGGTAATGGGATACCACTGAGAGACTCCCAATTTTGTGAGTTCCTGTGTTGTCCTACAGATCCCACAGTGGTACAGTAAAGGGAAGGACAACACAGTCATGTATTCAGTCAATGGAATAATGACATGATGACATATACAACACAGTAACAGGGGCTATGGATACTTATGTGACATATGGTGCACCTGTAGGCCAGATGACATTGTATAGAAAAAGCAGCAATATTACAGAGGTCTGCTACATGTTGCTGCAACCTATTAACCTGTTGTAGTAACATGCCTGGTCTGTCTGTACTTGTACCTGCATGACTTGTGCTCCCAGCAGATTTACCTATAGTGCACATTGTAAGGAAATATCAATATTACATTAAACAGCATTGTCATGACATGAGGCTGAGGCAATAACATGTGGTTACAGTAAAGCTATAGAGAAACACTCACCCGCCATTTCCTGGTGTTGTGCATAAGTAGATGGACCTGTGAACATTAATGCAGACAGCAGTTGCACATGTTAGTTGCACTGTTCTCTCTGTACTGCAGTTGTATAGTTACATGTCATTGCACTTACATTTATCATCATCGCCCTGTGTGGATATCTGTTCATGATTCAATTTTGCTATTGAAACAAAAAAAAAACTGCCAATATAAGACTTCTGCAGTGGCACTTCCATTAAGTACTGTGCTCTCTACATTATGTATCTAGATAGGCAGAGGATTCAAATCTCACAGCAGTCAACTTATATGTATGTAAGCTGTGTATACAGTTGTGTAAATATAGCTTTACTTACTGCTGGCCTCACTGAACTAACAGTCAGGAACATACCACTCAACATGGAAAAATCAAAAATCTGGATAAAGGCCCATAAAAAGTAGGTGCAACTGGCCAAAAATCGAGATGCTGGTTAACATAAAATTTGCATACATTATCATGAAATCCCACCTGCTCCAGTGGAATTGAGGGATACCAACATAAAGATTGAGGTTACTAAATAATAATAAATAATGGCAGACTTTTGAGTTTCAGACTTCATATCTCTCAGAAAATACATGTTGTATCTTTTGGCTTTTCCCGGTTAGAGGTCACCAGAGTGGAACTCCGGTCTGCTAATGATTGGCAGTAGATTTTTACATACCGAGTTGCCAGCCCTGACGCACAACCTTCAATGAAGGTACGCCCGTTCATGCATGTCTCCACACAGAATATGCTTTAGCTGAGAATTGAACAGGACAACATCGTACTGTGAGGCGACAATGCTACCACAGCACCACCACCGCAGTTAATACATAATAATTCAAAATCTGTTATTCTAACAAATATCTTCTGAGTATACCAGAGCAATATTTAAAATCTGTCCCTGTTTTGGGGCTTTTGTTCCACCATTATTTTTGGCTTTGTCTAGATTTGGGTACTTTGTAAAATTATAAAAAATGCTGCTTGTGAAGACCATTCCAGATTTCTTGCTCTGAGAAATTAAAAGATATGCACTGTACAAAAAAAGTCAACAATTTTGTGGTGCTGTTCTTCTAAATACACAGTTATCACCTGCATCCAAGTACAGGTTGTGATGACAGTGCTCTGGCCCAGCAATCAAGGAGCCTAAATCCTCACCACTAACACCAGGGAGGTTGTCTCATAGAAGAGAGGAAAGGATAACTAATACACACAGTAAAGTGCAATTCAACTTAAGTGCACACAGAGAACACAGTCAGTCTGGGGCTGGTTGCTCCCTTGCTCACCAAGTCCCGAATAAGACTCTCCACTGGCACAGCTATAGGGTCCAGGTCTCAGCCTAACTGGGCAAGCTAAAACCTCCAGTACCCTCTCTGTCCAACCAGTTCTTTGTGACCCTGCCAAGTAGCTGACACAACACACACACACACTTTGAGATAAGTATTTATACAACTTCACAGACACTCCTGGGAAAGGCTGACACAGATTATCCAGTTGTACCCTTTACCCAGACTATACAGTAGTAATTACTGCACCACCCAGTTCATAATATTACCTACTAAAAGGCCCTTAAAAGGGTGTCCAATTATTACTGTGCAATATTAATATCCAATGGTAGTATGACTAACAGTCAAGGCTTACTTTAGAGTGGCTTATTACAATAACCTCTATAAATATGCAATGTACCCTAGAGCTTATCTCTACACAAAACAGCCACAGGTAGAAGGTTTTAAAAATATTTAATAATAAATAATTAAAACACAAGCCAAAACTACTACACCACAGAAATATCTAAGAGTTCAGAGATCACACAGAAACTTAAAATAATACAGTAGGACATGTCTGATTTCAAAGAAAAATAACTAATTAATCTTTACTAGCTTTAACTATTCCTACAAGAAATCACAGTGCTAAGACTTACATGTGAGCACAAGGCAGAGTGGTGATAAGTGGATATCCAATATCAAAATGCTCTCCAGTCTCTTGTGAGAAATAGTATTTAAACATTACTAACAAACATGTCTCTAAGGCCCTCCCAAAATTACATCATTTTTGACACCTAGGTTTTCCCAGTATTCATACTGCATCATCTTAACACTTGGTCTGAGTTCTCAGGCCACAAACTGCATTATTTAGCAATCTAACACCTCCTCAGAAACTTACAACAATACAAGATATTTCACATGTATATGCTAGCAGAAACCAGAGCAATAAAGCACCTTCCACATCTAAATTCTAGTCATAAACTTTAGCCTTAAAACATGAAATCTTCATCCAGCTGCCCTGGAGCCGAATTCTAATATGAAAGCGTACAACATGCTTCACTGGGCCAGTAGAGTGCAATGTTGTCACATATTTTGCAGTTCCACATTTCACAGTATTCTTTACACTCAAGAAAATGCCTGCATTTTACATGTATTTACAAATGCCAGAATTATATATCAAATTATATTTGACTAGGCTGGCAGCCTTTGCCCATCGCTTCCCAATTGTCACACAGGTCATACTAAGCAGCATCCACCATTCATTCATCCCACTTCATCCCCTACCAAAAAACTGCTCAATTTGGCTAATTGAAACTGTCACACCATACAGTGAAAATATATAAAATAGCAACTACTATTACTTTAAGTTGTCCCGTTCATGGATACTTTACTTACTTTCATTTGCACTGCAGTTTCATGATTTATAAATAAATTCCACTGCGTAGCACTTATTTTTCATTTCACTGTCACGTTGGTTCTTAGGTTCATAGGCTGGTATGTTTTTACCTTCAAAACTAATGTCTACAGTTCCCTATCCAAGCCAAACACTTTACAGCTCTCTAGTGATGATTCAACCATCATGTGAGCTCTTCACCACCCAACTTCCATACTGTACAGCAGAGATGCAATGGAAGGTACAGGTGTGTGGGCAGGTAACTAAGAACAGATTCAGACTTTATTTCCTTCACAAGAAAGCATGCTAACTCAACTCTTGTTATTCTACTAACTTTATAACTTTATAAAAGCACTATTTAAAATCCATCCCCCATTTTGGACTTTTGACCCCTAGTTGTCTACTGGTGTACTATGTTCTTCATCTGTAAATATGCTGTAAGTAATTGCTATGTAAATTGTTAATCACTGTGTAATCCAATGTAACTACTGTCTGTTTATTTTAACTGTGGAGCTTTTCTCCACGGGACTCAGCTGAAAATGGACCCACGTCCAGTCGGACACTCCCGGTCAACAAATATAAATAAATAAATAAATAAATAAATAAATAAAGGGGATCCAGTACCTGACAGTCTGGGAGGAGATGAATAACAGACCATAATGCTTTGCCAGAGGTGGCCTTCATATGTCTCCCCTCAGCTTCAGGCTTCTGGCAAAGGTTCTTGCTTCCCCCTTAGTGCCTTTTTTAGTCAAAGTTACGAGGACAAAATTACCAACATGAAAAATTCTTCTAAATAAAATGTAAAGATCATACTGCTAAACGCTAAGTGTCATAGCATGAAACTGCACTCATTGCAAGCATTCCTCACCCTGAAGGATGCTGACATTTGTGCAATCACTGAAACCTGGTTCAAAGCTGCACCCCAGACCTACCAAGTACTCATCCTACCATACTTTCAGACCCCAAACAGAGAGCTACAAAGCCAAACGAGGTAGAGTTTCAATATTTATCAAGGAGATACACACCTCCAAGCTGGTCAAACAGTATGATGCACAGGAGACACTCCAAGTGCAGTTAACTGTTGACAAAACACCTATTCAAATCATAGCTAGCTACAGACCTCCAAACATGACTAAGGATGTCCACTCCACCTGTCTGGACTTATTTTAATCCATCAAGATTCAACCCTCTGCCCTGATCCTGAGTGACTTTAACTACCCAAACATAGAGTGGAAGACCTATTCTAGCACAAACATGAATGCCCAGAGATTTCTTGACTTCATCAGTGCTAATACATTGGATCAGCTGGTCAACACCCCCATGAGAGGAGAAAATATCCTGGACCTGGTACTAACCAACATGAATAGCCACTGTAGCACCCCTACAGTGTAATCCTCCTTGGTAAGATCCAACCATAAAGCAATCATTTTCAAAGTCACCATCTAGCTTGACCCACCTCTTGCCCAGGTCAAACAAAAACATTTTTCCAAAGCTGACTACAATCTCCTGAGAGCAGGTATAAACAGCTTCACAGCCACCATCCCTTCAGTTGGAACTAGCACTAATGTCCAAGCCTACACCAAAAAACTATATGAACACCTACATAGGATCATAGGATCAAAGGATCATTGGAAGTTACTAGGCTATTGGCCCTAAGGCCCTTACAAGCCTAGCCAAGAATTTAGCCCATGTTCCAAAAAGTCAGCACCTGATGTCCCTGTCCAGCAGGGACACAGGTGGAACCCAGGAGTGTATTTTCTGTTCCTCATCCATTTATCCGGATTGCACTTAAAAAGGGTTAATAAGGTACTGTACTTGATGTGGAGAGGGAGCCTATTCCACAAAAGGGGGAGTTTCTGGAACACAAATATGTCCTGCCAACAAATCCTATTGATGTCACAGACCAGGCTGAGGTCACTCGTGTGGGTTACTCGAGTGGAGCTTGACTTGTGGATATACAGCAGTCCTATCAAGGTGGGGTCTGAGATTGCTTTGTATGCCAGGCAGAGGTCACCTCTGAGGAGTCAGTATGAGACTGAGTAGAGGGACAGGGCCTTTACCCTATCTGTGTAGGGTATATGTTTGAGGTCCTGGATTCTCCTGGTGAGGAACCTCTGTGGTCCCTCCAGCTGCTACATGTGCTTTGTGAGTTACATGCCAAAAGGGGAATTGTACTCAATAACGTGTCTTATAAGGGAAGAATACAGGGATGTTATGACTACCTTCTCCCTGGATGAGATATCCTTACAAATGAGGTGGGACATTTAGAAAGCTTTCTGTACAATGGAAGCAATATGGTGGTCAAAAGTCAGTTTGCTATCAACCTGGATGCCCAGGTCCCTCACTACTTATTGCATGCTTAAGACCTTTTTATTAAACTGATAATTTGTGGGAACATCATTCTCCCTAAAGGAGATGATGATGCATTTTTTTGGTATTCAGTTTGAGGCCATGATTCTGGCACTGGTCATTTGTTTGGGTGAGATCATCTTGGAGGATGTCCACATCACTAGGGGAATTTATGACAGCACCTAGCTTACAGTCATCTACAAACCTGGTCAGCCATAGCACACTGGTTTTGACCTGCACCTCAGAAAAGTATATCCCAAACAACAGAAGCCCCAAGACCAATCCCTGGGGTATACTGCTTGTTGTGGGTCTACTGCTTGAGGTGGCATTCCCTATTATAACTAAGTGGATTCTATTAATGAGCCAGTTTGATATTCATCTGGTAACATATGGATTGATGCCTAGTTGAGAGAGTTTATCTGTTATACCCAAGTAGGGAATATTATGAAAGACTTTGGCCATGTCAAGGTAGGTGGTGTGTACCATCTTCCCCTCGTACATGGCTTTAATGACCGTCTCAAAGAAGTCGAGCAAATTTAACAGGCATGACCTCCCCCTGATGAAACCAATCTCTGTTGGATTGAGTGTTTGGAGATTGCCAATGTCCTTGTTAATGATGTCCATGACAATCTGCTCCATGGCCTTGCAGATTGGGCTAGTTAGGCTGATGGGTCTATAATTTCTTGGATCAGTGGATGCCACACCTTTTTGCAAAGGGATGACAGTGGCTGTCCTCCACTTAGCTTGGACAAAGCCGGTAGTCAGGCTTTGGTTGAATAAGGTGCCTAATGATGCTGCAAGTTTCTGCCTGAGTTTATGTAGGATGCAGCCTGGGATGTTATCAGGTCCCATGGAGGCTGTATTTTTTTCCTTGGAGAGGGCAGTGATGACTTGCTCCTTAGAGATAAGGTGAGGGACCAGGTGCTGGGAATGTCTTGATTTACTGATGGGGGGACAGAGAGGTGAAGTTTTAACTGACCTTGTCTGCTAACAAGTTGGCTACATCTATGGTGTTTGTGTATGTGGCGTCCTTGACCATCAGTTCTGAGCATATCTGTGTGCTTCCTTTGAGATTTCAAACATATGTAAAGAAGGTCTTATGATTGTTTTTAGTAGATGTGGCCAGTTTGGACTCAAAGTTTGCTTTGGAGGATTTCACTAGTGCTCTTATTTGCTTGTTCAGGCTAAGGAGAGATTGCTTCCAATTAGACACCTGCTCCTTCTTGGTCCTGGACAGCAATTTTTTTCTTTTATTATATCAGGTTTACTCTTCCTTGAGAAGGATGATTTTGTCCTGTTGGGTATTTCTGATTCCATGCAGCTATATAAATGATAAATTATTGTATAATACTTTGGGGCAGGTTTGGACATATGTGTCAGTTCCTATGGAGGGAGGGGGAACTGCATGGACTCAGCAATACCTGACAGGACCAAATCATCTTCCTTAAGGAAGAGTAAACCTATCTGGTGTAAAAGCAATACACAAACTCTGTAATAAAAGGAAATAATTGCTGTCCAGGACCAAGAGGTGCCAAGATGGAAGTAACCTCTCTTTTGTCTGAACAAGCAAATAAAGTCACTGGTGAAATCCTCTAAGGCTAACTTCAAATCCAAATGGGCTGCATCCAATAAGGGGAATCACAAGGCCATCTTGACATACATCTGCAATTTCAAAGATAACACCCAAATCTGCTCTGAACTGGTGGTCAAGAACACCACAAACATAAATGCTGTAGATATAGCCAACCTGCTGACAGACAGGTTCAGTGAAAACATTGCCCCCTGTCCCCGATCAGTAAAACAGGACATCCCCAGCACCTGCCCCCATCCCCTCATATAAAACATATAGCATCCATGAGACCTGACATGAAGTCAGGTATGAGCTCTCAGCACCATTAGGCACCTTATTCAACTGAATCGGGAGCACTGGCTTCATTTCAACTGACTTGAGGACAGCCAATGCCGTCCCTCTACACAAAAGTGGAGTGTCCATCGACCCAGGCAATTATAGGCCCATCAGCCTAACTAGCCTGATCTGCAAGCCATGGAACACATTATCAGGGACCTTATAAACAAGGACATTGGCAATCTCCAAATGCTTCACCCCCCCCCCCCCCACACAGTTTGGTTTTGCCAAAGGGAGATCATGCCTGCTAAATCAGGTCAAATTCATCTAAACAGTCACCAAAGCCATGGTCAGGGGAAGATGGTGCACACCACCTACCTTGATCTAGCCAAAGCCTTTGACACTATTCACAGCTCGAGCATAATAGATAAACTCTTTCAGCTAGGCATCAACCCATATGTTACCAGATGGGTAGCTAAATGGCTTACTGATAGAACCCACTCAGTTAAAATAGGGAAGCCACCTCTAGTAGTAGACCCGTTATGAGTGGCGTACCCCAAGGATTGGTCCTGGGGCCTCTACTGTTTGGGATATACTTTTCTGAGGTGCAAGCCAAAACCAGTGGTCTGTGGCTGACCAAGTTTGCAGATGACTGCAAGAGGGTGCTGTCATAAATTCCCTTAGTGATGTGAACATCTTCCAAGAGGGCCTTACCCAAAGTAATGACTGGTGCCAGAAGCATGGCCTCAGACTGAATGCCAATAAATGCATCATTATCCCCTTTGATTAAAATGGTGTCCCCACTAATTATCACATTAATAACAATGTACTAGGCATGCAATCAGTCGTGAGGGACTTGGACACCCAGATTAATAGCAACCTGACTTTTGACCACCACATTGCCTCTGTTGTATGTAAGGCTTCCTACATGGCCCACCTCATAAGTAAGGGTATTTCATCCAGGAACAAGGGGGTCATAACATCCCTGCACTCTTCCCTTATCAGACCCATTATCAGGGACAATGCCCCCTTCGGCATGTACTTTGCAAAACACATGCAGCAGCTGGAAAGACCACAGAGGTTCCTGACCAGTAAAATCCAGGGTCTCAAACACCTATCATATATAGATAGATAGGCTAAAAACCTTGTTCCTCTACTCAGTCTCATACATACTGCTCAGAGGTGACCTGTGTCTGGCATACAAGGCCATCTCAGACCCAGCCTTGATGGAGTTGCTGCATATCTGTAAGTCAAACTCCAATCACGCAACCCACATGCAAGGCCTGAACCTGGTCTGTGACATAGGTTCATAGGTTGGTACTAGGCTATCGGCCCTAGGGCCTATACAAGCCTAGCCATAACAATTCCCTGGCTATTTCTTCCCACATTGTTTACTTTCCTGGACCCCTGACATTAGTAGAACTTGTTGGTGGGATACATTTGTGTCCCAAGGACTCCCCCCTTTGTGGAATAGACTCCCTCTCCATGTCAAGCAGAGTACCTCACTAGCCCCGTTTAAGAAGAACTTGGATGACTGGATGAGAAACAGAAAATACACCCATGGGATCCCACCTTTGTCCCTGCTGGATAGGGAAAACAGGTGCTGACTTTGTGGGAACATGGGTGAAATTCTTGGCTAGGCTTATAAGGGCTTCCAGGCCAAAAGCCTAGACAATAATCCTATCAACCTATGAACCCCATTATTTCAGTCTCTTTCCAGAGTCCTTTCTCTAAGTGGTTGATTCATGTGCATTATGTTAGCAGCAAATATGGATAAATATTAATTATCGGTAATTACATAGGACCACACACAAACACACTTTAGCCTGCGTGGAATGCAACAAATCTTTTAAACCAGTAAAAAAAGCTCAATGACATTCTGTTAATACTGACTCAGTGAAACTAATTGTGACTTGTAGAGATGTATGTAGTTACCTTTCACATTTTTGGTTTGTTGGTTTCTTGTATTATACAGCCATCACTGACTTCCTAAATGAGCTGTACGCCATAGTACAGCATATTAGTAACTATTCCCACTTTCCTTTCTGATATGTTTCACCTGTTGCTCACAAAAGTATTTTTTATGTGAAATGGTGTGGTTACTGTCCATATAGATTGAAGTGTGTGATTTATGATTGTGTATTTTTTTCATAGTTGAACATCTCAGAAGATTGGACCGCTGGTAAGTAG
Source organism: Protopterus annectens (assembly GCF_019279795.1). Lineage (NCBI taxonomy): Eukaryota > Metazoa > Chordata > Ceratodontiformes > Protopteridae > Protopterus > Protopterus annectens. Next base: position 1,303,701,900 of record NC_056726.1, read on the forward strand.
GATATCACATTTTACATGGACTGTTCATTTAATCTTTGCTGGGCATTTCAGCACAGATGTTGCTATGTGGATTCAGATGGTCCAGATATTGACCAGTTAAGTATTACAATAATTAGTGCAATATTATTTTGTGACCTTTATACATTCATTTTACTTCAACTGGAGTGGAAAGATGAATGTTCCCCATTTTAGGTGCCCTTTCAGTCTCTCTTCCTGTTTTATATTGTGATTTTATTTTGTAGTAGAAGTGCTTTGTAATTGTAATGTGTTTATTTTTATAAAGGTATGTCTACTGTCCTAATCTTTTTGACTGTTTCTTAAAGATGTATTCCACGTTGAACATTTTTTGTAGTAATTTCAAATAGGTTCATTGTTTGAATGTGTAATTTTGCTGAGTGACGTCAGAATGCAGAAATGTGGCTTGGCAGGAAAAAACAACTTTTAAGTATTTTGTGGTTTAAAAATAAAATTAACTTTAATGGACTAGAATCTGTATTGGATTTTATTTTACTTTATTGATGTTTAATATCTACCTACCTTAACATTTCTAAAATATACAAATTTAAAAGACAGACAATAGTCTTATATCTGCTGTTGGAGGATTTATCCTGTCTTGAAGCATCTTTTGTAACAGCCCTGTGAACTTATTCTTGTTTAGCCCTGTTGGTTAATTTCGGGGTTAAGAACTGAGCAGCAGAGTGATTCTTAGAGAGTGGATGCACTGACTTCATGTCTGCTGCAGTGCTCTCATGGTTCATAGGTTCATAGGCAGGTACTAGGCTATTGGCCTAAGGGCCCACATAAGCCTAGCCAATAAGGTTCCCTGGCTTATGCCACCCAAGAAAGTTATTTTCCTGTACCATTGTCCAGCAGAGAAACAGAAGAGATCCCTGGGGTGTATTTCCTATTTCCCATCCACTCATCAAGATTTTTCTTGAAGAGTGCTAATGAAGAACTTTGCTTGGCATAGATGGGTAGCCTGTTCCAGATCATGGGAAGTCTCTGGGACAGGAATCTATCCCTCAGGCACTGTTGCACAATGCTGACATCAGCTGTAACTGCAAACTGTAAATAAAACAAGTGGGATTCAAAGGGGGCAGTCTGGAATTTGTGGCACCCCAGTCCCACTAGTTTGCTCTAAAAAACAGGAAATACTGAGGAATTTGGTATAGTGGAGAGGCATGGTCAGGAAACACTTTCCATACAAAAAGAATGCAAGGCTTAACAAACCTACCTTCTGCAGAGTGCCTTAAAGCTCTTTCCTTCTACTCAGTTTCCTGTAGATTACTGAAGCATGTTCTATGCCTGGCTTACAAGGCATCTTTAAACCCCACACAAACTATACCAGCATTACAAGGTCTAAGGACCTGAATTTTGTCTGTGACTTAAACAGAATATGCTGGAGAAATGGATATGTGTCCCAGAGACTGCTTCTCCTATGGAACAGGCTTCACATCCATGTGAAGCTAAGTTTGTCTATTACCCAGTTTAAGTGTGACCTACACCAGGGGATGGGGAATAGGAAATTTACACTGGGCCTGGGATGCATGTCCCTTATGGACAAAGGTAGATTATAAATGCCTGGCCCTCTAGGAAAACTTTGCTAGGCTTAGAAAGGCACCCTGGGCTTTTAGCCTAGCAAAAATCTATGACTCTATGCATATACATATAACAGCAATATGGGCTGATTTACTCTCTATCCTTATTATGCAAAGTAACAAGTGCATGTGCTCAGAAGCGATCTGTGCCTGACGTATAAAGCCATGTCCAACCTGGAATTAATGGACATGCTGCACCTCAGAAAATCCAAATCCCATCAAGCCACACGCTCGAGAGACTTGAACCTCAGCACTGAAATAAATGAGACATGCTGGAGGGACAGATTCATAACCCAGCAGCTCCCTTCACTCTGGAATAAAATCCCAGTCCAGGTTAGGCAGAGTCCCACATTGACTCTCTTCAAGAGGAATCTTGATGAGTGGATGGGAGATCATAGGTTTACCCCGGGTATCACTTCTGTGTCACTGTTAGACAGAGGTACAGTATACTAACCTCGAAAAAGGGCATAACAAAATTAATTTAAAATGGGTGGCGAAAGCCAAACACACTCTGGCTAGGCTTATAAATGCCCTAGGGCAGATAGTCTAGTATGAACCTATGAACCTAGGAACCTATGTGCAGCCTGGAACACTTGCTTCTATCCCACCCCCTGGTATGCATTGTTCCCCACTTGCTGTATACAAGGATGCAATAAATAGTCTGATCTTATCAGCAGGGTCAATAGTGGGCCACCACCAGTGGCATCCCTCGATGTCTTATACTGTCATAACCTTTTACTGCATGGAGAATCATGTCAGAGCAGCATCGGTGACAAGCCTCAGTGGATCTATTGTGACCTCCCATTGCATTAATCATGTTGGTGAGTTTGGCCCAGAATTCATTCCTCAATACTGTATTTCCTGTCCTTCCAAGGAGTCTCTGTCCATGTTGATGCACAGCATCCCTTATAATCTTGTTTTAAATCATTGCCCCTAAGTCCGTTTGCCATCTGAAACACAGTGATATGCCAGTGTTTACATTCATGTGAAGGCCCACTTATAGGTTCATAGGTTCATAGGTAGGTACTAGGCTACTGGCCCTAGGGCCTATATAAGCCTAGCCAAATGGTACCCCGGCTTTTGCCACCCAAAAAAATTATTTTCTTGTGCCCCTGTCAAGCAGAGCCACAGAAGTGATCCCCGGGATGAATTTCCTATCTCCTATCCAGTCATCAAGATTTTTCTTGAAGAGTGCTAATGAGGGACTTTGTTTGATAGAGATAGGTAGTTTGTTCCAGAGTATGGGAAGTCTCTGGGACAGGAATCTATCCCTCCAGCATGTTCTGTTTATTGTGGTGACAAGGTTTAGGCCCCTAGAGCACGTAGCTCAGAGGGATTGGGATTTTTTTAAGTGGAGCATGTCCAACAGCTCTGGGTTTGACATAGCTTTGTGTGTTAGGCAGAGATCACCTCTGAGTAGGCAATATGTGACAGAGTAAAGCTGGACTTTTTTTAGACAGTCTGCATAGGGCATCTGTTTGAGGCCAGTAATCCTCTTTGTGAGGTATTTCTGTGGCCTTTCCAATTGTTGTAGATGTCTTGTGAGGTACATACCAAAAGTGGCATTGTACTCTATAATCAGTCTAATGAGTGATGAGTAGAGGGGAACAATGACCTCTTTTTTCCTGGATGAGAAACCTTTTGTGATGAGGTGTGCCACGTAGAAGGATTTCCTGACTACTGTGGTGATGTGATTATCAAAGTAAAGACTACTGTCCACCTGTGTCCCAAGGTCTCCTATCACACTTTCAGTGTTACATAGACTACAGCCTATGTGGTAGTTCATGGGTACAGAGTTTTTACCAGAAGGGATGACAGTGCACTTTTTGGCATTGAGCTTGAGGCCATGGCTTTGACACCAGGCATCTGTCTCAGTGAGTCCCTTTTGTAGGATGTCCACATTGTTAGGAGTTTTGATTATGGCTCCTAGTTTGCAGTCATCCGTGAACTTTGTTAGCCAAAGACCTTCTGTGTTAGCCTGTACTTCAGATAAGTAGATACCAAACAAGAGAGGACCTCGGAGTGAACCCTGTGGTACTCTACTTGTCACTGGTCTGAAGTTGGATTTAGAGTCTGCTACTTCACAGTGTGGGTTCTGTCAGTGAGCCAGTTGGCAACCCATCTTGTGAGATAGGGATTTATACCTAGTTTAGTGAGTTTATGTAGAATTCCAGAGTGGGGGATGGTGTCGAAAGCCTTGGCGAGATCTAGATAGGCTGTGTGTACCACCGTACCATCATCTACGGCTTTGGTGACCGCTTCAAAGAAGTCTATCAGGTATAGGAGACATGATCTGCCTTTTACAAACCCAAACTGGGTAGGGTCCAGAGTTGGAGATTACCAATGTCATTGTTTATAAGTTCCATGATGATACGTTCCATAGCCTTGCAGACCAGGCTCATCAGGCTAATGGGCTTATGGCTTATGGAGATGATTATGCCAGTGGAAAAATTATGCATTCCCATGCAATGCAAAATTCTATGAAATACTCACTGTGACATATAGTAATGTGACATATAAAAGCATACAGCAATGACTGCATACTATAACAATTGTAAAAGCAACATAACTTGTGATACCTCTAGAGGCTGTATGCGGGATTCAAACCCCTGACAGAAAATACAACAGCATCATGTCACAGGAACTACTGTATGAATTTCACATTAATATACTACACAAACATAGCTGAACAACAGAACTACAGTAAAATGGCTGCAGCTGTAATGCAATTGCAGCCTAACCAGACAAGTATTCAAAAACAATCTGTCATATCATGTTACACATGATGACCTCAAATCAGCACAGGTATTGCTGAGGAGTGAATGCCATCCACATCAGTACAGAGTATCTGTAAATTATCAATTGAACAACTTATGGACAGCATCAGAAAGCTATAGCATTTGTATGTAGGCTACAGATAGTATGGATCCGTAAATCCGTCTTCATGTACTGCTCAGTTTTGCTATGTAAATCTGTCTGTCCATCTGCATATGGGAAATTACTGTACATCCTTGATGCAGATGTCAACACCTGTATGCATACAGGTAAATCACACACTACTCCAGTAAGTTTCTCTCTGCTAATGCAGATGGCATTCACTGCTCAGTAATGATTGTTTTGACATAATGTCATCATGTGTAACATGTTATATAACAGATTCTTTTACACTGGTTGCCTATTTAGAATGAAATTTCCTTACAGCTACAGCCATCACACATTTCTGTTGTACACATGCGTTTGTGTAGTATTTCAGTGTAAAATGCATGCAGACTCTATGGCACTTCTGGCATAATGCTGTTGTGTTTGTACCTCTGTAACATATCCACTCTATGGGTTTCAAATCCTACAGACAGCCTCTACAGATATCACAAGCTGTGTTGCTGTTCTAAGTGTTATGTATTCAGGCATTGGTTTAAGATTTTATATGGCAGAGGGACTATTTTTAGAATTTTGCTTTGCACAGGACTGCATAGTATTTACAGTGGCATAAGCTGTCCACATAATCATCACCATATGTTGGCACTCGCATGAATCAAATCATGTGCATATAACTATAACTGTTTTTCAGATGGCAAACAGACCTATGGATGACAATTTCTTTCTTCAGGAAAATGAAATTAGAGTAGATGCTCTGTAACAACATGAATGGAGAGTCCTTGAATGATCAGGAAACACATTTTGGAGGAATGAAGACAGGACTGGCCTCACCAGCATGATTAATGCTGAGGGAGATCACAATAGATCTCATAAGGTCTGTCAACAATGATGCTCTAACATGATTTTCCCTGCAGCCAACAGGGTACACAGGTGTAAGTGATTGAGGGATGCATCCAGTGGTGGCTCACCACTGAAACCCACTTATGATATCACACAGTTTCTTGCATCATGGCATATGTTGATTGGGGAGCACCTCAAACATGAGGGTGGGATAGAAGCAGGTGTTCTAGGCCACACATGCATGTATTACTTTGTTGGTATGGTACCACAACAGTTCATAGGTTGCATTACATTAATGTTGCTGTTTTTCTACACAGGGACATCTGTCCAACAGGTGACACATACATCATGTGAGTATCATCATACCCTGTTACTGAGTTGTATATGTCTTCATTTGACTATTCTGTTGCTGCATACATGACTGTGTTGGCTATGCCTTTACTTTACCAATGCTGGATCTGTGTTATGACACACAAACTCACCACATTAGGAGGGTGTCACTGGTATGCTATTCCCTTTAGTTTCATATATGTCATTGCTGCTTTTCTTGTTGTTGTCCTCCAATAATATTGTGTCCTTCTACTTATTGATAAGACAGCCTGAATCAGCATGTCATCCACAAACACCTGGTATGTGTATGTATTTCCTACTGTATGTTTTAGCACTGTTGGAATGTTCCATGCTGACCAGGATGTGATTAGAATGCTATATTTATGATTTGTTTCCCTACAACTGTTGCATTTCATCCCTCTTCTCCAGTGCTGTCTTCCCATAAGGACGTGTCTGATGTGTGTTATGCTTGTATGCCTAACATGTCATGTATATTGGCTATGTAATATAATTGTTAGCTCCCTGTTATATAGATTCTGTGGCCCATAAACAGCCAAGACTTCATGGAAAATCTGTATTATCTGTAAAATTGTAGTGAGATATATGTGTTATATGTCAATAATCATATATAGCATGTGATATAAGTACATTTGCCTGACCTGTGTCACTTGTCTCTTCTTTTAGCACATCAACTGTCTTTATCCTCCACTGGCTTGTCTACTGATTCGGATGTGGGATCTGATGTGTCTCAGTATGGTAACAAGGCTACTGACACACAAGACACTGAAATAGTAATACAGTCCAGCCCAGATGATGGCAGTAATGCATCTGTGTCTTTAGCCTCAGATGTGGAGGAAAAACTTGCCCACCATTCTGACAATAAGGGAGCATCAGTTGGTTGATGGATGAGGCCTGTGGACAAACAGACCCATGTTGAGTCGGCTGGTGATGTTGACAGTTCATAGATTAGTACTAGGCTAACTGTCCTTGTGAGCCATTTTAAGCCTTGTCAATTATCCCTTGTGAGACTAAAACCCTGCACCTTTTGTTTGTGAGGCAAACATCTTAGCCATTAGGCCACCCTCCCCACAATACATTGCAACTGGTCCTCACAATAGACATAGGCATGTAGCTGGTGTGCATGGGCATGTGTGAGATGGTGTCCGCCTACTCCTACAGGCAAATTAATGTTCCCAGCAAAGTCATCTGATAACTGTGCACTTGACTGTTTCATAGACCATGTTACACACAAGCTAGGTATGCTGCATGATGGACAGGAATATAGACATGGTGAGGTTATCACAGCACTGGCTGCACAGAATGAAAGTATGTTTTCTGTGGCACAGTCCGCTGAATCCCTGGCTATGACAGTATTACAGCAGTGCTGCAGTACAAGTAAGGTTCTGCATGTCTTGACTGTGCTTAACAGATTGCATGGGAGAAGCAGGTCCCCCCTCAGCAGACCAAACCTTCCCCATCAGGCATCATTAGCTATGCTGCAACATCTACATACTTTCAGTTTTAGCCCATTTGACATGGGCCCAGCAGTGACAACCAGGCAGTCAGTTCACAGTCATGCTCCTTTCCACAGTGTGTTTCTCCAAATGCTGGCATCACCCCATCAGTCTCCTCTCTGGAGCAACCTGGACCAAGTGTTTCCATACGTGGCAGGTGCAAACCCGACAACAGTGTGAGCCACTAGCATGGGTGCCCTAGAGTGCATTAAGATTAACACTAACAGTTGATCCACTCTGTTTGTTAGTGTCAGTCTCACCCCCTGGTGATGGCAATTAAAGTACAGACCACTGGCAATGTCTCCTGTTTGTGCTTGTTGTGAAGTCTGATGCCATGGGGTCCAATACTTTTACTAACCACAGGAGATTCATTTAGTACATTATAGTTTATCCCTGCTTTACATTGCTATAAGTTACTTGTGATATTGATGACAGCTCTGCTTTATGTACTGAGCTGTTTTTCTGTTTGCATCTTTTACTAGTAGGCAGATAGGAATGCATTACACAAATGTTTGTCCCTTGCTGTCTGTATTCATGCTTGTGTCAGTTGTAGCCTGTGTTGACGATCCATGTTGGAATAGACTTGTACATGTTCATACTGTTATATGTTATGATTAGGTCATTAGGTCTCATACTTAGTGTGCATATCTACTGGGTAAATGCCATTAGATGCAATCTGTGCTACTATGGTGGAACAACACCTGAACATAAATGTTTATTCTCTTTACTTCTATGCATGCAGCTTGTTATGACACAACGTTGTAAGTCAGACGCTGGTATGTTGCATGGGCCTGGACTTGTGATCACACCTTCCAATGCCCACACCTCTGTCTTCTGCTTCCTGTGTCCTCCTGCTTCTCTTCCCCTGACACCTGTGAGATGTCATTTTCAGACATCTGGGGATCTTGGAGTAGTTCACCAACACCTGCAGCAGGAAGGCCACCATTTGCTGTTGTTAGCATATTGTATAGAATGAAGCACACTGTTATCATCTGTGATGCTGTCATATTGCAGTGCACCTCTGGATGCGAAAAGACATCCAGACATCTGAACTTAGCTTTCAGTCACCAAAAACACACTCAATGGAAATTGCTGCTTGTGCTCTAGTTTATCCCTCCTCTGTAGGCTTTGATGTTTCTCTGTACAGGGTCATTAGCCACTGTTAGAGTGGATAATCACAGTCACCTGGTGTGGGGTGTAAACGCATATGTTGTCATCATGGATAGGGGCGGCCCGTGCTATCGGACTGCCGGACTGCAGCCCCCTCAAACCAAAAAGAACTCAAAAAAATAAAAAGAAAAAAAGTTTTAAATTTCGCGGACTACGCGCATGCGCAGTAGACCAGACTACTGGTCTACTGTATGCGCATGCTCACGGCAGTCCGGCAGGACTGATAGGGAAATGCAAGGAGACGTCTGTGCACTTTAAAGTGCACAGACACGCTGGGATTATATAGCGCAGCCGGACTGCAACACGAGCAGCAGGAATGGGAGCTGCAGTCTCGTCGGGAAAGGGTTTGGATGCGATCTACTCTCGCGAGTCGTTGGAGTATTGCGCGGGAAGGGGTTTGGATCTAACATTGGTTAGAATGGAGGACAGGTAAGTGTTGCATATATGGTGCTTGTGAAACTGGTTAAGTGTTGCATATATGGTGCTTGTGAAACTGGTTAAGTGTTGCATATATGGTGCTTGTGAAACTGGTTAAGTGTTGCATATATGGTGCTTGTGAAACTGGTTAAGTGTTGCATATATGGTGCTTGTGAAACTGGTTAAGTGTTGCATATATGGTGCTTGTGAAACTGGTTAAGTGTTGCATATATGGTGCTTGTGAAACTGGTTAAGTGTTGCATATATGGTGCTTGTGAAACTGGTTAGCATGGAGAACAAGTGTGTGTGTGTGTGTGTGTGTGTGTGTGTGTGTGTGTGTGTGTGTGTGTGTGTGTGTGTGTGTGTGTGTGTGTGAGTGTGAAAATGCCCCAGGTGCTCATGGTGGTGTGGTAGGGAATACCTCAGGCTTGAACCCTGTACCCTGTATGCAGGTGTTAAAGACTTGAGTTCCCTACCCACCACCATTTGTAAAAAATTCATGGATTTTGCCTCATATTTTATCTGATCTGTTCCTCATAATATCTGTGGTTTGTAAATGTTGCAATGCTTGATATCTGATGGTGAAGTAGTAGCATTGTTGCCTCACAGCTGCAGGTTCTCAAGTTTGATTCTTGGCTGGGGTTCCTTCTTTGTGGGGTCTGTATCTTCTCCCTGTGTTTGTGTGGGGTTTGCTTTTATTTGATGGTGCACTGGTAGCATTGTTGCCTCACAGCTGCAGGTTCTCAGGTTTGATTCTTGGCTGGGGTTCCTTCTCTGTATCTTCTTTCTGTGTTTGTGTGGGTTTGCGTTTGTGTCCTCCCGTGTTACAAAGACATGTCTGCATTATTTTTTTCCTGGGTCTCTGCTGAAAATTGTTTTTTTGTTCCAAGTCAGACTGTCCTGATTAACAAATGTTAAATAAAATTGACAGGCATTTGAATTTCAGACTTCAGGTTTCTGAATGTTTAATTTCTTACATATTTGATGGTGCAGTGGCAGTATTGTTGCCTCAGAGTCACAGCTATAGGATTTGTGGTTTGATTCTTGGCTGGGGTGCCTTCTTTGTGGAGTCTGCATCGTATCTCTGTGTTTGTGTGGGTTTGCTCTGGTGTCCTGCCATTTTACAAAGACGTGTCTACAGTATTTCTCCCTGGGCCTCTGCTGAAAATTGTTTTTGTTCCATCACAAGTAAAATTGACAGGCATTTGAATTTCAGACTTCATAGTCTTCAGAAAATACATAGTAAAACAACGTTTTATTCTAGCAATAAATATATAGTAACACAACCTTTTATTATAGCAATTTTTTAAGTTTATAAGGTGACTATTTGAAATGTTTCCTTATTTTTGGGACTGTAATACCCTGTTAGTGGCTTTGTCCAGGTTTTTTGTGCTAAGGTTGACAGCTATGGCAAGAACTGAATTCACTGAATATGTTTGAGGGCTGCATTCCCTCATTACTGGGTTTGTCCAGGTGTTTTGTGCTAAGAGGTTGACAGCTATGGTGAGAACTGAATTCATTAAATGATAGCCATTTAAGTTTCAGTCTTCCTCTCGTTCACAAAACAGCTGATTTGACGTAGTGGTATGTTGCTCTTGACTGTTTTGCACAGGGACCTTGTCTGTAAAATGTACGGTGGTAACACAGCATTTTTCTTTCACAAAGCAGGTGATTTGGCATAGTGGTATGTTCTGACTCTTTTTGCACAGGGACTTTGGCAGTAAAATGTATGGTGGTACCGTGGTAACACAGCATTTTATTCTAGCAGCTTTCCAAGATTATACAAGCAATGTTTAATGTGTCCCTGGTTTTTGCCCTTTTGACCCACCCCAATAAATTTGGCTTTTTCCAGACTTCTTGTGCTGCGAAGCTGAGATGCAGTTGAGTATTGAGTAGATTTTAGAAGGAGCTGAGAGCTGCAGAAGAAGAGAAGTTTAGTGCTAATAGCACACCAGGCTGTGTGCTTGCTTTTGATGCAGAAGGTTGTTGGTTCTACTCCCATAAGGGGTGAATACTGCCGTACTGAAAGTTAAGATACTAATTATGACCCTGTTATCAGTTTGCCATCCATTTCCTATTGCAATATTACTAGCTTATTTTTAATGTAATTTAGGCAATTTATTCCACAGGGGCATCAGACACTTTATTGTTCGATGAAACCATGAAATATAAAAGTGATTGCTAGCACCAACCTCTTCATTACAGATTTATTTAACGTGGAATTATTTAGATGACTTTTTTACTACTTCAGAGATTGTGCATATTTACTGATAATGGTGGACTGTAGAATTGTGCATATTTACTGATAATAGTGGACTGTAGAAGTCTAAGTAGACTTTTATGATGGAAATGTTCTGAATTGGACAGTTTTGTTTCATTGTTTACTGGAAAAATGTTCAAAGCAATAGGAAGGTGTATCAAAGAACACATGTGTTTCATATGCAAGGGGCCTATGATTTGAAAACAGCCCAGAATTAATTTTTATCTGCCACGAGTAAAATGTATTTTCTTTGAATGTGGATTTTAATGTTGTTTCAGTGAATGTGAGTTTCAAGGGCAGAGAAGGTTTAATGCCAAGTTTGTTTAGCAGATGTCTTAGTGTTTGTGCTGTAAAATGCAAAAATAAAACTTTCAAATGAAGTTCAAATCATCATAGAAGTAAATCAGTATGCACATTAGTGTTTATGGTAAATGGAGTGAAATAACAAAGTAATGGATCATTGGAATGGCTGCAGGGAGGCTCCATTCGACCAGGGTTTTGTGAGGGGAAGGCAAACTTAGACAGCCCCAGCTGAACCATACCTCCCAACTGTCCAGATTTTCAAAGAATGAATAGATTTTTTTCTTCTTATTTTTGATTTGTTCCTCATAAAAATTTGTGGTTTTCTGGCAAATCATTTAGGAATTAAGTCACTAAATAATGACACGCCTAGTTTCAGACTTCATAACCTTCAGAAAAATCCATGCTAAAGTAAGACCTGTTCTATCAACTGTCCCAGTTTATAGAAGAGTATTTTTAGTACTGTTTATATGTTCCCCAATATATTTGGCCTTGTCCAGATTTATGTCCCAGTTTATACAAGAGCAATTTTAGTACTGTTTATATGTTCACCCAATATATCTGGCCTTGTCCAGATTTATTGCATTAACAGGTTGAGAGGTACATGCAAATAAATTGCTTTATAGAATTAGGCATAGCCAAACCTCTGAACTGTCCCTGATTTTGACTCAAAATGTTGCTCTTCCCCTAATGATCCCTCCGCAAAATAGCAATTTTGGAAGAAAACATGGAGGGTTTATAATTAAGAAATAACTGTAATAATCAGATTACTTTTATTTCAGAAATGCATGTAGATTATTTTATTTTGTCAGCTGCTCAAGTTAGCAGTACTAATATTAAAGTGTCCCTTCTTTGGCAGGTTCCCAGCTGTATTGTGTTGCTATTTTATATTTTTACATCACATTTGTTGGTCCATTTTTCATAGGTTCATAGGTTCATAGGTTAGTACTAGGCTAACTGCCTTTGCGAGCCATTTTAAGCCTAGCCAATTATCCCTTGTGAGACTCAAACCCAGCACCTTGTGTTTGTAAGTCAAACACCTTAACCATTAGGCCACCCTCCCAACCCCCAAAATAAATTGCCTCTGCAAGGCTCGAATCCAGGACCCTACACTCTATACACAAAGTGATTTACCACTAAGCCATGACAGATACAAAGTGTAAATGCCCACTCTTTGGGATAACACTCTACCATAACACTATTGTTACTTTATAAAATTGTGTTTTTTTTTTTTGGCAAATTAGTGACAAATAATTAAAGACTGAAGTTAGAAAATAATGACAGACATTTGAGTTTCAGATTTCATACCATTCAGAAAATTCATACTAATGCAAGACCTCTATTAGCTTTCTAAGGTTATAAGAGCGATATTTTAAAAAATGTCCTTATTTTTGGGCCTTTGTCCCATTTCTTTGTATGGCTTTGTCCAGATTTCTTGCTCTGAGGTTGAGAGGTATGACAAATGTGTCAGGGCCATCACAAGTCAGCCAGAGACATTTCAAACTGTGACATACTTGTTACACCCCACTCCCCCATGTAGTGACTCTGGATGTGTCGAAAGCAAGGCAAGGAGTAGTTATGCAGTGTAAATGTGCAGAGAATCCCACCCATCCAAGGTAGACACAAGTACTAGAGTGGCTTTTCATCTGTCCTTGATTTTTGCAGAATGGTCTGGTTTCTGTCATATTTTTGTACTGTTGATTTATGCTTATTACTCAAAGTGCCTGTTGTTCTGTGTTTAAGTAGCAATACTTTAATGACCATCAGGTAAGCTTGGCTGAGATTGCAAGATGCAAGTAAGCTTTAATAAGCATACTGTTAAAGAATTGCCAACATTGAAAGCCTTTCTGTTGCCATGTAGAGAATACTTAACTAGATAATGTATAAGCCTTGGGTATTGAAATGCATATGCCAGTATTTGTAATAAAGGACAGAATTACATTATTTTAAGAGTCTCATTACACTTGGAGACTTGCAGACAGTCATAAACCGAATGCCAATCACGTGGTCTATAACCTGTACAGTAATCCTTTTAAGCAATGTATCTTGAGCTTATTTCTTGTTTGCTTTTCATTTTTTACTTTGATCATGTTTTCCCCATGAAACAAGTAGATGTCAGGCAGCACGTCTTTTTTGGATAAGAAACATTTTTACAAGTGGGGGCATCAGAGATTTCTACTTTCAGCATGTTACTTGTTACTTTAATAAAGCTGAATATAAATTATTAGAACTGCAGTGCAAGAAGTGGTTTGAGTTGAGTGCTGCTTGTTTTTCTTATACTTGATTTTGACTGGCATTCCATTAATGTATTTAAAAAAGTAATTTATTTTTTCATGCCTCACAACCTTTTTGTTTCCATCTAGATATTAAGTAAGCTGTCATGCAGCCAATGCATTGAAATATTTTTATTCTTCTACACTTCATTTTGTCTTGATTGGACTCTCATGACAACTGTTTGGCACCCAGTGCAGTATATTTAGTTTTTGAGGTTTGTTACTACAGGTGTTTGTGTGTGTGAGGGAATACCACAGGCTTGAACCCTATACCTTGTATGCAGGTGTTAAAGACCTTAATTCCCTACCCACCACCATTTGTGGAAAAAAAACTGTAGATTTTTGCCTCATGTTTGATCTGATCTGTTCCTCATAATATCTGTGGTTTGTAAATGTTGCAATGCTTGATATTTGATTGTGCAGTTGTAGCATTGTTGCCTTACAGCTGTAGCTTCTCAGGTTTGCTTCTTGGCTGGGGTGCCTTCTTTGCGGGGTCTTTATCTTCTCCCTGTGTTTGTGTGGGTTTGCTTTTGTGTCCTCCCATGTTACAAAGACATGTCTGCATTATTTCTTCCTGGGCCTCTGCTGATTTTCTTTTTTTTTTTTTTGTCCCAAGTCAGACTGTCCTGATTAACAAATGTTAAATAAAATTGACAGGCATTTGAATTTCAGACTTCAGGAATCTGAATGCTTAAATCCTTGCATATTTGATGGTGCAGTGGTAGTATTGTTGCCTCACAGCTATAGGTTTTCTGGTTTGATTCTTGGCTGGGGTGCCTTCTGTGTGGAGTCTGCATCTCCTCCCTGTGTTTGTGTGGATTTGCTCTGGTGCCCTGTCATTTTACAAAGACGTGTCTGCAGTATTTCTCCCTGGGTCTCTGCTGAAAATTTTTATTCTGTCAGCAGTAAAATTGACAGGCATTTGAATTTCAGACTTCATGTTCTTCAAAAAATACATAGTAACACAACCGTAACACAACTTTTTATTCTAGCAATTTTCTAAGTTTATAAGATGAATATTTGAAATGTGTCCCTATTTTGGGACTGTATTCACTCATTATTGGCTTCATCCAGGTTTTTTGTGCTAAGGTTGACAGCTATGGCAAGAACTGAATTCACTGAATGTTTGAGGGCTGTATTCCCTCATTACTGGGTTTGTCCAGGTGTTTTGTACTAAGAGGTTGACAGCTATGGTGAGAACTGAATTCACTAAATGATAGCCATTTAAGTTTCAGTCTTCCTCTTTTACAAAGCAGCTGATTTGGCGTAGTGGTATGTTGCTCTGTTTTGCACAGGGAGCTTGGCAGTAAAATGTATGGTTCTAGCAACTTTCCAAGATTATACAAGCAATGTTTGTGTCCCTGGATTTTGGGCTTTTGACCCCCCCCCAATACATTTTGGCTTTTTCCAGTTTTCTTGTGCTGCGAAGTTGAGTATTGAGTAGATTTTACAAGGAGCTGAGAGCTGCAGGGGAACAGAAGTTTAGTGCTGCTTAAGTGAAATTGGCTTACCTTGTTAATAGCACAACAAGTTGTGTACTTACCTTTAATGTCAAAGGTTGTGGGTTCTACTCCCACTAGGGGTGGATGCTGCTGTATTGAGAATGTTCTCCTTGGTGAAAATACTAACTATGAGTCCGTTATCAGTTTGCCATCCATCTCTTGCAATATTACTAGCTTATCATTTTTTTAATGTAATATAGCCAATTTATTCCTGAGGGGCAACAGGCACTTTATTTTGCAATGAAACCATGAAATATAAAGGTGTTTGCTAGCAGCAACCTCTTCATTAGTTACAGATTTCTTTAATGTGGAATTATTTAGATGACTTTTACTTCTTCAGAGAGAGTGCATATTTACTGATAATGGACTGTAGAATTGTGCATATTTACTGAAAATGGACTGTAGAATTGTGCATATTTACTGATAACGGTGGACTGTAGAATTGTGCATATTTACTGTGGAAGTCTGAGTAGACTTTTATGATAAATGTTCTGAACTGGGCAGTTTTGTCATTATGGGTGCATGCATTTTGTTTCATTGCTTACTGGAAAAATGTTCAAAACAAATTTAAAACGCCTCTAACAACTGTAATATATTGTACAAGGAATATAATTTAGTACAATGAGGAAGGTGTATCAAAGAGCACATGTATGTTTCATATGCAAGGGGCCTATGATTTGAAAACAGCCCAAAATTAATCTTTATCTGCCACTGGCAAAATGTATTTTCTTTGAATGTGGGTTTCAATGCTGTTTCAATGAATGTGAGTTTCAAGGGCAGAGAAGTTTTAATGCTAAGTTTTCATTGTGAGACTGCATTGCTTTGTTTAGTAGATGACTTAGTGTTTGTGCTGTAAAATACAAAATAAAACTTTCAAATGAAGTCCAACTCCTCATACAAGTAAAGCAGTATGCACATTAGTGTTTATGGTAAATGGAGTTAAATAGCCAAGTATTGGTTCATAGGAATGGCTGCAGAGGCTCCATTCAACCGTGATTTTGTCAGGGGGGAAGGGCAGCAAACTCAGACAGGCTCAGCTGAACTATACCTCCCAACTGTCCAGATTTTCAAAGAATGAATAGATTTTTGCTTCTTACTTTTGGTTTGTTCTTCATAAAATTTGTAGTTTTCTGGCAAATCATTTAGAAATTAAGTCACTAAATAATGATACACTGAGTTTCAGACTTCATAACCTTCAGAAAAATGCATGCAAAAGTAAGAACTGTTATTCTATCAACTGTCTCAATTTCTACAAAAGCAATTTTTAGTACTGTTTATATGTTGCCCCAGTACATTTGGCCTTGTTCAGATTTACTGCATTAACAGGTTGAGAGGTACATGCAAATAAATTGCTTTATAGAATTAGGCATAGCCAACCTCTCAACTGTCTCCGATTTTGGCTTAAAATGTTGCTTTTCCCCCTAATAATCCCTCCACAAAATAGCAATTTTGGAAGAAAACATGGAGGGTTTACAATTAAGAAATAACTGTAATAATCAAAGTTATAGATTACTTGAAATGCATGTAGATTCTTTTATTTTGTCAGCTGCTCAAGTTAGCAGTACTAATATTAAAGTGTCCCTTCTTTGACAGGTTCCCAGCTGTATTGTGTGGCTATTTTATATTTTTGCATCACATTTGGTCCATTTTTCATAAAATTGTGTTTTTTGGCAAATTAGTGACAAATCACTAAAGACTGAAGTTAGAAAATAATGACAGACATTTGAGTTTCAGATTTTATACCCTTCAGAAAAGTCATACTAATGCAAGACCTATTCTATTATCTTTCTAAGTTTATTAGATATTTAAAAATTGTCCTTATTTGTGGGCATTTGTCCCACTTCTGTGTATGGCTTTGTCCACATTTCTTGCTCTGAGGTTGAGAGGTATGACACATGTCAGGGCCATCACAGTCAGCCAGAAACATTTCAAATTGTGACATACTTGTTGCACCCCACTCCACCATGCACTGACTCTGGATGTGTCCAAGCAAGGCAAGGAGTAGTTATGCAGTGTAAATGTGCAGTGTGCCCCCCCCCCCCATCCAAGGTAGACACAAGTACTACAGTGGCTTTTCATCTGTCCTTGATTTTTCAGAAAGGTCTGTTTCTGTCATATTTTTGTACTGTTGATTTATGCTTATTACTCAAAGTGCCTGTTGCTCTGTGTTTAAGTAGCAATGCTTTAATGACCATAATGTAAGCTTGTCTGAGATTGTAAGATGCAAATAAGCTTTAATAAGCATACTGTTAAAGAATTGCCAACCTTGAAAGCCTTTCTGTTGTTGCCATGCAGAGAATACATGACTAGATAATGTATAAGCCTTGGGTATTAAAGGACAGGATTCCATTATTTTAAAAAGCTCATTACACTTGTTGGAGACTTCCAGTCATCTCTACAGACTTTACCCATAAACTAAACAGAATGCCAGTCATGTGTGGTCCATAACCTGTACAGTAATCCTTTAAGCAATGTATCTTGAGCTTGTTTCTTGTTTGCTTTTCATTTTTTACTTACATGTTTTCCCCATGAAACAAGTAGATAGTTGTCAGGCAGCAGGTCTTTTTTGGATAAGAAACATTTTTACAAGTGGGGGCATCACAGCGATTTCTACTTTCAGCATGTTACTTGGAACTTTAATAAAGCTGAATCTAAATTATAATTAGAACTGCAGTGCAAGGAGAAGTAGTTTGAGTTGAGTGCTTCTGGTTTTGCTTGTACTTGATTTTGACTGGCATTCCAGTAATGTATTTAAAAAGTAATTTATTTTTTCATGCCTCACAACCTTTTGTTTCCATCTAAATATTAAGTAAGCTGTCATGCAGCCAATGCATTGAAATATTTTTATTCTTCTACACTTATTTTTGTCTTGATTGGACTCTCATAATGATGGTTTGCCACCCAGGGCAGCGTATTTAATTAAAGTTAGTTTTTGTAGTTTTGAGCATAGCTCCTCCCCTTTCTGGTTGGCCACACCCCTTCCCCTTGACCCCACCCATTCAGCTGTCTCCTGCAGCCCCCCTTTGATTTGAAGTCACCAGTCGCCAATGGCAGTCCTTAGCACACATCCTAAATGTGTTCATGTATTTACCCAATACTAGTCCCTCAGGTATTTCCTTTTGCTGGAATGCAGCCCTCAGACCACTTTCTCTTCATATGGCAGCATCATGGACACTTTTAGGGTGTATTGCCATGATGTGTTTATGCTGCCATCTGATACACACATGAACTGTCAGTCCAGGAATGACCATCCCTTTCTGTTACTATATCTGTCTGCTTCTCGATGAACTGAGGTCTTGATAGGGATGCCAGTGAAGTATATTGCATCAAGTACATCTAAGAAGTTTGCAAGGTTATAGAACTGGTGTATAATAGTTCTGCACTCCAGGGGGGGTAGATGGAAAGTGTATGTACTCATCCACCTTGCTGCACATTGCTGCTAGGAATTCTGACAGGATATGACTGGCAGCTGTCTGTGACACTCCAACAGCATCCCCCATGTGTCTTTGGAATGTACCAGATGCCAGTACACCTAGGCTGAGACACACTTTTGTGTCAAGAGGGATGTGGCTGCCTTGCAATGTCCATGCAGATATGTGTGGGATACAAATGTTGCACACAGCCTGCATCTGTTTGCAGACTTGCTCTCACTCTAGCTGGTTGCATTCTATAATGGGCAGCCACACCCCTCCATGGCTTACAATACTGCAGCCTGCAGTAGTTCATTCACTGCAGGTAGTATTTTTTTTGGCTGGTATTATTACAGATTCCATCATATTCCATAGCAATAACTTCTGTTCCTTGCATTGTGGCATGGTGTACTTTGGGGAATTTGGAAACAGAGACTGAATTGCAATTTTTCACATTTAAGTTGCATAGTGCAAATGATGTGTTTTGCAATCCAATGAGTGTGTGCAGAATCTGTAATTATCCTATGTTGAATAATTATGTACTTGGACTGCTTACAGCATACATTCTGAAATTGCATCCACAACTGGTGTGCTGAAGTCTTCCTTCAGTGTGCTGGCTGTCCACAACTATCTTTTGGAATCTGGACCATTATCCAAGTCTTGGAAGTAAAATGTCTGCCTATTGAAATGGTGACACACAAAATGCTGAGTGCTGAAAATTTGTAAAAAAAAGACCAAAAACATAGGAGAAGAGTGAATCTCGAAAATCTCTCTTTTCCTTAAAAATTATTTTTGCAGTGGGGGCAGGCAAGCCATCCCTGCCCCCCAACCTATATATATATATATATATATATATATATATATATATATATATATATATATATATATAGATACCAATTCCGAGATAACCATACCTTATAGAAAATGGAATATAAAATGGAAAACCAACACACCGAGTAGCAGGATTCACAATTTATTCCAATGATACACAAAAAGTATGATCTGGTACCTCAGCCATTTGCCTTCAATGGATGCAATTAATCAAAAATTTAATTTATACAACATTAACCCCCATTAATTGATCCATGATTAACATCTATTAAAATACTTAAAGTGCACAGTAACATAAGTAACTGTTGAAACTTTTCTACATAATTCTCTTAAATAATACTTACACATATGCAATCAATATCAAAACCTAGTGGATGCATCAAGACAAATCAAAACACATTAATACTTATTAACTTAATTTAAGTTAAACAAATATACTTTAACTAAAATTTAATTTAACTTCCAAATTGAGACCCCTAGGGTAAAGTGCCCTATAATTCAGAAACATTTTAGTTTCTAACTCATTTAACGTTTTTACGAAAATCACCACCCCCTGTTCAGCTGCACTAAAACATTGAAAACCAGAGTTTCATCTGAGCCAGCATGTACATTATGAAAATGCTCGGCCACAGCACACCTAATTTTGTTGTTCTGTATGCCCCCAAATGCTCAAAAACCCACACCTTGACCAATCTTTTTGATTGCTCCACATACCACTTAATGTTACTACAACCACACCCGATAATGTATACTACACCACAAAAGCTGCAATAAAACTGACCCAGAGAAGTAAGCTTTCTACCATTTATAAAAGCCCCAGACAAATCTCTGATCACAAGCAAGAGATCCAACAGGGTCCTGTAACATTAGTTGTGTAGAAAATTATCAGTTTAGCAACTCCTTAAATTCAAAAACCTACCAAAAGAAAAAATAATGTCTAGAAAATAAATGTCCCACAGTCTCATCCAGATAAATTAAATATCATAAATCCAAAATCACATGTTTTAATGTACTGGAGAAAGGGGGATATTTGTTCTCAAAATACATTTCCTTAACTTCACCATCTTAAACAACATCTGTTTCCCCCTCCACTCTTCTATACCAAAAACTAACTGAATGAAATCTCACTTCAAAATTGCCAACTAATTTTTCCTTAGCACGATTGAAAATTTCTTGGCTGTAACCCCTTACCAATAATCTGACATTTAGCTCCTTGAGAAATTTCTCCCTAAATTTTCTGTCAGAGATATTCTGTGAAATGCTTTTAAATTCCTAAAATGGAAGGGACTTCAATAGATGAGGTGGATGCATGCTAGCGGCATGTAAAAAGTTATTAACAGCAATATGTTTCCTATAATGTCTTAACTGAATATTACAGCCCTCACTCACATAAAACACAACATATAGAAACTGTATTGAACATTTATCATACACAAAAGAAAAATTCAGTCCATGACTATTATTGTTTAATTTGTCCAATAATTCAACCATTAACGAGGGTCCTTACATATCAAAAATAATCAGTCTCCATATTTCTGGACTCGCTCTAGTGGGTCCCACCATTTCAAATTGTTACCAAGTAAGGCTTGCATGGTAATGGCTTTTCTGGACTGAGGAGGAAGCAGATGAGAAAAATCTGTATTCATCTCTTCATTGTTTTAATGCTGGGTCTATTTGTGAATCAGTGTGAGAATAAAAGACAGTTGTTATCATGTAGTAGGTCAAGCTAGTTTTATCACTTTTTTGGGGGTGGGGTGCATATCTCTCAACTGTACAGATTTTGCAGAATGTCCAAATATTTGCCTCATAATTTTGAGAATTTTTTTATAAAATTGTGGTTTTCTGGAAAATTAGTGGCAAATCAATAAAGACTGAAGTTAGAAAATGATGACAGACATTTGAGTTTCAGGCGTCATGCCCTTCAGAAAATTCATGCCAATGAAAACCTGTTATTCTATCAACTTTCTAAGTTTGTAAGAGCAATATTTAAAAATCATCCCTATTTTTGGGCCTTTATCCCATTTTATTTATAACTTTGTCCAGATTTTTTGCTTTAAGAGGCTGAGAGGTATGGTGGGGTGGGGTGTTGTTTGCATCTGTAATTGTTAGCTTTGTAGCATTGTCTAGCTTTTGCTGTGTTCCAAAAATATTACTGTTTTATTACTACCTACTGTCAATTTGTTTTTAGTTTGCCAGTCTCATATGGGTAGAAAACCATGTGGTATGTGTTACAAGGGTGTTTGTCACGAGTGACAGGCTGTAGTTACAGCTACATTATCTGCATAAAACATGCAGTAAAAATCAATGAAATCTCAGGGAAGATGGTTTGTAAATAAAGACAATAGTATTAGTCCAATTATTGTTGTCTGTTGACCATCTGTTGATGTGCTTTGTGTTTTTGAGAAACCGGTATTTCTTCTAACTCAAAAGGTTTAATGTAACACTAAAACTATAGGGTGATTTCATAAGAGAAAGGAAAGTTGTAGAGCCGAAGGATTATTTTTAGTCAAAGGCCTTTTTTTAAGTTGAGAAAAAAAATGACACCTCTGAGTTTCTTTATATCCATGTTTGCGTATATGCCATTGGTTAAAATATGTAATGCCGTTTGTGTGTGCTATAATTAGATATGAAACCACTTTGCTTATCTGTTACTAGATCACACATTTGTTCTTTTTCAAGAATGTGTTCATAAACATTTTTCTGTAACTTTTACCTCAGGGCAAATGTTAGAAATTGGACTGAAAATAAATCACTAGCAGATGTATCCATGTATGTTTCAAGCTGTTAAAATAAATGGTTGTTAGTAAGCAAAGTATTATAAATATAGGCTGTAGGAGTTTATAAGAGTATATGGCTTACTAGCTTCAGTAGTTTGGTGTGAATTATATGTAATCCAAGGTTGTAAAAGATGTCTAGTTTTTCAAGCTGGTCATTAACTTCTGATTTTCTAATCATTTTGAAAAATAATTTGGTGTATGCATTGTAAGACAGCTTTAAATAAGTCTGGTGATGTGGAGTATGCTTGTGAAAAACTTTAAATTTAAGAACTGAAAGGTAGAAATATTCAGTTTGATAATACTAAATTAGTAGTATTTAGTATTTGTTTAATTGCAGCTTTATCATTTCCTAGGAATTTTATTACTTGTCAGAAATGTTTTGGCTGTCCTAGAAAGGATATTTGTTGTTGTTGTTGTCTAACATAATGTATCTTTGTCCTTTTCATGTCTAGCCTGAGTTTGAAGTTTAAGAGTTGATGTTATTGGCAATTGGAAATGCTATTTTGATATTTTTTTCCTCACAGACCAAACTTTATCTTTCTCACTTTCGTTGTTTGTAGTAGCTCCTGTGCAGGTCAAGGGGTAGATCCTTTGATTCATCTTTTTGTTAGTGATAAAAGCTTCTCTTGGACAGGATAAATTAAATTGTAGAATGATGAAAGTAATGTGGTTGGATCAGATCAGTTATAAACAAGTTTTCAGTCTAAGTGTTCACATTTGGCTAGTACAGCACATTGTCGAGGCTGTTGAAACTATCCTGGCAACAGTGGTTTAGGAGTTGTTATGCTGCCTTTTAATTGCCATGCAGATTTTTATAAGAAACTGGTCATTTTATTTTATTGTGTAGAACTTGAGTGGGCAATAGTTAATAAGCCCAGTTATGGATTCGTATGAGTAGTAATGTTTGGTACTGCTCTGTCTTTGTTTGGATTAGATTGTTTGTAACGATTAATCTGTGGATTTGGGGAGCACTGTCACTTTCCAGTGTAAGTTTATGCCCCCTGTAAGTGTTAGTTTACTGCATTTTGTTTTATTTGATATCTTACCAATGATGTCTTGTAACTTAAAAATGACGGTGGAGAAATATGTACATGTACTATAACTATTAGAATTTTTGTGCATCCACCAAGCATTAACTGTACTATAAGGTAGTTTGGTCAGGCTAACCTCCCGACTGTACCTATTTTGGAGGTAATTACTTATCTTCATGCTTGATGTATCCCTTATCATGATGTACCCATTTTTGGATGTGTGCCCTAATTTCAGGCTTGATTTCCCCTTCACTCAATTTTCTGAATACTCTTCCCCATCACACATGATTCTGAAGCTCTTTTGTACAAAGGAAACCAGTCTACATAACCAATATACTAGTGGCACCAATAATTTAAAGAAAGAGAACTCATATGTTGCATCTCCTTTTCTAAGAAGCAAAAACATATGACTTTGTGGGGTAACTTACATTGTTCATGCAAATTTAAAGATGTGATATTGTGTTTGATTATTTCCCTATATTTTTGCATAATTTATGTCACATTCAGTTTTTTTACCTATGTTTCTGAGTAGCATTCCACTATCTTACTGGAAATAGAGAAGAGTTATATGCTAATTGGTATTAATATGTTATGCTAATTAGGTGTCCAGATTTTGGCTGGGTGTACTTACTTTTCAAGAGCCTTTGCAGCTAGTTTCTATGTCTGCAGCCCAATTTTCTAATAAAACCTAGATCATCTTGGACGTAGTCAGGACTTTATCGATCTATGCCACCAAAGTAGCAATGAGAACATTGAGGACTCTAACTTACTAAAGAGTGACCAGTTATGGTTTACACTGCCAATATTTATGTATCTAGTGGAATGCTGTTTGAAAATTTTTGATTGTGAGTCAAGAAGTGGTATAACCAGGGTTAGCATAAATGTCTCTTGCTAAAATAAGTAGTGTAATTGTTAGGAGCAGGATTAATTTGAGTGTATGATCTTTTGAAAAGGTCAGTCTCGTCAAGGTAATTCATTGTTGGTAGAAGTGATTTTTTTATTTAAATGGTGGCAATTATTTAGCATGTTAGTCCACTAGGAGGAGGTAAAATCTGATAGTAAGGACAATTGGAAGGACTGTTTGTTTGCATAGTTCGAATTTGTTTTAGTTTTGCAATATCATGGTGCAGTTTTATGTTATCTGTTGATAGTAGAAACACTATTAATGGAAGTGTTGCTCACATGTGGATGTGCAAGAGTAGATTGTTATTTTGTTTGGAATATATAAAGGGATTTCAAAAATATTGCACATTTTGCAAGGAGAAGTTATATTCAGTTCAAGTCTAACATGTAGCACTAGGTTACTAAGATGTGAAATTTCAAGATGAACAAAAGAAACTAGCCTAGAGGAACACATCAATGCTAGCATAGCAGAACAACTTGATTATGACGATAAGCTACTACTAGAATGATTAATTCCTATTTAACATGAACATAGCTTACATTATCACTTTTAAAGAATCCCCCCAAAAAATACCTATGAGTTCATTGCATATATCAATGGATGCTCGAGTCACCATCCTTGTTCCAGTTCTAAGACATATGCATACCCCATCAACAGTCCATACCTTAAACACAAGTGCACCTTTTAACCTACCCATCCAGTTTATACAACACCCCTTCAGATCTACAGTTATCATTTGTTTTTTTCCAATGAATTGTACTCATATTTCTAAGCCATCCTCCTGTAGTCACCATATTTCTCTTTTAACTTCTAGTCTATATTGTATTGTACCAAAGCATTGCATTATGCACCCACAAAAACAAAAATCCTAGACTATGTTGCTGGCCTACCATAAAACTTTGCATCTTATGCAGAACAAAACCGCATATGATACTCCTAAACATCATCCTGACTACAACAGTAATGTTTTCAAATGTCTCATCCCCCAATCTTTGAATTATTTGGAGTGAAATACGACTTGGAATCATACGCAATTCATACTCAGTGGGCATTTTAGAAACCCTTACCATGTCCAATACTTCATCCCAAAATGGATCTTATCTCATCTTGACCCATTAACTCCATCCTTTTTGGAGATGTTTAAGACCATTTATTTCCTGTATTCTTCTTACCTCTCTGTAAAGCTTACCAAGTACACTACTCCCCTCACTGTACCACAAATTTAGGTTTCCTATATTATAAATTAGGTACAGGATCCCACAGTCTCATAAAAGGACATGCCATTTGAATGCCTAATTTAGCCCTAATAATCCAAATATATGCCTCAGGGAACTATAAATCCCAGGTGGACTTTCTTCAAAAGATTTCCAGATTTTGTCTGTCCTGTATTTTCAGTAAGAAAGGTTTGTTTGTGCTTTATACATTTTTCATTTCTGCTATTTGACATTCATGAATTGTTCCTTGCTTAAAGTCTTAACCCAAACATGCAATGATGAGAATTGCACTTTGGGCCATGATAACTTCACTCTTCTAACTCTTTAAGCCTAGATTTTTATCTTTTTCCTAATTTTCTTTATATACTGATATAAACAATTGTCTTGGCTTCTTTCACACTTGACCCATTATGCAGGCAAATCCTCTGAAGTACTTGGTAAGTGTCCCTCAAAAATATGTAGGCAACTCCAGTATCACCACGATGTGTTTAAAGTCAATTTTTTGCCTGTATTCTTACCTTTCCCTCTCAGTATGAACTGTTGATAAGCTACCAGTCAATGCCTAATCCTTTTATAACTTGGTCAAATAGATGTATGCCCAGCCATGCAAAAAACATGCTGCAAAACCAGCATTGTCACCATGTCCCTACATACTGACAAAGTTCTCAACTGAAATGTCAGTCTGTCTGATATGCTTTTAATCTTGGCTGTAATATTTTTCCCAATTTCTCCAACAGCCTCTTCCAAAGATGGACAGACTTTCAAGCCTAAATATTTCCCTCCCATGTCACCACTCTGAGACCCACCCCAGTACTATTCAATGATCTTGTGGAGAAAAACAGTTTTTATTTTGGGAGTGGCAATATTGACTACTGAATTTTTGATTGAAAAAAGACAAACTACTGCAATTTGCCAGGCTGACTTCTTTTGCCATTATGTAAATGTCCATACTATCATTAGAATATAGATTTATATTCCCAAGCACATTAACCTCTCACCTGGAGAAGACTGCCCCTTGATATGTTTAGGAATGCATTGTATTAAAATGTAATTGCCAGAAAAAGGAAGAGCAATGTGGACAAAGAACATGCACCTTCCAATGTTCCCAGATCCAGATGCTCCCTTGTTAATTACTACTCAAAGAGACAGGGTGATCAAATAATACCAAACACCTATTATGAATGCTGCCCCAATGCACAACTTTCTAACACGCACATGAGTAAGGCCCTTTATCTTTCCAGAGCTTCCATGAAATTCATCAGAAGTCTCCAGTAGACCTCAGAGCTCCTACCTTGAATGAAAACTATCTATATTTCTCCTATCTGTCTACTTATCTATCCATCCATCTTCAACCTGTTTTCTCATTTTGCTCATAGAGTCAGGTTGTCACTTACACAGTGACAATCACCTTGAGCCAAGGTTTACACTGTTGGATGGCTAGTCCTGCCATGGCCTGGTTATATATTCTTCTCTTGTAGCAAGCAGTAGTGCATAAATCTTTGAACTTACACTTGTCAGGGACATCAGCCAACTACCTCTCTTGCTGACTTACCTCAAAGCAGCACCACATGGACTTCATTCCACAAAGGGATGGTTTTGTTGTTTGTCTTTCTGCTTTTTCCCGGTAAGGGGTTGCCGCAGCGGAACTCTGGTCCACTAATGAATGGCAGTAGATTTTTATGAAACGCCGAAGTGCCAGCTCGACACCCAACCTTCAACGAAGGCACGCCCATTTACACACGCATGTCTTTCAAACGCTACCCAACCGTGGGGAGGACATGCAGACTCCACACAGAAGGCACTCCCATGCCAAGCCGAGAATCGAACAGGAGAACCTCTTGCTATGAGGCAACAATGCTACCGCTGTGCCACCGCGGAATATCCACAAATGGATGGTATCCTCTCTAAATATTCTGTCAAAGACAGTTGCATTATCTAATCCAGCCTGTCAACCTCACATTTCATAAAACTGTACTACATATCCATCTCCTCCTATTGCTTTGTCTTTCTCTTCTTTTTGATGTCTTAAACTGTTTTCCTCTTTACCAGTAACAGCACCAAGAATTCCTCTTTCAAATTGGCTTAGCCTCACATTTTTCCTGTTGCAAAATAAATCTGGTGAGGCCGTTTTGTCAAAGTTTATTATCTGCCCAATGATACAAATTCCGATAAAAGTACACAATTGTTTCTCTGATCTCCACTAAATTTTCAGAATTTAAGGCCTATTTGTGATTTATCCTCTGAAGTTTGCAATGATTTTGATATCTTTCAATTTGAATATTAAAAGCTTAGGATCAGACTCCCCCAGTGCTGATCAGTAAACTCGCCACCTAACAAGTTCTGCATGTGTTTTTGCTACATCTGTTCTTTTATAGTCACTTGTTAAAGGGAATAGTATCAAAAAGCTGAAAAAAACATAATTTCAGCATAATTTGAACTTTTCTGTATTACTAATGTATGTGTATCTCAGTAAGTGGATAATATTATTATTATTTTTTTTGTTTTCCCTTCTCTGGCCTTCATTCTTACCAGCCTGGCACCTTGGCATCTGTCTGTGCAGGATCTACCAGCTGCTGACCTCCACTCACCATGGACATTCAATCTCATGCATTTGCTGGGGCCAGTCATGGAAAGAGGTAACCAGGGGCTCAGCTCATCTGTGCATCCATTCAGGGGGTGGAGTTTTTACTTATGCCCTATCCCCTGTCATCCCATGCAGATTCATACTTTAGCCTAGGAGGTGGACATGCAATGGAAATTTGCAGCATTTCATCCTGTCTCCACAGGAGCTCAGCCTTGTTTCTGCCAGTAATCTCTCCTTGTAGGCATGCCTACTTTCATGCTAACTCCATATTTCACTAGGGATTGACACATTAGATGCCCACAGCCCTACCCATCGGCCCAGGGATGGTAACATCCATCCCTCCTTTTCTACTCTGTCAGTCATGTGAGCTGCTAATTTAACCCAGGTCACCTGGGCCATAGTCAGGGTGTTATCCCATTATGCCACCAGACGGGCACAGTTAATATTATTTTCTAATTTGTTATGCCCAAAATGCTGTGAATGGGGGCTGCCATGGGTAGCATGATTTAGTTTTGCAGTTAGTGTCTTTGCTTTCCTGATGTCATTTTAGAGGGACAAAGAAAAATTACTGTGAAGAGAGGATCATTTATGGTGGTTTTCGCTCTCTCATCATATTACGACTGTGGCTGCCTGCTTTTGACTGTTAGCATCAATCCACATTTTTAATTGCTTTACTTCCTTTGACTTTCATTAGTGGCCATCTCTGACACAGCATTTTAAGGAATGTTTGAAGATCTGGCTAGAACATGTAGCTGAGTCAATTGCTCTTTTCAAAGTAACAACTGTGTGAGAAATCTGTCCCCTGATATTAACGAGTGTTTCTTAGGCTGAGATGATTTGTTTTGCATTCACAATTTTTAATATTGCGGCTAGAATTAGAGTCTTTAATGTTAATCTATGTGAAAGTATGTCTTCAAATGGTACTATTGCCTGTTGACTACTACTGCTAGGTAAAACAAGCATACCAGCCTTGTAAGCTAGCTGCCAAATCTTCCCCTATTAACCATCTCAACCCATACTTTCAACTTATATCCCCTTATTCCTAAGTAGGATTTCTCCCTACTCTAACCCAGTCTCTTATCTCCCTTAGGGGACATTTTTTTCTTTCTCTTGTTTCCTGTCTCCTCTTTCTCCTGTTGCAATTTACGTAACACAAGCTGGTAGTCTAAATACAGCTAACTGCCCCGTATTTCTTCACCTGTATTCTTTACAGTTGTCTTCCTTTTTGAACTCTGAGCCTTTCCTGCTGTCTTCCTTACCCTATAATTTGTCCCAGTATATTCTTATCCCATACAACTCTTTTCTAATTAGCTTAATCTATCCCTGCTACCATCTTTACTACTCTCCTCAACTCTACACACTTACTCCCTTATCTTCACACTGTACTGATTGTTCTCCTTGAAATTTTTTCACTCTCTGGCTCTACCCACTCCGTTCGCCCTGTGGGCTCACTCTGCTCCCCTACCCTGCCCCCAATTCTCACCCGCCCCCAGTGCTCCTACATTTATTGCCATCCAATACTCCCTCCTCCTTACATCCCTTAATCATCACACAACATTGCTCCTCCCATTACCCTAAAACTACCTCCCTCTCCACCAACCACATCTTAATTCAGCACTCCTCCCCACCCACCATCCCTACCTAACTCCTCTAACCTATATATCTTTTCACTTCAAATCAAACTGCATCTACATTGCTCTCCTTTCCTACTACAATCCTTATGCCTACATTATTTCTACTCCTCATTCTATTTCCTCTGTACCATGCCACCTGTTATACCAACCTCCACCTACACCTTCCACCTCTACCTCTATACATCTACCCTACAAGTCACTTCTACAACATCTCTGCCTCTTTAACTCCCTCTCATCCCACCCTTCTTTTAATAATAAAACTCTTCCAAATCTCCACTAAATTCTGCAAATCTAAACCCACCCCCTACCATCCATTCCCAACCAAACACAATCCTAACAAACTTATTCACCTTCTCTCTTACGTCTGCTTAGCAGGCGACATTCATCCCAACCCTGGACCAAACATTTCTCAAACAAAAAACCTTAGCTCCAGCAACAAACCAATCAGTAAATATCTCAAATTCCTCACCATCAACGCCCAAAGCTTAGCTAATGAAATTACCCTCTTTCATGCCTGGCTCAACCATAATTCACCTGACATAGTAGTCATCTCTGAAACCTGGTTAAAACCACACATAACCTACTCAGAATTCCTTCCCCCGAATATCAAACTCTCCGATCTGACTGCCTAAATAAAAGAGGTGGTGGTGTAGCACTAATCTACTCCAATCACTTATCCATCACTCCCTTCACAAATCCTATCTCTTCTTTTAAAAATGCTGAACTAGTAACTGGCATTCTAAAATTAAATGACCATAAAAGTATTTACATAATCTCCCTTTACATTCCTCCTGGTAACAACACCAATACCTTGGAAGACATCCTCTCTTGGACCTCCTCAAATATAAAACATAAAACCTACATTATGGGAGATGTAAATATTGACTGGCAAAAATCATTGACCCTAATCCCACCATGTCAATCAATCTCTTCAACTTTACACAACTCATACACTCCATTACTAGGCCCAACAAAACCAACCACCCAAGCTCCATCCTAGACTGGATCCTGGTATCTCACCCTAACAGAACCACAACATCTGGTGTCACTCCCGACCCATTAGGAGACCACCTCCCTGCCTTCACCCATAGAGCTACATCCTCTTCCTCATATTCCCACCAACACTTACAAATGTGTAACCTAACTAAATTAACCCCTCTACCTTCACTGACTCCCTTAAGCTCACTAACTGGAACCCACTAAATACCCCACCTCTAGACGAAGCCATTGACTTCTTCAACTCTACATTCCTAACTGTCCTAAACTCCCTAGCTCCAATACAAACTAAAAGAGTTAAAGCCAAGACTGCCCCTTGGCTTACCAAAGAAACCAAGAAAATTATGCAACAAAGAGACAAATCTTGGAAAAGCTATCTCCATCATAAACATCCTGTATTTTTTACTTAAATACAAACAGCTGTGAAACCTAGCCAAAAAACAAGTCATTATAGATAAAAAATCCTACTACAACCATTTACAAATAAATCATGCAAAAAATCCCAAACAATTCTGGGACTCTATTAACTCCCTTCTCAAGCCTGGTGCAACAAGCAACCCTTGTCCTGATACTAGCTAATCTGACCAAGAAATTGCCAAACTATTCAACACCTTCTTCACCTCTTCTATTACTGAGCTAACCAAAAGCTTCCCCAACAACATCCCCTACCCCCTCTGCCCAAGATTCCTCCCACATCCCCTACTTTTGAACTTAAACCTGTATCCACCTACCTTATAAAAAACTTCTCTCTAAACTTAAACCTTGCACCAGTGCCCCTGACAACATCCCCTCCTCCTTCTTAAAAATTGCCTCAGACAGTATTGCTCTCCCTATCAGCATTCTGATAAATAGATCACTACTCGAGCCCTATGTACCGAAACTATGGCATTCTGCTTTTATTCTTCCACTCCACAAGGGTGGCAAAAACTGTAACTTCTCCAACTTCTGCCCTATAGCCATCCTCTCACCCATCTCTAAACTTCTTGAGAAATGCATACACCTGCAGCTCATGCCATTCCTGACTGAACATCAGCTGCTCTCTCCTAGCCAACACTGCTTCTGCCCTGGACACAATACCAACACAGCCCTTCTCTCCTTTTTACACTCTGTCAATTCAGCTCGAGATTCTGGTAACTTAGTTTCATCTGTTCTGCTAGATCTATCTAAAGCTTTCGATACCATCACCCGCACCCATCTACTAAACCATCTATCTAACCTCAACATCTCCCTAAAAACTCTTTCCTGGTTCACCAGCTATCTTTCAGACAGGTCCCAAGCCATGAAATGGGGCCAAGCTTCCTCCACCTTCCTTCCCACCCCCACAGGAATACCCCAGGGGTCCATACTTGGCCCTCTGCTATTTAATATCTTCATTAATGATTTCCACAAAGCCAAATTCCTAATACCAAAATTGTCCAATACGCAGATGATTCAACTTTGATCTGCTGTGCCTCCAACCTAACAGAACTCCAGTCTCTAACTCAAACTGCCTTCTCTACCTCTGAAAAATGGATGCACCAAAACCACTTCTCACTTAACGCTAACAAAACTAAGATTCTTCTATTCACTCCCTCTAAATCCACTCCCACTTATAAAAACTCATTTCAAATTACCAGCCTTAACAACCCCGTCATTGACATTGTTCCCTCCGCCACTCTCCTGGGGGTCACCATCACCATCGATGAACACTTAAAATTCAATACCCACATCCAACTTAACATCAAGAAAACCAACATAAAACGTGGCCTACTGTACAGAAACAATCACTTCCTCTCTCCCTCTACTAGACGTACTTTGGCCACCACATATCTCCTTCCATCTCTTCTGTATGGTGCTCCTCTGCTTACTAATCTATCTTCCACCCTTACCTCCAAACTGGAAGTATGCTACACTAAAATCTCCAGATTCGCCACCAAGGCAAATTCCTTCTCTCATCACTGCACCTCCCTACAAACTTTAAATTGGTTTGAACTACCCAATCAACTTGACTTCCTCCAAATTGTCTCAGCCCACAAATTATTATTTCAACCCACCAGCTGCCCCGCACTATCTAATATTCTTCAACCATATACCCCCCTCAGACTCCTTAGATCTACTCACCAAAACCTTATTACTGTCCACAAACCCAAGCGCCCAGCTGGTCAGCTTCTACTCTCCTTTTCCCTAGCTAAAAAATAGAATGCCCTGCCCTCTACACTGAGGACCTGTGACAACATAAACACCTTTAAAACTCAACTTCATTCCTACCTGTTTCTTCACAGAAAATGTAACTGCACTCTTCATCCCATACCTCCCAAGCTCCCCTCCTCCTTCTCTCCTGGCTAATCTTCATACCTTTCTAATTTCTCTTATAAACCTAGCTTATAAATGTAACTATTATCAACATCCAGCCTTATGCTATATGCCTCTTCATCCTCCTGGACAATTTCTTTAATATCTTAGTTGCGTTATTGCTTGATACCTATTTGACTGCAATTCTACCTGTTATTTTTTGTAGTACTACCTGTTGATTGTAATGCAAATATTTTTGTTTGTAATTCATTTTCTCCCTGGGCCTCCACTGAAAATGGGGTCTTGACCTCCCCGTCACCAACCTGGAATAAATAAATAAATAATCTTTCTTCTCCAGCTCGCTGGTTCGTCTCAACTGAATTCTGTATGCAGTGCTAAAATGCTGTAACAAAACAACACAAAAACCATACACTTTTACAAAAATACAGTGTCCATAAATGTAAAATTAAATACTGATAGAAAATAAGAGTAAGATGACAATGTTTTCTTTTTTTTTTTTTTTTTGTAGCACTTAAAGTTTGATTAAAATCAAGAAAACTAAGAAAAAGAATAAACTAAGTGTGGGTTTTCTAGTTCATTTGTATCTAACAACTAAGCCAGAAAGTTTTAGTTTGGTTCACGCTCCAGGCTACACTATTTATCTGATAAGGCACATTTAAATGCCAATGATTAAGAGCCATTGTTTTCTTAATGTCTCTGTATTAGGAATATGTGACCTAACCTAAGTATCCTGCCACTACTGGTAGCCTTCATAATGTAACAGGTGACAAGACAAATACAGGGAAAAAAAAGACAGACAGAAATAAGTTCAGGCATAAAACAAATGGAATAATTATTCAGTGATGCTTCTTCTGTATGTGATGTGTTCAGTGTTACATTACAGGGAAGGAAAATCACTTTTTGAAAAGAAAAGCTTGACAGGTTGTTGGTACAGAGAGATAAAGCTGTGAGCTATAGTTCCTGTGATATAGGGTTTGATCACCCTCAGCCTTCATTTGCCTACTATTTGACCTTGAACAGGTCACTTAACCAAATGACATTTGGGAGGCTACTGGGAATTTGGGCTAGGCTCCTCAATGGTCTATTGGATTGCATGCCTAGTTACTATCTATACATTATGCCATGGTGAACAATACATCATGCCATTAAGGGATTGCAGGATGGTATAGTGGCTAAGGTACTTATCTCACTGTAACAAAGTACAAAGTTTGATGATCACCTGTGAAAGAAAAAAAAATAGTTAAGCTTAAAATGGCCCACAAGGGCAGCTAACCTAGTACTTACATATGAACCTATCTTGGTGGAGTTCTCCTTTTATTCTTTATGTTTCTCATTTGGCCTATCTATAATTATCTTATCCTTCCACAGTTACCACTGAACAACACATAGTTCATTTTGAAATTCTCACACTTCGTGATCTCCTGTTAACCTTTGTCTTTCTCTTTTCCCAATTATTCCTTCTCAGTCCTACTTTTCATTGTAATAATCTGCGTATTTTCAGACTCATTCCATGGGACACCCTTTTGCCCTTTAGATGGAGACTGTTCTTTCTTTTACCCTCCACCACCATAACTTGCAGTTGGAATTTATTTCATTTAACTACTAAGTAAATCCCACAGTGATCACCTCTCTCTCAATTACAACATCATCCAGAAAAAGTCAGTATTCACCGACTTTTATGGAGCTTCATGATTTGTACTGTCTTATGATGGTGAAGAATGATAGAAACACAATGACTGAGTAAAAACTGAATCAGTCAACCAGTCACAGTGGATGAGCCCTCAGCTGCAGCATTAAGAAAGTAACCAACCTTCACAAAATACAGTGACACAACATCGTGTGCAACCTCAGACTCACTACAGACTTTTAATAAAGTCCCACAGATTTTAGATATGTCAACAATGATCTTGAGAAATCAAATAATTAATACTATAACAATTCCATTCTAACCTTTGAAGAGGAACAACTAATCCTGATGTCCTATTAACTTTTGCCCTATACTTCCATGACTTTCAGCCTACCTTTAATTAAGAACAAATAATACAATGACACTATTACCTTTTATGCAAAAACTGACCACATTGTGTAATTATCATAAGTTATAACTCAGACTCCCAGTCCTGTAATGGAGTAATTATCATATGTTATAGCACAAAGACTCCCAGTCCTATAATGGAGTAATTATCATATATTATAGCACAAAGACTTCCAGTCCTGTAATGAAGTGATCCATTCTCTATAACATGAAACAAAATGTAGCTACGACACTTATAGTGCAGGGGACTAACCCAATTTTTCAACTGCAGTGTCGGGTTATGTGACTTGGTCAGTGTTACATTGTAGGTAAACAAAGAATAGGGGCATCAGACTTTGCACTTCAGGCAGCAGCTTGTTGACAGCTCAAACTCTTACTCTTCTGCGCTAACCGCCACATGTGTACTAATTGATCAACTAGATATATATATTTTTTTTTCTTTCAGAAGGCATCCTGTGTTCACCAGATAAAGAGCTGTAAGAAAACATCAGTGGAGTCCCTTTTAAATACATTTGGGTAATCTGTTGTAGTCAAAGGACCCAATTCCAAAAGACTTGCTCTTAGTGTAAGTGACCACTTACACTGAGAGCAGGCTGAGAGCAGGTGTTTTGGAATCTTGTACCTGCAGTAAGACTTTTTATAGATAGGCCTCACACTGTGACAGCAGGTCTTTCAGAATCAGGACAAGTTTACACTGAAAGCAACTGTTTTGGAATCTGGCCCGGAATTCATAGGAACATTTGCTATGTAATATATTTGATCTACTTAACTTGCTATCTCGTGTACTAACATTTGAATAAAATGGAATTTTCTTCTTAGGACAAAAATGAAAAATCATTTCTAGCTTTGAAATTGCAGTTTCTAAATTGTAATGCACTAGCAGAAGACTTAGTTTTTTTTCTTGAAGAAACTGATGAAATACTATTTTATTTCACTTTCTTCTATTTATTTATGCTATTGTAAAACTAAAAGAAAATATATAGCCAATACTCATTTTACAATACACTGAAATGGAAGCTAAACAGAAAAATAATTTAGAACAGTTCACAGATAAATGTGTAGTAATCAGAAAATATAAAACATAAAATGACAAAATATTTGAGGTGAGGCATCCTTCTGAGGACAATACCACTTCTTTTAAATTTGTGATCAGGACAAAATCTTTAAAAGAATAATAAAGTGAATCGTCATATTCAGATCAATCTAAACTGGCAATTATTAAAATAAAAAAAAATACTGTGTAGGCCATGACTTTGAAGACTGGATTTTTTAATAATTTCTGTCTACATTTATGTAATCTCTCTTTCTGTTGAGTGGCAAAGAATTTGAAGATGAATTGAGCTAGATACTTATGAATTAATTCATTTTCTAATACCCATTATATCTTATTCAGGATGACAGGAGAGCTGAAGCATATACCAGAAAGAATGTGTGTATGTTAGACAGCACATCCTAGATGGGATGACAGTTCATTTGCATGTATCCTCCCCACACACATACCCTCTCACTGACATTTATATAAGCAATCTGCGGACTGCCAGTTCACCGATGTGTGCCTTTGAGAAGTGGGCAAAAAATGGAGCATTCAGAGATAAAAGAACACAAACATGCCCATAAGAAGAATATGCTGACCTGCTACAAAAGACAATGCACAGGTTTCAGACTGTAAAACTAGACCAGTGAGATAGCAACACTAATTGTTGTACCACTATGCCATCAGCAAGGTTCTCAGCACAGTTAAAATAAATGCTTCTGGGGAAATGCTAGTAGGACTGGCATTACTGAAAGGTGAAGAATGAAAGGAGGAAATGTATTGTTGCAACATTACATTTTAACCTCCCTGCATTATAGGTTCATAGGTAGGAACTAGGCTATCTGCCCGAGGGCATTTATAAGCCTAGCCAGAGTGTGTCAGCTTTCACCGCCCCATTGATTAATTAACTGAGCCTCTGTCAAGAAGAGCCAATGAAGTGATCCCAGGGGTGTATTTTCTGTTACCCATCCACTCATCAAGGTTTCTCTTGAAGAGTGTTAGTGAGGGGCTCCGCCTAATGTAGTTAGGAATTTTGTTCCAAAGCATGGGGAGTCTCTGTGACAGGAATCTATCCCTCCAGCATGTTCTATTTATTGTCGTGGTGAGGTTTAGCTCACTAGAGCGAGTGGCTCGCAGTGACTTGGATTTCTTTAGGTGGAGCATGTCCATCAATTCTGAGTTGGACATGGCTTTGTAAGTCAGACAGAGATCACCACTGAGGAAGCGATATGCCACTGAGTACAGCCAGAGTTTTTCCAGTCGGGCTGCATAGGACATATGTTTGAGGCCAGTAATCCTCTTAGTGAGATACTTTTGTGGTCTTTCCAGCTGTTGGAAGTGTCTTGTGAGGTACATCCCAAATAGGGCATTGTACTCTATCATGGGTCTGATGAGTGATGAGTAGAGGGCACTATAACCTCTTTATTTCTAGATGCGAACCCTTTAGTAATTAGATGGGCTACATAGAAGGATTTCCTAACTACTTTGGCAATACGATTGTTAAAGGAGAGATTACTATCTACCTGGGTCCCCAGATCTCTTATTACCTCTTCCTTATTAAGGGGGCTACCACCTATGTGGTAATTCATGGGGGTTTTGTTTTTTCCAAATGGGATGACTATGCATTTTTTGACATTTAGCTTGAGACCATGACTTTGACACCAGGTGTCCATTTCAGTAAGGCCCTTTTGGAGAATATCTGTGTCAGCCGGAGAGTCAGTAATGGCTCCCAGTTTGCAGTCATCGGCGAACTTGGTTAGCCATAGTCCTCCTGTGTTTGCCTATACTTCTGAGAAGTATATGTTGAACAGTAGGGGTCCCAGGAATGAGCCTTGTGGGACACCACTTGTGACTGGTTTAGAGTTGGACCTGGAGCCTGCTATTTTTACCGTGTGAGTTCTGTCTGTAAGCCAGTTGGCAACCCATCTCGTGACGTAGGGGTTTATATTCAGGCTGGTGAGTTTTTCTATAATTCCCAAGTGGGGAATGGTGTCAAAAGCCTTGGCAAGGTCAAGGTAGGCTGTGTGAACCACCTTCCCCTCATCTATGACCTTGGTGACTGTCTCGAAGAAGTCAACCAGGTTTAGTAGGCATGATCTGCCCTTAACAAAGCTGAACTGGGTCGGGTCAAGTGTTTGGAGATTCCCAATGTCTTTGCTAATGAGTTCCATGATGATGTGCTCCATAGCCTTGCAGATCAGGCTAGTCAGGCTTATGGGGCAATAGTTACCAGGGTCAGTTGTGGCCCCTCCTTTGTGGAGCAGAATAACCGTTGCTGTGCACCATTCTATGGGCTTGTAGTCTGTGGAGAGGCTGAGGTTGAACAGTGTGTTTAGGTGGGGGGTTAGTTTGTTCTGTAGTTCATGCAACACGCAGCCTGGGACACCATCTGGCCCCATTGATGCTGTGCTTTTGGCTTTTGAAAGGGCTGTTTTCACCTGTGCATCTGTGATTTCTGGGACACTACACTTTTCTGGTATTGTTGTGGGCCCTTTTGGGGGTGAGAGGGGGGTGAAGTTTGCAATGAATCTATTTGGCAGGATGTTGGCAATATCAGTAGGTTCAGTATATTTTGTGCTATTTTGCACTAGCTCAGATCAAATCCGCGAGTTGCCACTTAGAATCTTGACATAGCTAAAGAAGGATTTGTGGTTATCTTTCGAATCCTTGGCTATTTGTCTTTCGAAGTTAGCCATGGATGATTTTATGAGGGACCTTAGATTCTTACTGATACTGATCAGGGATGTCTTTCCTTCTTGGGATTTGCTTTTTTCTTGAACTAGTTTCCTCCTTCTATTGTATAACCTGTTTATGGCAGGGGTCCACCAGACTGGTTTTCTTCTCTTAGGGGAGTGAGCCTTGGTTTTGCTAGGGATGGCATGATCCATGCATCCTTGTAGGTGCTCATAGAGTGCATTTGTAAAAGTTCCTGCATCTTGGATACTGTTATCCTTTAGCATGGGGGCTGCGAAACTTACCACCTCTATCTTAAGGAAGGTGAAGTTTGCTATAGAAAAGTTTTTCACTTTGCTTTCCTTGGTTGGGGGTGGTGGTGTGGTGTGGACATCCAGAGTGATTAGTTTATGGTCTGATCTAACCAGTGACGGTTTGACCTCCGGTGCGGAACATCTGTCGCCCATGTTGGTGATGACCAGATCCAATATGTTTTCACCTCTGGTAGGGGAGTCTACCAGCTGATTCAGGGCATTTGAGTTGATAAATTCCAGGAAGCGCTGGACCTGGGAGTTTGTACTTTAGTGGTTTTCCCAGTTAATGGTGGGGTAATTGAAATCGCCCAGTATCAGGGTGTTCGGTAGGACCCTCATGTTTTCCAGTGTCTCCAGAAAGGTGGAGTGGTGGTCCTGGGTCATGGAGGGTGATCTGTAGTAGGCCACAATTTACATTGCAGATTTGCCCGATGTTAGTTGCACATGGATGATCTCAGAGGTATCATGCTGCTCACTAACCTGGAGGTGTAGGTATCCTTGATGAATATGGATACACCACCTCCTTTAGTGTTTCGTTCCATGTTCTGTGGCCAAAATGTGTGGTATGAGTTGTAGCCCGGTAGTGCTGGGGTGCTCTGTGGAGCCTTGAACCAGGTTTCAGTTACTGCACAGATGTCGACATTAGTGCTTCGAGTGCGTGCATTTTGAGATTTAAACTCCTGGCATTGAGTAACATAACCCTCATTTTTTTATTTGTGCTGTTTATGGAGGTGGGTTTGACTTCTGAGCCTTGCCTAAAAAAAGCACTATGGGGGCAGCAAGAGCCTTGGCCAGTATTCGAAAGCCTAGGGGTGACAGGTGCAAGCCGTCTCTTGCGAAGCAACGAGGCTTTTCAAACATGTCGTCCCAGGGTGACAGACACTGGATCCCCTTTGAATGACATCATAAGCTTAGCCAATTGTTGAAATTTATCATTTTTTCTTTATACTACGGTATCATTCTTGGTGAGGGCAGGATGCTACTCAGTGACAGGGTCATACCCCCCTGGGCTACATGATCAGAGAGCTCTTCCATGTCTCTTTTCA